>NC_081557.1:16093891-16123366 GCF_022355385.1 Mustela nigripes
CCCAACACAGGAAAATAAAACAAAACAAAACAACAAGACATCATATGCAACCACACAACCATGATCTATACACACACACACACCCCAACACAGGAAACAAAACAAAACAAAAAACCCAGAAAACAAAAACAAAAAATGCAGAATTAGGGATTAAAAATGAGGTCTACATTCTCATTCCCTATCCTTCACTTGCAATATGCATCAGGTCCCAGTGTGGAGAGGAAGGCAGGCTGATAAAACATTTGCAAGGCAGTGAAATATTTTCAGGTTGAAATATTCAAAAATACATCTGCAAGGCCAACATGAAATATATTACAGAATACACTGAGAAAAGTGCTCCCAAGATAGAAAACCAAGGTTCCTTGCTCATTTCTACCTAAAACAGCTTTACGGTCTTCATTCTTCTTTCTCTGTAGCTAATACATTTCCAAAACTCTGCAATTATCACACATGAGTAAAGCAGGGAAAATGTGCTATGCTTTCTACAGCACTTCTCAGCCTATCCTTGATAATAATAATGGTGATGGACAGGAGTTTTATTTCTGGAAGCACAGTCACCATGTAAAACCAAATTATCAGATTTCAGGGCCAAAAAGAACATTTTGTTGGATGTAATAGTTATAAATCATTCCTCTCTAGAATACTGGAAGTTGTGGCTTTTAGCAAAGACATATATCAAATGTAGTTTAATATTGATTTTTTTTTTCCTTTGGAAATGCATTTCAACCAAGAGGACCCCAAAGCTTAGTAAATCTACATGTAATTCTTATGTGGGCTACAGTTTCACTTTCCCTCTTATTTTATTGAGAACTGTTTGTGACAGTTCATTGAATTTATTCTCCCAATCTGACTTGCTACTTATAGGAGTGGATTATGGGGGACTGAGGTCTCAGATCATCTGGAACATCAGAGGAGGTACTGAAGAGGAGTGAATAATCCCGAGTGAATGCTCCACAGCTCCTGTGAAACTCCTTCCAGGAAAAAGTGTCTTATACATTGGTTACCACATATGGTCATATATGTCCCATTGTCCCATTTGTCACATGTGATCTCATTACTCAAGACATAACTGATTGAACTAGATTTAAGTGCCTGAAAAGGGGGGGGGGAAGTCTTATCAATGGACTGTACAGATATATTATTAGATTTTGTCTTAAAATACAGAGGAATATCAAATCCAATGACATGTAGCTGTCGTAAGGAAATGGAAAGTGTGCATAAGCACAAGGCTTGAAGCAGAACAAACTTTATTTAAATACCTTCCATGGAACTTTCCAAAAAATGTTTATAAGCAAGAAAAATTATTTTCATCATAATATAAATACAGGAAATGCTGAGTTAAATAAAGTTGAATGGATTAGTTTAATTACAAAGTTTCTCAGAATGTTTAAAATACAAATACAGGGGCACCCAGCTGGCTCAATTGGTTAAGCATCTGACTCTTGGTTTCAGCTCAGGCCATGATCTCAGGGTCTGAATAGTTAGATCAATATAGGACAATGTATTTAGTTCAAAGTTTCAACTGAGAAGAGCCCCCTTTTGTTCTAATTGAGCGACATTGCAATGGAGACCTTTAATGAAAGCACAGGGTATGAATACAACAATTACAAACTTGATTATTGCCTCCTGTCTTTCATTGAGCCATTGATGAAGACAGGAGAGGCTCCTAGACAATTGTGTCATCGAAGGTTGGAGCTTTCCAATCTAAGCAGTGCATGAAGGTAGAGAATTGTCAAGCCATGTTCTGTTAGTATTCTGGGCCAACAAACCAGGGCCTTCCATTAGGCTTCCACTTAGCCTAAAGTCAGAGAACACTATTTGTCTAACCATTATAATTTTCTCCTTCCTTCTCAGAGAATCCTCTTCACACCACCACCATCACCACCACACAGTTATTGTGGTGGCCTTGGGCCCAGTTACATAGTCCTGTTTCTTAGGGTTTTTGCTTTTTGTTTTTCGTTTTTGAGTTTTTTTGGTAGATGTGCATGGACAATGGACAATGAAATATTAACAGAAGTAGAAGGGTGGAGATTATCAGAAACCCCTTTTGGCCTTAAAATTTTTCTTCTGCCTGTTACCTAGAATTGGAGTGTGATGGCTTACAGCGGCTATACTGTAACCAGGAAAGAAAGGCCAGGGCTATGGTGAAAACTACAGAAGTAACATATTGAATTAGCTGCTGAACCAAAGGCAGAATTCACCTGCTTTTGGATTTCTGATTGAACAAAGAGAATGAACTCTTATAGGAAGATTACTCTCTTCATATAGTCACTTTACTCTTAACTGAGGGTTTTGAGGACTCTGTTTAGAGTTGCCTAACCCAGTTACTAACATGTACATGAGAGGATAGTTGATTCATACAAGTATAACAGAAAGGCAAATATTGGGGTCCTGGGTGCCTGTGTGGCTCAGTGGGTTAAGCCTCTGTCTTCAGCTCAGGTCATGATCTCAGGGTCCTGGGACTGAGCTCGGCAGGGAGCCTGCCTTCCCTTCTCTTTCTCTGCCTGTCTCTCTGTCTTACATGTGATCTTTCTGTCAAATAAATAAATAAAATCTTAAAAAAAAATTAAAAAAAAATTACTGGGGACCTAATATGTTACCCAGACTGCCCCAACTTTATGACCAAAAGGCATATTCCTGATGATATCTAAGTTGAATATGCAAGTATTTAGGGATTATGGGATATCTAGGCACAGGAAACATATTTTAATTTATGTAGTTCAAAGTCCATTATGCCCTCACTTCAAACAGAGCCTTTTCACATGGGTCCTAACTGTTCTGCATTATTATCAATATCCATCAGTTTGCTTTACCTTTAAGGCTTACATGAGCCTGCAATTTGAAGATACAACTTTATAAATAAAGAGAAAATTTATTTATATAAAGTGGCATTTATTTTTAGGACCCTGGTACAAAAAGAATATGTTATCCCAAGGACCCATGTCAATACCAGGAAGATCCCAAATGTACTAAGTTCCATGTTACTTGAAGAGCTTAGCTAACACAGAGCAGAAACTGATTTTATCACCTTTGGAGGACTGTTGAAATTAAAACAAATGATGTTCAGGTTTTACTTTCATTTTCCCTCATAAGATGACATGACTTAGATTTTTACTAATAT
The DNA here is from genome assembly GCF_022355385.1 of Mustela nigripes. NCBI lineage: Eukaryota > Metazoa > Chordata > Mammalia > Carnivora > Mustelidae > Mustela > Mustela nigripes. Next base: position 16,097,013 of record NC_081557.1, read on the forward strand.
TTGGAGAAGAGACTATTATAAGGAGGTATGCTATTTACACTTGTAAATTATATCTACATCTATATCTATACACACACACATGCACCTCAAGGAAAGTCTATGAAGATGTATGTAAAGGAGAAGGGTAGGGTGGGGAATGATGAGAAACCACACTGTGTGTCATTCTTGTGTACTGTGTAGATGTCATTGATCAGCATTGGCAGGCGATTAATATGACCCACTTCCTGAGAGTTGATGGTATTGTTCTGACCCACTCAAGCTATGGAATAGTGAAAAGCCATCTGGCTCTCTTGGTGCCATAAACTCTTATCTCTGGCTTTTCAGGCAACATGGTCTAACCAATTGAGGTTAATCTCAAGGACAACATGCCCCATCAATCAGGACATTTAATTTATAACTAAACAGAAAACAATGGAAGAAAATTATAGAAGGATGAATTCATCAGCTATCCCATCTGTTGTCCCTGGAATACAGTTTTGTTTGTTTTGGGGGAGGGAGCTTGCCTTCTCTGTCAAGGTAGGTTCCTTTTATTTGTGTATAATTCCCAGAGTCTACATTTTAGGTGGATTGTGATGAAATTTTAAGACCCAAAATATATGCTTATATGATATTACTCATCATCAATTTTTCTCTACATATTTAAATACCTATTAGGGGATTGGAGAACTAGATGAGGTGCCTTTTTGTTTGTTTTGTTTCAAGCTGTAAAGAGGCTATTTGGTGGATAATAATAGCTCCATATGTCAAAGGTGATTCACAGTGATGAAGTGCTAATTCTTAAGATCAAAATTATTCTAGATCTCCCTACTAAAGATCTAAGATACACTGGTGTTTGTCTCTCTGTTTAAGTAGATACTAAAATAATTTTTCTTGTTTCAGACTACTGAGAAATTATTTTTATACTTTCAAATGGTTTCAGATCAGTTTTCTAATTGTCATCACCACCTTCCGTGAGCTGTGTAAGGTTGGAATACATCTCATTTAACATATGTAGAAAAGAAAGTCCAGAGACTTTAAGGTAAGTTTTTAGGGTGGCATTTTTTTTTTTTTTTCTAGTAGCAGATTTGTAACAAGAAGGCAGATAGCCTACTCCAACTCCTACAGAATTTTCATTTTACTCAAAGGCATCAGTGTTATGTAGTGGAGCTTCCTCGTCCCCTTACTACTCTTCATTAGATAATTAAATTTATTAAAAGCCAAGTCTTTGCTGGAAACAATCTGGAGAATATATCTTCCATAATGACAAAACAACCTTAGAATAAAGCCATCTCTTCAAGGAATCACTGTACACAGAGTTGAGATTTTAAAATAGAGTATATCTAATTCCATAAAACTAATTCCTAAAAAACAGTTTATTTGAAGTCCATACTCAACCAACACATTTAGGTTCAAAGAACTTAGTGAAAACAACAAACAAACTCAAAGATTACTATAAAATTGTCTTTCATTCACAGAAGCTTAGAATATTTTTATAATCTTCCCCTTCCACTTCTTTAGTTGTAGGATCTCCAGAAAATCTCTTTCCTGGGTGTGAAATTGAATTAATTAAATTAAAATGTTTCATTAAATTTACTAATGCTGCTCTCATAAATAAAAATAATTCAAAGATCTGATTCCCACACTTTCACTTTGTTCCTGATGCAAATTTTATTTTCTTAGTTTCCAGGAACAGAGCAGCTAATACAAACAAAAAATTAGTTCCCATTAATCTTAATATTCCAGCAAAAGGTTTAAAAATTAAAGGAAAACTGAGTTCTTTCAATATACCATTTGGTGTAATAAAATTATCTGTCTCCACATGATACCCATCTTTCTTCCTGAAAGCAGATATAAGCTTGCCTTGTTTTATTGTGTTTTGCTTTACTGTGCTTTTCAGATATTGTAATTTTTACAAGTTAAAGCTTTGTAGCAATTCTGTCTCAAGCAAGTCTGCTGGTACCATTTTTTCAATAGTATTTGCTCATATCATGTTTGTTTCTGTGTCACATTTTGGTAATTCTTGTAATATTTCAATTTGTTTCATTATTATTATATTTGTTATGGTGGTCTGTGGTCAATGACTTTTGATGGTAGTATCATAATTGTTTTAGGACGTGATGAACTATACCCCTATAAGACAGCAAATTTACTTAATTATGAACTATACCCCTATAAGACAGCAAATTTACTTAATCAATGTGTGCGTTCTGACTGCTTCACTAATTGGCCGTGTTCATATCTCTCCATCTCTCTATCTTTCCTCAGGCTTCCCTATTTCCCAAGACACAACAATATTGAATATTAGACCAATTAGAACCCTACAATGGCCTCTCAGTGAAGGAAAGAGAGACATATGAAAGTCACACTCTCTCACTTTCAATTGAAAACTAGAAATGATTAAGGCTCAGCAAGGAAGGCATGTTGAAAGCCAAGATAGGCTGAAAGCTAGTCCTCTTGCACCAGGTAGCCAAGTCGTGAGGGCAAAGGAAAGTTCTTGGAAGAAATTAAAAGTGCTACTTCAATAAATATCTGAAAGTTAAGAAAGAGAAACAGGCTTATTGCTGATATGGAGAAAATTTTAGTTGTCTGGATAAAAGATCAAACCAGATGGAGTATTTCCTGTAAGCCAAGGACTTATCCAGAGCAAGATTAGGCTAAGTGTCTTGACTCTGTTCAATGTTATAAAGGCTGAGAGAGGTGAGGAGGCTGTAGAAGAAAAGTTTGAAGACAGCAGAGATTGGTTCATGAGGTTTAAGGAAAGAAGCTCTCTTCATAATAAGAAAGGGCAAAGTAAAACATCAAGTGCTGATATAGGTTCTGTAGCAAGTTCTCCAGAAAATCTAGCTAAAATAATTAGTGAAGGGTGGCTACCTTAAACCACAGATTTTTAATGTAAATGAAGTAGCCTTCTATTGGGAGATGCCATCTAGAACCTCCACAGCTAGAGAGGAGAAGTCAACGTCTGGCTTCAAAACTTAAAAGGACAGACGGACTCTCTTGCTAGGGACTAATGCAGCTGGTGATTTTCATCTGAAGCCAATGATCATGGACATTCTCAAGTTTGGGGGCCCATAACAATTATGCTAAATTTTCTCTGCCTGTGCTCTATGAATGCAACAACGAAGCCTGGATAACAACACGTCTGTTTATAACAACATGGTCTTACTGAATACTTTAAGCTCAACACTGAGACCTACTGTTGAAAAAAAAAAAGATTCTTTTCAAAATATGACTGCTCATTGGCACTGCAACTGGTCCCTAAAGGCTCAGACGGGGATGTACAATGAGGTTGATAATAAAGCAACCATTCTGCAGCCCATGGGTCAAAGTGGGATTTTGACTTATCTTCTGGAAAGGATTCACCTTTCTGGTTGACATTAAGAACATATGTGATTCATGAGAAGAGGTGGAAATATCTACATTCACAGGAATTTGGAATAAGTGGTCCTAACCCTCAAGGATGACTTTGAGGGGTTCAAGACTTTAGTGGCGATGGTAACTGCAGATGTGGAAATAGAAAGAAAACTAGAATTAGAAGTGGAGCCTGAAGATGTGATTGAATTGCTGCGGTCTCATGACAAAACTTAAATGGCTGAAGGGTTGTTTCTCACGGAAGAGTCCAAAAAAAATTGGTCTCTTGAGAAGGAACCTACTCCTGGTGAAAACACTGTGAAGACTGTTGAAATGACATTGAAGGTTTTAGAGTATTACATAAACCTTGTTAATAAAGCAGTGGCAGGGTTTGAGAGGACTGACTCCAATTCTGAAAGAAGTTCTACTGTGGGTAAAATGCTATCAAACAGAATTGCAGGCTACAAAAAAGTTGTTTGTGAGAGGAAGAGTCAATCGCTGTGGCAAATTTCATTATGCCTTATTTTAAGGAATTGCAAACTGTCTTTTTGTTGTGTGCACAATACCTTTTTTACCAATTAAAAAAAAAAAAATGGCCACAGCCACCCCAGCCTACAGCACCCACCATACTGATCTGTCAGCAGCCCTCAACACAGAGGCAGTGTGCCCTCTGCTAGCTAAAGGACTATGGCTTGCTGAGAGTTCAAGGTGATGGCAAGCACCTTTTAGCTAGTATTTTTAATTGAGGTACCTACATTGTTTTTAAGACAAAATGCTATTGCATACTTACTAGAATACAGTTTAGTGTAAACATAAACTTTTATATGCCCTGGGAAACTGAAACATTCATTTGACTTACTTTATTGCAATATTTACCTTGTTGTAGTGTTCTGAAATGAAACCTGCAATATCTCCAAGTTATGCTGGCATATATATGTGTGTGAGTGTGAGTGTGTGTGTGTGTGTGTGTGTGTACCTGCTGTCTATATAGCTAATAAAATGGAGTTGGAACAAAAGAACTGTGGGGGGACCTCAGTCCATGCGATCTTAGAGTGCTTGAGTTTTAGCAATTGACTTGAACTAAAGGATCATTTTAAAAGCAATAGTCACTTTTTAATGGAACCCTGCAGTGAATTCTTTTGTGATATGAATAATCCCTTCCATAATGGGAAGGCTCATCCTTAAGTCACATGTGTAATCAGCTTTCATTAATTGAAGCGCAGCTATGTATATAAGGCATGACCTTATCTTTGTCACAGCTGTCAAATAAATAAATAAATGCTTATTGGCACTAAGTTTCATTCTCTCCCTCCTGGTTCAAGTGCAGAACTGCACAGTTGCCAGCGCCCAGCTCTACACAATGTGTTAGACAGATAAACTTCTGGGAAATAAGAGTGTCAGACAGATCAGCCTGGCAAAAAGCTATCAGCAAAGAGGCCTATTTTTGAAATTCTAGAATTACCAAGCTGCATTGCAACTGGATTTCAATTATGGGCTACAGCCTTTGGAGAAGCATTGTTTTGTGGTGGGCTCTTCCTTTTTTCTATTTATACACAAGAAGCAATCACTGTCAGTGTCATCAATGTGAAACATGAGTGGCAGTGATGTACGGATATGGAGATGGACACACAGAAGACAGCCTCAGGAGGGGCTCTGGAGAAGGGGCAGAGTATTACCAGGGAGGTGAAGCTAAAAGTGACAGATATTGGCAAAAGACAGTTGGATGGAATTAAAGAGAGAGAGAGAGAGAGAAAGAGGAGACCCTAAGGTTTACAATTTAAGAAGAAGTGACAATGCATAGAGAATAGTTTCAGAGAAAGAATGCATAGTTCTGCCTTAACATAAAGTAATGCATGCTTAAATGTCATTTACCTCAGGCCTTCAGGAATATAAGTTTAAAAAAGAGTAACAACAACCAAACAGTAATATATAATAGCATGAAAAAAAAAAGTTATGTGTGTTTTTTTTTTAAATTGTATTTATTTATTTGACAGAGAGAGAAAGATCACAAGCAGGCAGAGAGAGAGGGGGAAGCAGGGTCCCTGCCGAGCAGAGAGCCGGATGTGGGGCTCCATCCCAGGACCCTGAGATCATAACCTGAGCTGAAGGCAGAGGCTTTAACCCTCTGAACCACCCAGGTGCCCCAAAAAGATTTGTTTTAAAAACCAACAGGTCTTTTGTCCTCTGTTGTGTTTCGAATATTCTGCAAAACCAGAAGTCTTGATCTTTTAAGAAATTTGGTTTTTGTAGATGGATATGGAACAAATAGGAAGTTGACCTTTCTTAGAAAAAGAACTGATTTATGAAGGAAAGATACTGACTTCAAGGAGCATGGAGTTGGACAGGTAGAGACACGTAGAAAATCATGAAACGACTTCCTTCCGGCTGGGAAACACTTACTGCAGAGAAATTGGAAATCTCTGTCTCTCTGTCTCTCCTCCTACTCTCTCTTTGCACTTGAACCTGCAGCTGTATAAGGCGGAATCTCAGTCTTTTATGTAAAAAAAAAAAACAGACTAGAGTTAGATAGTTAGATATACAGCGCTAAACACACACTAGTGCAATGAAAGATCACATCTTAGAGCTGGAAGATACATCCAAGAATTCTCAGTTCACTAGTATGGTTTCAAGATGAGAAAATAAAAGTGAGATAAGGTATTTTAGTGGTAAGTGATCAAACCATATGTGATTTGGGCATTTGGTATTTTAGGATGCTAAGCTTATTTTAAAATTTTTAACCCTTCAATAAATATTTCTTACCTTGTGGGCTAGTATACTTTTCTGGTCTTTCTAGCTAACCTGTCAGCCTGAACCATTGAAATGGGTTGAAACGTAGCATCTGAACCAGTACTAAAGTCTGGGTCCCTTGAGGGAGTGAAGTCTATCAAGCATTATGGAAAATTTGATTTTCAGCAATCCAGAGAGATAGGATGGTGAATGATCAGCTTCTGTACTGTCAGACATAAAAGAAAAGGGGACTGGACTCTGAATAAGAAGACCAATCACAAAACCTGAAGAGATCATGTAGGTAGGTCCAAGCCATGGTCCTACAGGGATCTGACTGCATTTAGGATAGAAGAGTAAGGCAATGTGAACTTCTGTCTTTGTGGAGAGGATCCTCCTTGGTGTACACTGATAAATACTAGCAAGAAAATATTACTCTGCAGGGCATGACAGCTCTTCAGGAACGTATGAGGATGGGTAGGAACCAGATCAAAGACTGTGTGCAAGTGCAAACACCCACACGTTCGTTGTTAGAATTCGTTTTACCTCTAAAAAAAGTGATACCTTCTGAGGATCCCAATTTCTCTAAGTGAGGGTGTAAGTATGCAAATTGGAAAGATTTTGGCAGCATTAAATTGTTTTACATAAGAAAGAGGATGGGGTGGGGAAGATCCTGGAAACTGAGGGAGGCTGAATAATTTGCAGAGAGATAGAGCAGAGAGGGAGTTTGGGGACAGGAGTGGGAGATCCTCTGAAAGAGAGAAAGAAGAATATAAGGTAGAAGAAAGAGAAAGCAGAGGTACGATTTGCAGAACTTTGATTTATTTCTGTGCTGTGGGTTGTAGCTTGCTTCTATCTGCTCAAGGAACCGCTTACTCACCAGTGCTTTGAGGATTGGATTTCTGCCCTTTAACTCAGATGTGTGGAAGTATTGGGGCAGATTTTTCAGGTGAGGAAGAACAGAGGATAGAACCTAAACTACAAAGGGTTCAGAGACAAACCTGGGCCATCATCAGAGGAGGGGGCACTGCAAAGAGAGAGCGTAGTGATCACCATTTCAACAACTGGTTTATTTCTTCAAATTTTACCTCAAATTTTAATTAAGCATTAATTTCTTTTCTTCTTTTCTTTTACGATTTTATTTATTTATTTGACACAGAGATAGAGAGAGAGAGCAGAAGCAGGGGGAGAGGCAGGCAGGGGAGAAGCAGGCTTCCTACTGAGCAAGGAGCTGGCTGTGGGACTCCATCAGAGGACACTGAGATCATGACCTGAGCCCAGGGCAGACACTTAACCCAGTGAGCCACCCAGCATCTTCTTTGTCGGGATTTTCAATAAAGCACTTACTTTATTAGCAAACATTTGTATGGAAATCTGTGCTCTGGCTATCCGTCCCATCTATTAGAAACCCAGCCCTACAAAACATGAAACCTCAGAAGTCAGGGAAAATTCATTTAATAAAGGCATAGAGTTTGGGGGGGGAAAAAAAGGTAATCAATAGATCTTAGCTCCCTTGCCAGTTGAGACTCAGGAATAGCTGCTAGATAAGCTCTGTTTGAAAGCTCAGCACACAGGAGTTCACAGGTCAGAGATAGCTCCTGAGGGAAAAGGAGGGAGAGGTTACAGTGCCCTGGCCTCCTGCTTCGTGACCCAGGAAAGAAAACAGCGTGGTAAGCAAAACTTTAGAATACCCCTGTTTTCAGAAGCTACACAAACATTACCAGGAAGATAGGGACCCGAGAGTTTTAACTCCTAAACAATAGTTCTATAATAAAGAATCACAGTTTTGAACACATTATAAATTAGTCTCGTGACAAATGTTAACAGTTAGGTGTGCTCAGGAGTCCTATATCCAGAAGTCATATGGCAGTTAATAACTTTTTTTTTCATTTTACACCAAAGCAGCACTTTTTAAAAGTTTAGGAGAACCTTAAAAAAATCTTAATACCAAAAGAAAAAGCTTATTGCTTAAAGACAAGAAGAATGGACCAAGTCTCCAGTGTAACAATTTCGTGGAGTAAAAAAATTGTAGAATTTGAATAATATAAAATTAATATATATAATATATATTCTAAAATAATGCCATGGAATATGCTTTTTAGGTTAAATAATGCAGCTTTATGAGATCATTTTACAATTGCTATTAGGAAATATGCTTTGAAGAGTATATTCAAAAACATAATATAAATTTATTTTTTTTAATTAACATATAATGTATTATTTGCTTCAGGGACACAGGTCTGTGAATCATCAGTCTCACACAATTCACAACACTCACCATAGCACACACCCTCCCCAATGTTCATAACCCCACCACCCTCTCCCTACCCACCCCCAGCAAACCTCGCTTTGTTTCTTTCTATTAAGAAAATAAAACACAAAAAAGCAACAAGAGTACTCTCTACACACACACACAAAATACATATACACATACAAAGCGAATCTCTACAAAATCTTTTTGGTTGAAGAACTATTGAAAATATGGAAGTAATTAGTGTTTATACTTTGTGTGGATTGTTTGTTTATTCAAATACTACAATGTAACTTTCCTGTGTATGCAATATTTTTGTGCATGTAGTACAAGATACATTTTTTTTCTCAGATCATTCAAGTTACAAACGTTTCTTTCTGATTTTAGGTGACGTTATATTTCATTTTAAAAGACAATTTGCCCTTCTAAATATTATTGGCATTGCAAACCAAAATTGCTTTTATTCTCCAAATTGTTATAGGTTCTATTTTGACCACTATGTAGAGAAGTATTTAACCTGATTTTGAAAGCTAGAAATGAAAGATTTATTAAAATAAGGTCATTTCTATCTGACCGCAGAGCCATAACTGGGATGGGGGAGAAGGGTGTGGAACTAAACACTATCAGTACTTCTCAATGCTGGATTGCTGATTCACATTTTTGTTGAAATCAATTGTTTTTTAAATTACCTGTTTTCAGGATGAAATGTATCACTTACCATCAAGTATTGGTTTTCAAAATTGCATGTCTCATGAGAAATAAGAGAAAATCTGTACTTTAGAATCAAATCACATAATAATATTGGAGATAAAGAGATTAAATCATGAATGATTTGCCTTGTCTTTTAAATATTGTAAGGCAAAATAAAAGCATTTACTCAATACTGAGGTTTATTGATTTTTAAAAAGAAATATACCAAAATATGCAATTGCCCAGTTTTTAGAGTATCAAAGTAGGGTGAAGGGAGAAACTGCGGCTACAGTTACATAGGTGTAGAGTAACATTAACTGATCAAATAATACGATCTTTAAAAACTGACCATTTATAAAAGAACCAGGCAAACTTGTTTGCTATGTTTGAAGATTTGAAAATATTGAAGAACTTGAAACCTCACATGTCAAACAGAAAGATTACAGATTATTTATATTTCAAATATTTGTTGAAAATACTAAAACATATGATAACATGGTCTCTATTTTATTAATTTGTTGCAGTGCCCAAGGACAAACCTCTTTAACATGACTTTCACAGAAAAAAAATTTTCAGGCGCCTGGGTGGCTCAGTGGGTTAAAGCCTCTGCCTTCTGCTCAGGTCATGATCCCAGGGTCCTGGGATCTAGTCCGCATCAGGCTTCCTGGAGGGAGCCTGCTTCTTCTTCTCTCACTGCCTGCCTCTCTGCCTACTTGTGATCTTTCTCTGTCAAATAAATAAGGTCTTAAAAAAAAAAAAAATTCAACAGTCTTCCTGTAGGATGACTTCAGACAATTTTTTCTTATGTTTTGACTGAGTACCCCATTTGACAGTGTATAGTTAAATATAAGTGGATAATTATTGTGAGACTTTGCTAAAATTATCTTTACTCAGCGACCTTCTATTTAATCTCAAATACATGTAAGGCAATAAAAGGTTAGCAATGATGAATATTATCTACTATCAGTATTGCAATAGATAATAAAATATGTTACTCACGTTATTAATTTAAATTTCCTTCATTGTTACCTCTATCCAAGTATTTTTTAAAATATTCTATTTATTTATTTATTTATTTATTTGAGAGAGAGAGAGAGAGAGAGAGAGAGAACATGTGTGCTGGAGTTGGGGGAAAGGGCAGAGGGAAACGGAGAAACAGACCCTGCTGACTAGGGGCTCCATCCAAAACCCCAAGACCATGACCTGAGTCAAAAGCAGATGCTTAACTGACTGAGCCACCCAGACATCCCTCTATCCAAGTATTTTTAAGGGCACAGTAATGAAAGCTGGTTTTGTAACTTATATAATTCAGCCGCTAGCATGAAATAATAAACATATACCAAACTTGCTTTTAATAAGCCAGAGCAATAGGTGTATATTTATAATTAGCAGAATGAAACTGATGATTCAGAGAGCTCTCACTCAGCCCCTAAGTGTTTCCCTAAAAATGAGTCCTCATGGTCAAGCCTCTTCATAAAATGTATAAAAGCAAGATATTTCGGTCACAATTCTAAAAGATTTGTCTTTCCATTCCAGCTTTCTACCCGTCACACTCCCCTTCCTCTCCCATGACTGAGATTTACAGAACTGGAAAGGTATAAAAAGGTGACTAAAGAAAACATACCTTGAAATATATGAAGAAAAATAATTTATAATTAACATTTATTAAGTGTTTGCCACTTTGCTAGGCTCTTTGGAGATAATTTCACTTATCTTCTAGTAAAATACTGTGAATCATGTAGTCATACTGTCAAAGGAAATTATTTTCAGAATAAAGGTAATTATGTTTAATTTATTAATATATGAAAACAGCCTAGGGGCACCTGGGTGACTCAGTGGTGTAAAGCCTCTGCCTTCGGCTCAGGTTATGATCCCAGGGTCCTGGGATTGAGCCCTGAATCGGACTCTCTGCTCAGCAGGGAGCCTGCTTCCCCCACTCTCTCTCTGCCTGCCTCTCTGCCTACTTGTGATCTCTATCAAATAAATGAATAAAATCTTTAAAAAAAAAAAAGGAAAACAGCCCATATTATTTCAAATGTCTATAATGCTTAAACTTTTGCCTTTGACGGAATAGTAATTCTTCAATGAGAGATTAGACAAAAAATTTATAATTCATTTTAAAAGTACATTTTATTTGTTTTGCCCTAGCTCCTGGTTCAAGTACCAACTAAAGTTAAGGAAACAAAACAGAAGAATACCAGAAATATTTTAAGCTATCAATTGTGAGGACTTTTGGATGATAGGAAGCAAATGTTATTTATATGTAATGTACAACATTGTGTATGTGATCTATCTATAACTATATATCTTGAATATAAGATAAACTTCACATATAAGACATCAAAAGCAATTTTTAGTCTTTCTAGGGAAAATGTGGAGATACCACATGTAAGGACAACACATACACAGAACAATGTCTGTTTAACATTTAATAGGACTGAAACCCCAGACAGACTCATGGGCATTTCCCTTCTCCCTGCAGAGTATATCTAAAAGAGTGGGTTATATGCAGGAAAAAGATTCTTATTCATTTATTTCCTCAACAGAGAGAGATCACAAGTAGGCAGAGAGAGAGTGGAAGCCAGCTACCGGCCGAGCAGAGAGCCCAATGCAGGACTCAATCCCAGGACCCTGGGATCATGACCTGAGCTGAGGCAGAGGCTTATTAACCCACTGAGCCACCTGGGGACCCCATGGAAGAAGATTCTTAATGGCTACTATTAATGCTGAAGAGAGAAACCGAAAATTTGAACTTCACAAAACTACAACAAATTTGGAGCAGGAAAAAACAACAACAACAAACAAACAAAACTGTAGCTCTAGCATGAAATGAAGTATACAATAGTACTTCACACATAAAAATATTTTTTGGTTTGTTTTAATCCAAAGATTTCACACCATGAATTGAATACTGCCTAAATCTGAGGAAACAAAAGGTAGAGTATTAGTATGTGATAAATGTGACCATTGTGAGAAACTCTCTCTCTCTCTCTCTCTCTCTCTCTCTCTCTCTCTCACACACACACACACACACACACACACACACACAGACACACAAACCACCCACCCAGCAGGCACACCTATGCACTTAGCTAGTGGGAATGGCTTGGGGGAAAGCAGCAGTGGGGCAGCTGAGAGGCTTTTCTTCTTTTTTAATTTCTGTTCCTCTTTAAAAATGTATATTGCTTCTCTTTTGACAGTTCTCTTTTAAAATCCTGTTTTGACATTTGTGTACATTTAAGACTGTCACTTAAAAAGTTGCTTTAGCATCTGACCACTAGGGGGTACCCTCACTGCACATTTTGCTGTACAACCGGTTAGGCGGTGATCCTGACAAGGAGTGCAGTAAGATAAATTTTACTTTTGACTAATTTCAATTCTAAATTTGTTTTGCTATTGTTTTTTCTTTTTAACCTCTGACCCAGAGATTTGACATCATTGCATTCTTCACTGTGAAACGCTAAGACACTTTTTCTAAGTGCTGTTAATATTCAGGCAACTTGGAGTGTTTCCTGAGGAGAAGAGAACTCTCAGCTTAAATAGCTCCTTCTAATTCTGCATCAGATTTCTGTTCTCTTCAAGCAACACAAAAATCCACATGGGTATGTGACATCACATTATGTCAGTTTAATATAGTTGCTTCTATTTAATGAAATATCTGCCATTTATGATGCTGAATAACGTATTATATTTAAAATATTCAAAATATCCATGTGAAAATAAAATCTGTTGGCCCATTTAATTTAAAAACATTCTTACCACTAATTTAAGGGACTGATCTTTTATTTGTTAATCTATTATGCCATTTAAAACATTTTTAATAATGTACTTCCATTCGAGTTTTATATAATTACTCTTACAAGTGACAAACAGCCTACAGCAAAGTTCTACTATGACTTCCCCTAACAAAATAATGACATACTAATCGATTGAAATTCATTAAAAAAACACCTTATTATAATATTTCCATGAGGGCAATGAGAGTAAATGAATTCTATTTCTTGTATTTAAGCAATTATCAACACACAAATTCAGGATATTTAATACATTACCAGTATAAAACTACAGATACATGTTTTAGTTTCACAAACTGTCAGGGCTAATTTTGGAAGACCTTAAAATGTGAAGAAAAGGTTAGTAGGTACATTGTCTACATTGCCTATTCAGGTTTCTACATCTTTCATTGTCTTTGAGATATATTAAAATTTTGTTAAGTTGTAGAAAAATGAATGCAGGTAATTTTTGCCCATAAGATGGAAATTAATTGTTCCTAGTGGAATGCAATGGATTATTGTCCTGTGGATGGGTCTCTTTTTTTTTTTTTTTAATGTATTTTCAAATTCATTTCAGAGTTTATTTCCTATATATGTGTGCTTCTTGTGATTCTCCTCCAAATTGGTTTTAATGGTTCCCACATTCATCAGCAAAATCTTTGAAACATGTTTACCTTACACGTTATATTTTTAAAAGACATGATTTTGCCATGAAATGTATGATTTAAGTTAATGGGTGAGGATTCAGATCCACAAATATGATTGATTTCCATTAAAACAGAAATTATGCCAAAATTTTAAAAAAATTATAAAAACTGTCTAATAAGACATGTCTTTTAAATATATTAAAATACAGCTTGGGTTTTTATAGATAAGCCTTTTAATGCCATTTTCCTTACTTAACCATGGCTCCAAGAGCTCAAACACAAACAGTGATAAATCCCCATAATCAATGTCAATGTCATATATATTTTTCAATAATTTAAAATAAAATGCACATGCATTTTAGATATCTGCAAGATACTTAGATAATAAGATACTTAGATAATAAGATAATAAGATATGTATTAGTCCTGTTACAGTATAATTCAATCACATTTCTCCTCTGCTCCCCTGCCTTCCAACTTGCTCCCTTCTGAATCCTGTTTTAACAGTCTAAAACACACATTTGTACCACAGTTACAGGTAGGGAAGAGTTATTCCCTGATGTCATCAAATTTGTTTTTCTGATGCCGTCATCATGTTTTGATGTATGACCGGTAAGATGTTAAGAGTACCTACAAGAACAGAGCCTCGGTTTTAGGGCATTATATGTGAGCACAAAAGAGCTGGTCCTCCCTGGAGATGGCCCACATTGCAGAGTCATTTAAAACTTTCATCTTCGAAAAAATGCCATTCCTTCTAAACTAACAACTCTTGGGCCTCAGTACGTGACGTGGCCAATGCTTAAAGGCTGAGTGGCATGAGGGCACAAGCCAAAAGGGCAGTCGCCCATGGCAACAATCTTTAGAGAGCACTAGGATATCACAGGGCTGCTAAAACGACACTGGAAAGAGGAGCTGATGAGCAAACTTTACTTAACAGGTGACAGAGGCTGTTAAGATGAGGCTCTTACAGTGCGTTCTTAATAAAGACAAGGCTTTCAGTGGCACATAACCCACATTCTAAATCAAGTACAAAACTTCCAATAGGGGACTTGTAAAGCAGGTGATTTTCAAATAGTCCCTGAGACCAGTGGTTTTCAACAAAGGTCAATTTTCCCTCCTAAGGGGCAACAGCAATGTCTACAGCCATTTTAGGGGGTCAGGATTTGGGCTGATGGGGAAAGCTGCTACTGGCATCTAGGGGGTAGAGGCTGGAGATGCATTAAACATTCTGTATTGCACATGGCACCTCTATTTAAAAAAAATTATTTAGCCCCAAATGTCTTTAAGTGCTGATATTGAAAAACCTTGGCTTATCATAACAATAATTTCTTGATTAGAGAAGGATGGAGTTAGAGAAGTCAGGAACGACAGTGGTTTGGATTAAGATTTACTTGGAATCGTAATCCCTGCCACAGGGAAAGGTTTTCTTTGGGCAAATCCAGGCTTCCCTGACAGGGTTTTCAAAGAGTCTGCCACCGGAAAATAGTATGTGTTTATTATATATTATGTAAATATACATATATATATATTATATTATCTTGTCTTAGGAAAAAATAGTATTTATTATTATATTATGTAAATATATATTATATTATCCTGAACTTGAAGAGTCAGAGGGATTGGCGATTGGCCGATGCCTGAGAAGAGCACATAAATAAAGTCACACTTAAAGCCAGTTACTCTCTTAGTCAGGTGAGACCAGACCAGACTTCATCACGAGAAGGAAAGCAGCAATTTTAAGACAAAGAAAATGTGTTCTTGAGGAGTTGTAATAGAATCCTTCAAAGGAAGGCTCTGATTAGATTTTTGAAATGACTCTGCTCAAAAGCATAGTATGGATTGGGTTTGGAGAGGGGACAGGTCTTAAAAAGTCAGCCAGATTTTTAATAGCTTGTATTAAAAACTTTACCAATGAGTGATTTCCAGTGACAGAGGAATTATTTTTCCCCAAAAGCTCCAAAGAGCAGCCACTAGAAAAAGAACACCTTCTGAACTAACGGCAGTAACGTCAAATCACCGTGGTAATTATCACGTGCTGTCTTTCCTCTCTTCCCTTCCATGGCTGTAGATCCCAAGGAACCAGAGGGAACCTAATGAGGTTTGACCAGTCTTCTCCACTTCATTGCTGTCCTCTCTGCTTGAAGCAGAGGAAAGGCAGTAGAGAAGAGAAGAATCATGTTTTGGACATTCTTTTTAAAATGTCCTTTACTTATGTAGAGAAAGAGAGAAAGAGAGAGTGCCAGAACAGGAGGAAGGACAAAACAGAGAGGGATAGAGAATCTGAAGCTGATTCCCCACTGAGTGCAGAGCCCAGTGTGGGATTTGATCTCTGAACTCTGAGATCAGGACCAGAGCCAAGATCAAGAGTGGGACACAGAACAGATGGAGTCACCCAGGCACCCCTGGACATTTATTTCTTGTATTTCTTTTTTTTTTTCTTCTTCTTCTTTTTTTTTTAAGATTTTATTTATTTATTTGACAGACCATAAGTAGGCAGAGAGGCAGGCAGAGAGAGAGAGGAGGAAGCAGGCTCTCCACTGAGCAGAGAGCCCGATGTGGGGCTCGATTCCAGGATCCTGAGATCATGCCTGAGCTGAAGGCGGAGGCTTTAACCCACTGAGCCACCCAGGTGACCCGGGATATTTATTTTTAATTGCAAGACTGAAACTCTTTTGAGGACTAAAGTTAACTCTGGAGGGATTTTCAGTATCTAAATATATGCCAAAAGTTAGGGATTTTATTCAAGACATGAGGAAGAAAGAGTCCATAATTTGAATTTGAAAGGGCAGTAGAGGAAAAGAATAAATTGCTTTCTCTTGGTATGTATATACTGAAAGAGTATATACTAGAAACAGATGATTGAGAACACATCTACGGAACCATGGATCTAAGGAATGTGGCTCTAATCAGTAGGATTTCCTTCTGATAGTGAAATATGCAAGTATGGGGTCAAGAAAGACAAGATTTTCTTTCTTTCTTTTAAATTTTTTAAAAATTTATTTAAATTTACAATTTATTTAAATTTATTTTCAGCATAACAGTATTCATTGTTTTTGCACCACACCCAGTGCTCCATGCAATCCATGCCCTCTCTAATACCCACTACTTGGTTCCCCCAACCTCAGATTGTTTTTCAGAGACTATAGTCTCTCATGGTTCAGTTCCCCTTCCAATTTCCCTCAACTCCCTTCTCCTCTCTTAACTCTCCTTGTCCTCCATGCTATTTGTTATGCTCCACAAATAAGTGAAACCATATAATTGACTCTCTCTGCTTGACTTATTTCACTCAGCATAATCTCTTCCAGTCCTGTCCATGTTGCTACAAAAGATTTTCTTTTTTTATGACAGTTTTTGTTTTTCTTGTATGAAATTAAATAATTTTAAGAATGTCAGTAAGAATGGGAGCTCTTTGGGGGCACCTGGGTGGCTCAGTGGGTCATGACCATGCCTTCAGCTCAGGTCAGGATCTCAAGGTCCTGGGATTGAGCCCCATATCGGGCTCTCTGCTCAGCAGGGATCCTGCTTCCCCCTCTCTCTCTCTCTGCCAAACTCTCTGCCTACTTGTGATCTCTCTCTCTGTCAAATAAATAGATAAAAAATCTTTTTAAAAAGAATGGGAGCTCTTTTATCAGCCTGCCTGAGCTTTGGTTTGGTCCCTTCCTTTCTGGAGCAAATCACTTGCATTATTTGCCATAGGAGCATAAGACAGCTTTTTTCTCAGATTGACTTTTCCTCATTTCCTTCTTGCTCACCATCGAATTGTTGTCATTACCTAATTATTGCTTTGGACTAATTATTTCATCTACTCTCTGTGTAGGGCAGTTCTTAATGCATTAATGATAAAATTCTTTTTTAAATTTATTAATTCCCTCAACTGTTTTTATGGAGCACACAGCTGTATGCAAAGAGCCAACCTTGATGCTGTGTATTCAAAGGTAGATTAAATAGCTCTAGTCTTTTCTGTTATGGAGCATATAGCCTATTAATGTAAACATAATGGGTCCTAACAACATACTTGCTATTGTTCTAGGTATTAGGTATACACAGGTAAATAAAACTAACATTGACTCAACCATCATTGGATTTATCTGAAGTTCCAGAGTAATAATAGTGAATCAATCATGGCAGAAAAAGAATGATCCTGACATCAGTGGGAATGTTTATAGAGTGTCACAAATAAGCATGATAATTTCTATGGATTTCTAGTAGACACTCTACATTATCAGAAAAATTCATATGAAACTTTCAAATAAAGCACAAAGGTGAGCAGGAAATCTTTTTAATGCCATATGGGGCCAAGGGCCAATGATCATGTAGGGAGATGTCTTTAAATTAGCTCCTAGTTGATTATTTTTTATAAGTCCCAGATTCCTTTTTAAGAGTAGAGATGCAAATAATTTCCCTTTGATAGAAGAGATAACCCCAAAGACTTATGATCTTAGTAGACATAAATGAGTTTTCTATCCAATCCAGAAATCTCTTTCTAGGACTGCTTATATATACCTCATCTGTAAGGCTCTCCAAACTGGCCATGAGATCCTACTTGTTCCAGTGAAAGCTTTGATGGGTGTTTATTTCACATGTATCTGAGAGTCATGATTTTCACCTCTTTGAAAATTATACCTAACAATATCAAGTTTAAGGCAAATAATTTTTAATTTAAAATAAATTAATTAACATGTAGTATATTATTAATTTCAGAAATCGAGTTTAGTTATTCATCACGTGCCTATAACACTCAGTACTCATTATATCAAAAAGGCAATTACTTTTATAGATAATTGACTAACCATTCAATCAAGAATGGTTCTTGATTCGATTTGGGGTAGTACTTTATTTAGAATTTTTTGTATCTTAATTAGTACTTGAGTTCAGCTTATTTTATTTTATATATGATCCTTGTATATTTTTGTTATTATAGAAATAATCGGTAAGCTTTCATTCACACTCCACCAGCCATATTCTGAAATAGTTTAAGCAGAAAAGGAATCCTTTGAGGGTTTGATAGAATTTTAAATCTGTGACTATATTTTCAGCTATTTTAATGGATATTGGACTAATTATTTTTTTACTAGATATTAAGTCACTTTTAAAAATAGATTGCTTTAGTACACTGTCCATTTAATCTGGATGATCACATATATTGGCGTAAAGGTATATATGGTATTCTTTTATTAATTTAAATGTACTATAAAGCAGATACTTATACATGTATCTATGTGTGGTGGGTATTTAGTATGTGTATGTTTGTCTTTTATTTTATTTATTTATTTAATTATTAAAAGATTTTATTTATTTATTTGACAGAGAGAGAGAGAGAGAGATCACTAGTAGGCAGAGAGGCAGGCAGAGAGAGGTGGGGGAAGCAGGCTCCCCGCTGAGCAGAGAGCCCGAAGTGGAACTCGATCCCAGGACCCTGAGATTATAACCTGAGCCGAAGGAAGAGACCCAACCCACTGAGCCACCCAGGCGCCCTGTCTTTTATTTTAAATAAGGATTAATTGTAGACATACTTTTCTGTAGCTTGCTAGTTTTGCATGTCTCAATTTCCAGTATGCCCTCAATCTTTCCATGTCAACATATGTAAAGTAGACTTCATTTTTCTTTATTAATATGTTTTACACAGTATTTTTAGACTTGATCTGTTACAATTTTTATAATTACTCTCATTGGATGTAAAACTGCTTTTCTTTTGACTTCTTCAGAAGGTGGATGCCTAGATGGTTAATTTTTAACTTCTCTGTCTTAACACATTTATTAGCTATTTTAACTTCCCTTCCCTATCACATTTTTAATTACACCCTTCTTGGACAAATCTTTATCCTATATGGTTGTAAATCTAAAAGACTTGGAATATCCAGTGGGTGAAGAAAATAATGAGCTGTTTTGTCACTCCCTTTCATTTTACATGAGTTTCTAATGTTTCTGCCCCAGCTCTGATTTTCTCCATCCTTCCTTTTTTTTTTTTTTTTTTTTTTTAAGAATTATTTTTGCTTTGAGTAGGAGTCATTCCCTGGAAGAGCAAAGTGACATATTTCCACAGAAGGATTGTGGACTCTGTAATCACATTATGCTTCATATCACACTTTAAATGTAACAATTAGAAGTGATGACAGAATGTTCTACAAAATATATATTACCTCAGAACGAAGCAGGCATATTAGAGAAAACACTTGACAAATGCCACCCATATTCCCACAATAACTCTGGTCCTTGATTTTGCACATGAGCCAAAAAGTGTTAACACTCCGTCAATACTCGGAATCGACATGTTTCGGTGTTGAGTAAATGACTTTTTGTAGCCAAGATTATTTTAGGTTACCCGTAACAGAAATTCATTTGAAAATAATTAAGCAAAAAAACAGGAATACAGGATCTCTTACAGATTTCCACTGCAGAAAGCTCTTCCCAGGGTCTGCTTTGAGGTACTAGGAAGCCATCTGCAATTGTGGCAACAGCTCTTTCTCTCTCAGTCAGGGTAACTTATCACTTATCTGACTTATTGTTTTTATATCTACCTCATTTATCTTTCTGAAGAGTGGTTTTCTTTACCATGTCAAATAATCACTATACAGGTCCTATTTTCATAAGTGATCAGGATTCACTCATAAGCCTGTCAAGGAAAAATTGCACTGGAGACATTAAGCAAGCAAGGACGAATTTAGCCAAGATTATTGCATTAGGGAGAGAGACTGACCTCCACATTGCTGAAACAGAAATTCTAGGGGAGCTAGTGGAAAAGCTCTGGCAGATGTTTGTGGGGAGGTTGATCAATAAGATGTGTTGAGTGTGATGAGTTATTCTCGAATCTACAGATGTTTTTCTCCATGATTTGGCTGCATTGGCTAATTGGTGCCCATTGAAGTTAGGTTCCTCACCTTCCAAAGACAGGGAGGTGCAGTTACTATCTTTCCTGATGATAGGTGGATGGTCTCAGGTTCTTGAGAAAAAAATGTCCCTGGGTTATAAAACTGGCAAGAAGCTGGAGATGACTTGTATTTCTTTTTTAGAGGGGCAGAAAAAGAATTTTCAATTATAACTTTTCTAAAATAAGTGCTCTGAGTTTCGAAAGGGAGGCCAGTGGCCTACAGTGTGGATGTCATCTAGCTAATATTCAGCCCCGACTGAGGGGAGCTTTAAGGCTCTCTTCGTCAAGCCCAAAGTTGCAAGTATTTTCAATCAAGATTCCAGTTTCTCAGTTGAGTAAGTGAATTGGCTCAGGTGAGATAAAATGCCAAGCCCAGGCCCAGTCAGAATTAGCTGTTCAAGTAAAGTGACATGGCTTTCAGAGGAGGGAAGTTCTCAGAGGCATGGGTTATAGCCTTGCAGGTGTGCAAAGGCTGCTACTGTAAACATTTGTGGCACTAGTGCCAGGAGATGATTATTTATTATTTTGCAAGCTTCAAGCATAAAATTACATCTGTCAACAAGCCTATGGGATCAGAAACTTTAAGAAGCAAAGATACTAATGAGCCTTAGTGCTATGCAACCAATTAACAGAAAGTGCATGCTGACAATATGCAGTCAACCTGGAAAAAAATATATAGTTTAGCTATAATCTAATCTGTACCTCAGATTCTTCTTTATTTAATTTCTCTGAGAGTGTATTATATTCCTTTGAGACTGAATCTCAGAGATTTATTGGCCACAGGATGCTATATCGTAAATACATGAAAATCCTGACAGGTCCTGGGCTCCAGCCTGGGATCCAGCCCCATTAGGCTCTCTGCTGAGCAGGGAATCTGCTTCCTCCTCTCTCTCTACCTGCTTCTCTGCCTACTTGTGATCTCTGTCTGTCAAATACATAAATACAATCTTTAAAAAAAAGATGCAACATGGGGGCTTAAGTGGGTACGAGAAGAATAAATGAAAGAAGATGGGATTGGGAGGGAGACAAACCATAAGTGACTCTTATCCTCACAAAACAAACTGAGGGTTGCTGGGGGGAGGGGGTTTGGGAGAAGGGGGTGGGATTATGGACATTGGGGAGGGTATGTGCTTTGGTGAGTGCTGTGAAGTGTGTAAACCTGGTGATTCACAGACCTGTACCCCTGGGGATAAAAATATATGTTTATAAAAATTAAAAAAAAATATGTAGAAGAAAAAAAAAGTGGTCAATGTAATCCACTGCTATAATTGGCATTACTATACTTTTGTAAAGTGCTCAGCCCTTTCTTTTGCTAACGCAACTCCTGGGAATCTGCGACTTTCATACCGGGTGAGGTTCTAAAACCAAACTACAGCCCTTATAGAATGAAACTTTCAGGGTATTCGGACATCATTCTCACCCCATTCAGAGAAGTTCAGCTTTGGGTTTGATGTTTTTGTAAATGGTGGAAGATAACTAGACTTAGCGCTATTCAAAGTGTGGTCTGCAGAACCATACAGATCTATGAATTATTTGTTTTGGGTCCATGAGACTAGAAAAATATAGAAACTTAGTGTAAGTCTATTACATTATTCATGTGCCTATTTTCAGAGTTGTTTTCAAAAGAGGAGAAAGATGTCTTTCTAAGAAGACATTTATTAAGGATCAGAGGTCAAGGGTGATAATGCCATTGTGTGGCAACAGTCTATCTGACATGATGTCAACCCCCACAGGAAAACAGAGGAGGAAGGGTGGAGACTTATATTCTCTGAAATTCTGAACTTGACTGGATTTGTCTGAGAATACTAAGAGCACCTTCAGTCCAGCAAAGAAGCCAAGTTAATGATGCTTCTTCCTCAGGAGGTGTCTCAGGAGATAGTACCAGGACCTTGGGATCATGACTTGAGCTGAAGGCAAAGGCTTAACCCACTGGCCCCACCCAGGTACCCATACACTGACCAGTTTTAAAAGAGACAATTTCATCATTTAGTCAACACAAATTAGTAAGTGTCTAATATGAATACTAATTCCCAGTATAAGTTCTGGTTATATAAAGATGAAGGAAATACACATTGACTGCGCCCTTATGGAGTACATTATTTTGGAGTATGGCTGAGAAACACTTATCGAGGCATAGAGAGTCATCTAGATCTAGGATCTTAGGCCTTCTTTACCATGAAAATGTCCACCTGTGGCTTCTTCTACTTACTAACTACATACCTAGATCATAGAAGGATGACTGCAGTTGGGAACTGATGATGAGTTGGCACTCATAATGTTTTTAGAAATTTCCTGGACTTTTCCATTTTAGCTATCCAAAGTGAATAAAAGCAGGCATACCTGCAAGATTAAGATATTTATATATTGCCAAAGAAACTCTATGAGGTAACAGGCTGCCCTCATTTTGCTACTAACTGGAGACAAGAGTGGGTAGAGATTACCTCTCAACCAAAGAGTATTTGTCTCCTCCTGTTTACGACTTGCATTATGGAGGTATCTTTTTTACTGGGCAGGAAGCAAGTGAAGTATATAAAGGAAGAACTCTTCGTTCGCTCACCACTGTCCTCAGCAGCTAGCTCAGTGCCTTGCACATAACACCTGCTCAATGCAACGTAGATAGAATGAATAAACAAGAGCTGCCTTCTTCGTGATGAGGCCCTGCATGTTCCTCCTTCCTTATTGACTCAGACATGAAATATATTTTTCTTTTGAAAAAGCAAATTGAAAAAAAATATATACCAAAGAACAATACAGATCTGTCTCCAAAATCAGATTTGTTTCCAAATATTTGCATACTTAATTTTTAACCAGACATATAAGGGCTGAAATTCTTTTCTATTTTTTTTTTTTACCTTTTGATCTAATAAATGTGAACTTTATGAAATCTAAGGGAGGCAAGACAGCCGCCAATCATAGGATAAATACTTAAAGCTTCTTTTATTGTTTTTCAGCTGGTGCCCTTTACCAAAGGATATCTCCTGTGTTCCTCTGTGACAGAGGCTGCATCAAAACATTTCATTTTATGGAAGCGATTAGACACACATCTGTTCCAGAACTTCCATATTAAATGCTTGTCCGCCTAGACCACGTGAATTTCAAAACATGTGGAGGCCCCAAGAGAGGTTTTAAGTCATATTGTTATAAAAGAACATGTTGTGGGATTTGGTCCTCGTTCACTTCGGTTCAATGGAAACACAACCTTTGATTCTTTGAGTAGTTAAAAACCTGTGGTTATCTCTGCTGAAACCAACCTAAGAAAGATTATAATTTTGGCTTTTTATATGTATTTAACATGTGGGCTTTTTTTTTTATTTTAAGATTTTATTTATTTATTTGACAGAGACACAGTGAGAGAGGGAACACAAACAGGGGGAGTGGGAGAGGAGAAGCAGGCTTCCGGCTGAGCAGGGAGCTGGATGCTGGGCTGGATCCAGGATGCTGGGATCATGACCTGAGTGGAAGGAAGGCAAAGGCTTAACCTACTGAGCCGCTTAGGTGCCCTTAACATGCGGCTTAAAAGATGTCTTTTCACCTCTATATCCCAGTACTGAGCTTGGTGACTATTCAATAAATAATCGTGGGATGATTAAAAGAATGTATGTGTGACAATGAGAAAAACTAAGTCACTGAGATTCTAGATGTGTGAACATAAAGACTTTAAATGAGGATGAAACCTAATTTTATTTCCTTTATTAATAATTAGAATAATAAAATTAGTAAGGTAAAATTAAATATTTTTAAGCAAATATACACATGCAAATAAATCAGTTACGTATCTGCAAATTGTCTAATAGCTATTCATTACCCCAACTGGATCGGGCTTTAGAAAATAAGATTCTAGGTAAAAGATATAAAAATATTTAATGCAAAATCAGAGAAGGTAAGAAAACTAAAAATTATATATATGTATATATATATGTATATATATAATTTTATTATATATATAAACTAAAAGTTATATATATGTATAGGCATATACAATATATTTAATGTGTGAGATCATTGTATATTTTTTATTTTTTTAAAGATTTTTATTTATTTATTTGACAGAGATCACAAGTAGGCAGAGAGGCAGGCAGAGAGAGAGGAGGAAGCAGGCTCCCCACTGAGCAGAGAGCCCGATGCAGGGCTCCATTCCAGGACCTTGAGATCATGACCTGATCATGACCTGAGTCGAAGGCAATGGCTTAACCCACTGAGCCACCCAGGTGCCCCCACTGTATATTTTTTAGTGCAGTTTTTTTTTTTCTTCGTTCCTAAATTCCTGTCCCCCTTTGTTTTCCATCCCTATATCACCATAGTCATAGGATTCACTTTAACAACTGGTTTATATTTCCCAATTCAGAAAAAGTTTTCCTCCTATTTACAGATATTTGAAGCAACTTATTACTCTTCTTTGCTTCTCTGCTAGAAATCTCTTCCCATCTAGGTACTGTAATTCTCCTCAGTGATTGTTCTTCCGCGATACTCCGTTCTCTGTCCTCCCGCCACCCCCTCTTCCTGCTATTTCTCCTCCTTCTCCTCTCCTCATGATTCACTCTCATTCTTACGTTTCAGATTTTAGTCGTATCAGCCATCGTTATTGTTCCAAAGAAGGGCAGGGTGTTCCAATTATTCTCTAAAAACATGACTTCTGCCACCTTTTTTGAAAAAAACCACATTATGATTCAGGTGGAGGAAGAGTTTCATGTTTTCTTTTCATCCCTGAGTTAAAAATCCTCATTTCCTGCCCTCTGCATTGAGACTTTTCATGCAATCCCTATTCCAACATTTCTGACTTTTGGACTTCTAGTTGTCCTTGTTATATACTTTTCACTTCTGAACTGTAGGCTAGGACTGTATCTTGCTCACTTTTTATCTCTAGCCCTTGGCTTAATGATCTACACACTAAGAATCTCCATAAATGTTTGTTGATTGAAGTTATCAATGAACCAAGGAAAAGGGAAAATTTATTGTTCAACTTGAAATCCATAAAGTTAGACCTACATTTAGATTCTGACAGAAGAGGGGCGCCTGGGTGGCTCAGTGGGTTAAGCCTCTGCCTTCAGCTCAGGTCATGGTCTCAGAGTCCTGGGATCGAGCCCCACATCAGGCTCTCTGCAGGGAGCCTGCTTCCCTCTCTCTCTCTGCCTGCCTATCTACCTGCTTCTCTGCCTACTTGTGATCTCTCTCTGTCAAATAATAAAATCTTTTAAAAAAACAATAATTTTTAAAAAGATTTTTAAAAAGATTCTCTAACCTTTTTTTTTCTTTTTCCAAAATTATGATTGTACGTAAAATGGATTTAATTAAATGCTAAGAAACTATAAATAATGACCATGAGTAAGATCAGTAATTCAATGGCCATAGTATTAAAGAAAAACAATTTTATCCTTGCCTTAAGACAAGACTTTAAAATGCGGGATGCCTGTGTGGCTCAGTTAAGTATCTGCCTTTGGCTCACGTCATGATCCAAGGGTTCTGGGGTCAAGTCCCCATTGAGCTCCCTGCTCATCTGGGAACCTGCTACTCCCCCTGCATGCCTCTCCCCCTGCTTGTGTGCTCACTCTTGCGCACTCTCTCTCTGTCAAATAAATAAAATCTTAAAGATAAAATAAATAAAATAAAATAATTTGGGTTGCAGGTGCCTGGGTGGCTCAGTTGGTTGGGCATCTGCCTTTGGCTCAGTCATGATCTCCAGGTCCTGGGATCAGACTCCCTGATCATCACAGAGTCAGCTTTTCTCCCTCAATCTTTCCCTCTGCCCCTCCTCCCTGCTTGTTCCCTCTCTCTCTCCCTTCTCAAATAAATAAATGAATAAATAAAATCTTTCTTAAAAATTAAATAAATAGGAACCCATAACCAGTAAGGAGATTGAAACAGTCATTAAAAATCTCCAAACAAACAAAAGCCCAGGGCCAGACGGCTTCCCGGGGGAATTCTACCAAACATTTAAAGAAGAACTAATTCCTATTCTCCTGAAACTGTGCCAAAAAATAGAAATGGAAGGAAAACTTCCAAACTCATTTTATGAGGCCAGCATCACCTTGATCCCAAAACCAAACAAGGATCCCACCAAAAAAGAGAGCTAT
>NC_081557.1:16128366-16261591 GCF_022355385.1 Mustela nigripes
TTGGGGAGGGTATGTGATTTGGTGAGTGCTGTGAAGTGTGTAAACCTGGTGATTCACAGACCTGTACCCCTGGGGATAAAAATATATGTTTATAAAAAAAAAAATTTTAA
This sequence comes from Mustela nigripes, assembly GCF_022355385.1. Lineage (NCBI taxonomy): Eukaryota > Metazoa > Chordata > Mammalia > Carnivora > Mustelidae > Mustela > Mustela nigripes. The sequence continues at coordinate 16,128,477 of NC_081557.1, forward strand.
AAAAAAATTAAATAAATAAAGTAAAATGGTTTGGGTTGTTTAAAAAAATAAATAAAATAAAATGATTTGACAGTTTAATAACAACATATTTGATGATCTATATAAACTTCATCTGAAATATTATTAAAATCATTGAACTAAAAACTATATACAACATCAATTAAAATAAAAATATCTGTTGTACACTGAAATCTAAAAATTTTAATATTTATGCATCTTGCCGATACTGTCTTCCTTCAGTCCATATGCCTTTCTTTCTACCCAGGCACTTTATATTTCCCCCTGTGCACTTTATTGCACACATCATAAAGTAATCAATGAGGAACTCAATTTTTCTTTTAAAATTATTCATAAATTATTTAGTAAATAGTAAATATATTTTAGATCTAACCAAACAGGCATTTAAAAAATTTATATGAAGTGGATTAGTATTTTTTAATTCTAAAATGGACTTTAACAGTTGTCATTTTTAGTATCTAATTTGTTAGATAATGACCATTGGTCTATTTGTACTTTGCTACTCGTGTCGTGGTCTTTTTGAAAAGCTCTCATTGTAAATTCCTATTGTCTCTGGTTATAGAACTTAGCACACTCTTTGTTTTCTAATATGCCCTTCGGTTAATCTTGTTGTTAATTAATGGCAACTAAATTAGAGACCATTTGGGAATGTGTATGTTAATAAAGTTTGTAATAAATGAATATGGGCAGTAGCAAAGATTTTAAGCCATAAAACTGTAAGTATGGCATCAGAGTCTCTTGACAGAAATGAAAACTAAGACTCTAGTACATGATGAGCTCTGAGAAGGTCTTCTATTAATTGAATGTGGCCCCTGGGTTCTGAAGATGTCACATATCATCATACTTGTGACTATTTTAAAAGCCCCCTTTTTTTCAGTCTCTCTGTGAAAATCTTGCTTGATTTGTTAACCTCTGAACATTACTGCCTGGAGTGGAGAACAATTAGATTCATTAATTTGTTTCCCTTCTCACTTGATTTAATACGTCCTCAGTAATAGACCTCACTAACAATTGTAGTCTTGACTTTAGTACTTATTAGCAAATTATACTTTAAGCTGAATATTAAATTATCATTGAGGAATGTGAATCAAAAGAGAGCAATTCAAAGCTGGAAAAAGAAATAAAAACCTATTTTTGGCACACACTTTCAGAGGTATAGGATTTATATACTCAGAATTTTGGCGTAATTTTTTCACACTGTATTTTTTTCTTAGTTAAACATAGTTTCTATAATGAAAAGAGATGTTTTCTTGAGTATAAATTATTAAATGATTCTGTCATGCCCCAAGGGAGGGATACTTCATACAGGTGATGGGTACTGATGGGCCTTGAGTATTCTAACAAATTAAATCTGTCCCTAAACAGCCTTGGTTGAAAGAGTTCTAGTTTACTTTGGTGGACAGCTAGTTTTTAAACCTGCTGTGAATAATTAAAATGTTGGATTAATAAACACATATTAAAGATACAAAAAGAGAACAAGAAACATGTAGGCTGAGTTTGTACTCAAAGTTTGACTAAAGAGGTAGGTGGAGTAACAGACAGAAAAGTCACTTTCATTCTGAATACCTCCATCTCTACAATACACATATGTGAGCTAGAGAGGAAAGATCAAAACCCAGTACCCAAGCAAAGTAGGTGTTGTTCTGGGAGATCTTTCCCACTTTCATAGGAAAGCCCAGGATGTTGTACCTGTTGGGATGGAGGCAGACCAGCTCAAGGCTTGTTTCCCACATTCTAACTTCAACTGTGAAACTGCAGTAAATGATGCTGTTACTGGGCACAGAATATGATGGAAAAGGGAAGAAAAGTCTGGAGGAGTGAGGTGGCAGAAACCTTCCTAGATAACCTTCACATAATTGGTTACATAGTCACACAAGAAGTAGGTAGGCCAGTGACTGTCAAACCTTGAACTTCATCTGAGTGTATTCCAGTTGCTGAAATATCATTTTCAAACAGACCACAAGGCAGCCGAATATCTATCGGCACACCAGGGAAAATAACTTGGATATGAACTGGAACTAAGACTAACAAGAAGAAAGCAGCATAGATAATTGGGTCTTTTAGCAAATTGACTTTGTTCCTTTCTAAAAGTAGGTGACAAACTTTAACATTATCTAAAGGGATCATGAAAGTATAAAAATGACAGAGTAAGATTTAAAAATAAGCCAAAACAGAGCTTCCAGACAGAAATACAAGGACTAGCATTAAAAATTCAGGAGAGCATTCCAGGACCAGCTAAGATCGAATAACTCGATATAAATCCATCTCTCCCACTGATCTCAACTAAAATTGTGGGGCATTTTTCAAAAGCAACTACATGAGAACACTGACGAATAAAGAACAGTGGAGAGATTTGGGAGAGAAATTAGCTTTTGAAGAATAAACTGTTCTGTGTGGGAGCTTCCTTTTTATTTCCTTTCTTCTCCTTTATTTTTTGGCTTTGTCCCAATGTTGGCCCAAGTAACAAACTTTAAATAAGTCACAGAAAACAAAAACTCTAAGAAAAATCTTTTTTTTTTTTTTCCTGGCTAAAGGACTAGAAAAAGAGCCGAATAAATAGTCTGAAAGCAAAACAAACAAAACCAAAATATTTTACTCATAAACCACAAAAATAAGTCTTTGGGATCTGTGGGGTATGGAGAAATCCCTGAGTGAAGAGAGCTGAACATGAGGATCCTCTAACACCATGTAAGATCTAACACAAGTCTAAGGTTTACATACGAACTGTGCATACATGTAGGAAAACAGAGGAAATATCACAAAGGCTATGAGAAGAAAACCATGACAGAATGCTCCACCCATGTCTCAGACTAACCCTGGAGTGTCCTATGTGTATGGTGAACCCAGACAGCCAAGCATGGTGCTTGAAAACCAAACTGGGACTGGAATCACTGCTCACATTACTTGTGAACGGAACCTAACTGAGTTGACTGCCTGCTAGAATGAACAAATCAGTATATTCTAAAAATATTTTTTCAGGCTCCAGAATCTCACAATATATTTAACATTCCCAGGATACCATTCAGAATTACTTCACACACAAAGAAGAAAGGGCATCTGGAAAGTTAAATAAATCTAATCAATTCATTGAATCCAATTTCCTTAAAAAAAAAAAAAAAGTCAACCCCTGGGATACCTGGGTGGCTCAGTGAGTTAAGCATCTGCCTTTGGCTCAGGTCATGATCTCTGAGAGGGTCCTGGATCAAGATCCACATCAGGCTCCCTGTTCAGTGGGGAGTCGGCTTCTCCCTCTCCCCACCACTCATGCTCACTCTCTCTCTCTCTTTCTCAAGTAAATAAAATATTTAAAGAAAAAAAAAAAAACCTCACAATTATCCAGCTGTTTGGATTATCAGATTAAAAACTTTAAAATAGGGGCACCTGGGTTGCTCAGGTAGTTAAGTGTCTGCCTTCAGCTCAGGTCATGATGTCAGGGTCCTGGGATCGAGCACCCCGTTGGGCTCCTTGCTCAAAAACTGAACTTCCTGGGACTGAGCTCAGCACCAGGCTCCCTGCTCAAAAATCAAAACTTGAAACTAGCCTTCATAATGTACTTCATGAGGTAAAGTTGAATGAATGCCTTTGACATAAATGGAAAGATAAATGCTGAAAAGATATTTTGTACTGAATAGACACTACACAAGAGAACAAAATGGAAATTATAGATCTGAAACCTAAAATATATGAAGTATAACTAGGGCATTAATACCAGAATAAAGATGACAAAGAAAAGAAAATAAACCAATAGTAATCATTCCATCTGAAGAACAGGGAGAAAAGAAAAAACTAAAACATATTAAACAAAACCACAGAGATTTGTACCATAATGTCAAAAGATCTGACATTGGTGTCACTTGAGTCCCAGAAGGAGAGGAGAAAGAGACTGGTGCAGAAAAAGGATTTGAAGAAATAATGGCTGGGAACATCCCCAAATTGTTGAAAGACATACATTACAAATTTCAGAAGCTCAGCAAACTCCTAAGAGGATAAACTCAAAAGCGCACCAAGATATATCAAACAAAAGCATTAGAAAGCCAAAAGTGAATAAAAAGATGTTGTAAGCCTCCAGGGTAAAAATATAAATGCTATAAACAGGAATGTGACTGAATAAATACAGATTTTACATCAGCAACCTAGAAGATAGGAGACCATAGGGCCGTATCTTTCAAGCACTGATAGAAAACAAACATCAACACATTTTGTACCAAGTAAACACAGTTAAGGAATGAAGGAAAAAAAAAATAGAGGCATTTTCAATTAAAGAAAACTAAAAGAATTTGTCACCAGTGTGTCTGCTTTATAATAAATAAAGGAAATTCTTAGGATGAAGGGAAATGGTTCCAGAGGGTAACATGGATTTTCATGAATGAAAGAGTAGCAAGAGAAAGGGTAACGATTCACCATACACATAAAAGCCTGGAAAAATGCAAAAGACTGCCTGTTGTCTCATAAATTCCTTAAAATACGTATGACTGTTGAAAGCAAAAAGTGATGTTTTTCTGGCTGGCTTTGAGGTATACAATGTAATATACATGAAAACAAAAGTTGAGTAGAGAAGGTAAAGAGACTGATATAAAAGGCCTATGTATTTTCTTCGAAGAAGGAATGATAACTCTAAGTAGATTATAGGTTAGGTGTGCATAGTGTAAACCTTAGAGTAACAACAAAAAAGAAACAAAAACACACAGCAAAAAGCAATGGGGTGTATTAAATGCAGAATTAAAAATTAAAACGGTCCCAAAGAAAGAACAAAATGGTGAATGGGGTGTGGGGGAAGGACAAACAGAAAACAAATGGCAAACCTATATCAATATCATTATCAATAACTACATAAAATATACATGACCTAACTGCTAATACAAACAGGAGGGATTATAAACAAATCTGAAATTACAGAAAGTTTCAGCCCTCCTTTCTCTGCAATTGGTAGGAAAAGTAGCTATAAAATGTAGGATAAAATAGAGCTGGATAACACTATCAACTGACTTTGAATTATGGTGCATATTAAAACATCTGACCAACAACCGGTGAATACATATTCTTTCAAAGGCACGTAAAACATTCACCAAAGTCGATCATATAATAGACCGTAAAAAAATCTCAGCAAACTAAAAACAAACAAATCAATTAAAGTATGTCACTCTGACCATAATCAAATTTAACTAGAAATCAATAATAGAAATATACCTCTACAATACTCAAACAGGATATTAAGCACATTTCTAAATAACATATATGTCAAAGAGGAAGCCCCAAGAGAAATTAGAAAATATTTTGGACGACATGGAAATGAATGTATATCAAATGTGTGAAATGCAGTTAAAGCAGAGCTTAGGCAGAATTTTTTCTCACTACATACCCATATCAGAAAAGAAGAAAGGTCTCAATCAATATTCTAAGTTTGCACCTTACACACACACATACACACACACACACATTAACATATATTTTATATAATTTATATTACATATAATTTTATTATAGATTATATATTATAAAATAAAAAATATTTATATATTATATATTTATAGAGAGAGATAATTAAGTGTAAAGAAATGAGATGATAAAAAACAAAAAAAGCATAAATAATGAAAATAAAAACAGAAAAGCAATAGAGAAAAAAAAATCAATAAAATCCAAAGCAGTTTCTTCTAAAAGATCTACAAACTTAATATAGCTCTATGCAGATTAACCAAGAAAAAGAAAGGAACAAAAATTACCAGTATCCAGAATGCAAGGTTGGTATCACTAAAGACACCAAAGACTTAGAAAGGGTTCTTTTCTTCCTTTCTGTTCAGTCTGGGAAATTCTCATTGACTTGTTCTCAGTCAGACTTTACCTATCCTCTGTCACTTATGCTGTTGATTTCATCCAATTAATTCTCCAGTATAGTCATTAAGTTTTCTGTCCTAGAAATTAATTTTACTTACAGTTTCATTTTTCTGCCTTATTACTTCATCTTTCCACCTCTCTCCCTTCATTCATTAAATGTCTAAATATTTGAAGTGATTTTAGAATCCTTGTTTTCTAAAGTCAACAGAAGTCATATATAGGTCTGTCCTACCAATCACTATTTTTTTTTAATGGGCTACATTTTTCTGATCCTTTGTACACGCCATAGTTTTTATATTTTGTCCTGCACATTTTATACTCAAAGAGCGGTAGAAACTGAAGTAGATGATAATATTCCCCCAGAAAAAGACCTGTTCTTTCCCTATCAGCAAGGATGAGGGTTTGTTTTATTCCTCCTTCTGATCAAAATTTGAAGTGGGTCAGGTCTCAATTAGAACTTTAATTATTATCAATTTTACTCTGTTTATATCCTGCAGGTGGTTTCAAGCTCTTTCCTCCAGCAGTGTTTTGGATATAAGCACTGTGAAACTCAGGATCTTCTTCTGCTTTCTATTCCACACCCCCCACTCCCAAGCTCCCTTTTGCAAAGAAGACTAGCTCTATGGTTTATAAACACCTAGATTTAGGTCTGCCACACTAGTCTACCTGTGGTATTCTACATTCAGCTGGTTTCTTCTATTCGCAGAAAAATTTACCTACCCAGAACACGCTTACTCATCCAACATCCAAACCCAGATTTTAATGTGGTCTCTCATCTCTGGTTACCTATTGAATGTCTGTCCATCTCTGGAATTTGGTTGTTACTCATTTCTATAGCTCTTCTGTATTCATCTATCCTTCTCTTCCTCCTTCTCTTCCTCCCTTTCTTCCTTCATATTTAAGCTTTTCTGTCATTCACCAGAAATACTGATATTTTGCACCAGAAATACTGATATTTTACCATCTTTTATAAGTTATTAAAAGTAGACCATGTCAAAATTTTTCCGATTTTAAAGATTATTATTTCTACTGTGGAAATATATGCCTTCTCCATGAAGACAGGGCTTATAAAAATACTATTTTTTACCTAACCAGTAGAGTAAGAGGTAATTCATGTATATATTCATATAATTATTTATTTCTAAAACTATTTACTATTCTATATCCCAGGTCTTCTTTTAGTGACTAAGAATTCAATAATGAGCAAATCAAAGGTAAAGCAAAACAATCACAACAGACAACTCTTTGAAAAAGATAAAAGAGGGATGCCTGGGTGACTCAGTCAGTTATGTGACTGCCTTTGACTCAGGTTAGGATTTCAGGGTCTTGGGATCTAGCTCTGCATTGGACTCCTTGCTCAGGGGGGAGTCTGCTTCTCCCTCTCTTTGTGTTCTCTCTCTCACTCTCACTCTTGCTCTTGCTCTCTTTCCAGTAAATAAATAAAATATTAAAAAGAAAGAAAAAAAGAAAATAATAACGAAACATTTTAGTGAGTAATGGGTAAAAAAGAAGTTGATTTGGGATACTGAGCAAGCAACTTCAACACTCACAAAAATGTATGTTGGAATATCAATTGATTTACACACTATTTCTTTCCTTCATTAGATTTCAAATTTGACCAGGATAATATCTGGGCTGGTTTTGTTAAACAATTTATATTTGATGCTTTGAAGGCTCTTTTGCTCTCTGTTTATTAGCAATCAAATCACTGTACAAATATTTGCTAAATGAATGAATTCAGTCAGGATCACAACCAAACATCTGGGAGTATAAAAATAGTCTTAAATAAATATAATGTCTGTGGATGCAATGATATTGTAAAAATGTTAATGTGTAATTTAGAATGTGACAACTGTAGTCAGAGAGCCTCAATTTCAAGATAAGACCTATCGCTTATTACCTTTATGATTTTGGTAAGTTAGTTAATATCCATATACCTCAGTTTCTTCTTCATCTCTACTTAGAAAAATAATAGTAGCTTTTCTGTATGTTTTTATGAGCACTAATTAATGTCTGTGAGGTATTTAGAAGAGCACCTGATATTAAAAAAGCACAATCTGTGAGTTTGCTATTCATAGGAATAGTGGTAACAATATTGTATATTAATATTATATCACTTGTCTATTGCTGTATGACAAATTATCACAAACTCAGTGGCTTAAAACAATACCCATTTATTAGCTCACAATTCTGTGGATCAGGTGTCTGGACTGCGTTCTCTTGTCTAGGAGTTCAGAAAGTCAAAATCAAGGTATTGGCTAGGCTGGGTTTTTATTGGAAACTCTCAGCTCTGAGGAAGAATTTGCTGTGAAGCTTGTTCCAATTATTGGCAGGATTCAATTACTTGGGCTTATAGGGCTTAAGTCCTGATATCTTGCTGGGACTGCCCTTGGATGTTATCACTTCTCCTTAGATCCTTGCCTCGTAGCCTCACCAGCAAGGGAAAATCTCCACCCCATCAAATCCCTCATGCTTCAAATCTCTCCGACTTTCTCTTCTGTTACTAGTCAGAGAATACTGTGCTATTAAAAGGCTCATGTGAGTACATTAAATCTACCAGATAAGCTCTGTGTCTTAACATCAATTGAGAGCCTCAATTATATCTGCAAAATCCCTTTTGCTATGTAACATAACACAATGAAGGTTGTAATATAGCAGGAACCATCTTCAAATTCTGCCTGCTCCATTTCTCCCAACAGGAATCCCACAAAAAGGTATCTGACATAGAGAACAGACTGTACTAACAACTATCCAACCTACCTTTCTCCTAACCTTATTATGCTTGTTCCATTAGCATAAATGAAGGACTGGCAAGGATGAAATGATTATTATATAGGGAAATACTGATATTTCAGTATTTAGGGAATGGAGTGTTTGCAATGAAAAGGTATAGTCTCCCTTCATTCATGCCACCATTCTCCAGAGATTTTGGAAGACTTCAATATCATCACTTAATGATGTGTGAACTGGTGCACTCTCCATAATTAGAGACTAGCAAGCATGTTTCATTTGATAGGAGTTTAAGCTACTAGACCAGCAATGCACTGATGATTCTGGAGATGCAGGAAAATGGATGGAAGAGAGATAGCTGCCATCAGACATGAGCTGCCTGTGTGTCAGCCAACAGCTCTCTGTTTGGTTAGGGAAAGTTATGAGCATTTACACCCCAAGAAAATCTTAAATATTTCCCCACATGTAGGTACTGTCACAGTTTGTAATTAAACATCAAGAGAATTTTTTGTTGTTTGGTAGCATGAGATATATTCATGGTAAACCAAACCCAACTTTATTAACAATAAAAAAAAATTAAAGCAAAGTATGTTTATGGTTACAAGATACCATGTGAGGAGCTGCACAAGTCACAAAGGTAGTCCCTTATAGTATTAAATTAAGTTTTGAAAATAATATGTGGCCAGTCAAGAACTCAGATATTATGTGGAACAATATGGAATGACCACAAAATTTAGTGTATTTATAATACATATCATTATAATTTAGATGAGAGAATTTAGTACAATGCATGAGGCTAGGGAACATTTAAGTGAAAATGTTTATTCTTAAGACTTTATGGTTTTCTTCAGCATTGATTGGAATGGAGGATATTATATTATGATGGCTACTCTACAGTTGTCATTCAATAATACTTAATGATACAACTAATTTACTTCTCTGTGTCATAAGTATGCATAGACTTGTTTTTATAAAAAATCAGGATTAGGCAGTGAAAGAGAATAGAAATTTGCCTGCAGTGAATAGTTTCTGAAATATAGGAGTAAAAAAAGGGAGGCAAACCCAATGAGGCCAAGTCTATAGAAGACCTAACAAAGATTAGATAGAGAAAATTGCTGGAGAAAATGAGGGTGTAGAGACGTGGGTAGGGTAGAACTTTTTCATCAGGAAATTGAAGTTTGGATCAGCATTCAGGATAGTATTCAAGATAATAAACCTCTTTGTGAATCCATAGAGTCTACTATGAGGAAAAGAAATGAAAGTATATTCAGAGAGCAGAGAACCCCAATTCATTTGGTGCTAGTTACAAAAAAGTAGAAGTGGTCCTCATTTACTAGAAAGGTTCACTGCTTACTCCAAGAATATTATCCTCACCCTAATATCCCTTAGAATAATGTTTTAAAGGTATTTTATTTAGAAATCCATCACTATGCATGATTTAGCATTTACTTATTGTTTGCATGCAGGACTATTCAGTAGAACTTTCCATGATTATGAAAATGTTGTGTATCTACACTATCCGATAGTGTGACAGCCCACATACGACTGTTTAGCACTTAAAATATGGCTAGTGGAACTGTATAATTAAATTTTAAATTTTGTTCAATTTTGAGTCATGTAAATTTAAATGTAAGTGCCACATGTGGTTTGTGGCTACCCTGTGGTGCAATAAGGATAGAAAATAAGCTCATATTGAAGATCTTAATTTTTAAAATTCTCTTTTTACTGGAAGAATTAATTGGTGAACTAAAAATAGATGCTGGAGGCTTCTAAATTTCACAACACTCATATTTAATAGGTTAGAAAACATGAATTATTCCTGTATTTATAATAGCTGCAATGGATTTGGCATTAACATGTCCTGCCACTTTGCTATACTCTATAAATCACTAGATAATTTTGGCTGGTAGCTCCATTTTTTAACCAGTGGCCCCATGCCTTTCCTTGCTCTCTGAGGATGACTCCCCCAACACCACCATATTGTTCTGAAAGTGGTAGCATAAGGATTTCTGTCCCGCCTAGACTTACTCCAACTACAGCTTTTAGTAATCAACAATCTGCCTGCATTATTTAATTCTTGTTTTCATCTCTGCAGTTAAAAACCTTTCTCAGAGGGATGCCTGGATGGCTCAGTTGGTTGGACGACTGCCTTCGGCTGGGGTCATGATCCTGGAGTCCTGGAGTCCCGCATTGGGCTCCCAGCTCCACAGGAAGTCTGCTTCTCCCTCTGACCTTCTCCTCGCTCATGCTCTCTCTCTCTCTCTCTCAAATAAATAAATAAAATCTTTAAAAAACAAAAAACCTTTCTCAGAATACAAACTCGGTGTCGTGCTCTTTACTTTGTCAATGTTAAAACAGATTGCTGGATTCCTGAATAGCTTCTTCGATTTTTTGCCTATGCTCACACACTGTTAACTCTCTCCTTGCATATATCCCCAGAGACAGGCCAACATGCTGCTGATGATTATTTTTATTTAAAAATATACTCAAAGACTTTTTAAAATTATCGATAGTCATGATAGAAATAGTCACAACAGGAGAAGCCACAATAAGGAAAACCTCAACACAACAGCAGCCATTTTTGCTTTGGGTTTTCAATTCCCAACATGCAAAATTAAAGTTTCATACCAATTTTTACATTTTTATTATACATCAGAAAATCCAGGAGAAATGTCTCTGGTTCCCTAATGAATGAGCAGGCCTAGAACTGGCAAACTGATTTCAGTATGATACTTTTTATGTTTATGTTTATTTTTATTTTTTAGTTAATGTCTAGGGTCTTTCACTACTTTTCAAAACGGAAAACCCTATGCTCAGTCTAACTTTCCCAAAGGAGCTATCAGGTTGTCTCATATGTTTAAAAATATGACACAGCTGATATAAATAATACATAAAAAGAACCCCTTAGTGAGACTATGTGGTGAGAGGGAGGAAAAAACATGAGTCAAATGCATATTAAAGATGTTTTTATTCCCAGCATCTTCCCTGGCATACTCTCATCTCAGTCTACCCACCCAGAGAAGGAAATGCTTTAAGAATACAGCAGAGATGCCACATCCTTCTCGGGGTGAGTTTTGTGTTTTTTGTTTTGAGACTAAAGCATAACAGGTTAGGGGAGCAAAACATAGCCAAGTATTCCCATACATCTACATTAAGATCATGAGAAATGCACGTGGCAAGATTTTTTCTTCAAATCCTAAAGCTCTATTTTTTTTTTTTACTTCCTTCTCCATATGTGAAATACCCATTCAGTTATTCAGCATAATCAGCAAATAGTCACTGTACAAGTACTATATGCCAGGTACCGTGCTAGGCATTGGGGTACATCACTGAACAAAAGTGACAAAAATCTCTTGACTTCTAAAGCTCACATTCTAGTGGATTTCAACTATATTCTGAAGGCATGTTTGAAAAATACATTTTCCCAGTTTGTGGAGTTTTAAACTTTATAGCCCAACAGAGAAATATAGACACTTAACTCTTCTCTCTGTGATTGAATATGATTTGCTCTGAAATCTTTGAGAAAATAAAAATCATCATTATTAGACAGAAAACTGTGTGTTAGAATGAAAGATACCCCCCCCCCATTCTAGATGGTGGGTTACCTAACAACTACCACCCTCACTGTTTTTTCTTATAGAATCTCACATTTGTTGGCCATGCCATCTATGACATAAGAAAGTCAAAGTGGTGTATTTTTATTTCCAGAGATTTATTCAGGGACAGACAGGTGGTGCACTTCTGTTCAGTGCCATACAAAGGAAATCTACTCAGATGTTTCTTTGAAAAATTCAATTCTCCATTAAAAAAAAAAAAATAAGATAATGGGGGCGCCTAGTGGCTCAGGTCTTAATACCAGGGTCCTGGGATCTAGCCCCTCATCAGGATCTCTGCTCAGCAGGGAGCCTGATTTCCTTCCTCTCTGCCTGCCTCTCTGCCTACTTGTGATCTCTGTCTGTCAAATAAATAAATAAAATCTTAAAAAAAAAAAAGGATATTTGGCATGTAAAACGTGCAATTACTTCATCCATTTCTTCCTAGTTGAAATGATCCTTTATGACAATATTATGTCTGGAATTCATTTTTTTTAATTTTTTTATTTTTTATAAACATATATATATTTTTTATGTCTGGAATTCTTGAAGCCATTTACAAGATACAAAATATGTCAGGGTAGAAAAGTAGTGGGCCCCCAGATTCCGTGGGCTACATTAGTACTGCAGGAGGGTAGGGAGTTTGAGTACATGGAAACATCTATGTCCTGACAGTGTGTGAAATGACAAAATGTGTATGCTAGTTATGTTAGTGGGATATTCAGTTACTCAAGTTCTAAAGCATCATGACTGTTACAGTTAGGACAAGCTATAGGATTTTGACCTTTTCCTTGTAGCTAAATTACAACAATTCATTCTCAAGAAATTTATTTCAGTGTAAATTTTCTATCTACAACATGAATTTAATTTTAAATTTCAGTCCAAAGCAAATATGAGAGCATCGATTTTGATTGGCCACTCAATTAACAATGGTAATAAGCAACTCACAATATTGCATGAGATACTATTAGGCAATGTCCTAACATTGTTTTTGTATGGTTCAAGGAAAACAAATATGCTTGAATGAATTACCACTTATTTTGGCTTCTCCCAAACAGTATTTTCCATTAAAAAAGAAAAAAAGTAAAGGTGCAAAGAACTCATAATGATGTTAATAAAAATATAATTTCATGTATCTATTCACTTATCATCTTATCTTGAGTTAATAATGCCCTTCCCCTCAAGTTATATCTACCCAGAAGCACAGAATATGATCTTTTATGGAAACAGAGTATTTGCAGATATAATTAAGATACTACCATACTCCATTAATGTGACCACCACCTCCAATAACTGGTGTTATTGGAAAAGTTTGGACACAGATATAGACCATGGGGAGAACATCAAATGGAGATGAACATATGTATAGGCACTGTGCATCTACAAGGCAACGGATGCCAAATATTCTTTTTTAAAATTATTATTATTTAAGATTTTATTTATTCATTTGACAGAGAGAGAGAGATCACAAGTTGGACAGAGGCAGGCAGAGAGATGGGGGAAGCAGGCTCCCCACCGAGAGAGAGCCTGATGCGGGGCTGAATCCCAGGACCCTGAAACCATGACCTGAGCTGAAGGCAGAGGCTTAACCCTCTGAGCCACTCAGGCACCCCAAATATTTTCAGCAACCATAAGAATCTACGTGAGAGGCATAGAACAGATTCTCTCTCAGAAACTTCAGAAGAAATCAACATTCCTGACATCTGTACTTCAGGATTCTGGCCTCCAACTTTGAGAGAATAGATTTCTGTTATTTTAAGTTACCCAGTTTGTGGTAATTTGTTACAGAACTCCAGGAAACTAATAATCAATATGTTTATGGCTAACACAAATGAGTATGTATAATATAGTATGCAATTTTGCCACTGCTAAATATTTAGATTTTTGATAAGTGAAAGTTGTTTTTCATGCAATTTGAATTTATCGGATTCATAAGGTCATTTCATATGTTAAAGGATATTCCTTTCCTCCTTTGTGAAGTACCTTCTCACATATATTTAGCTTGTCTCTATTAAGCAAATTTTGTCTTCTAGATAATAACAGCATTAAGGAGATTTGTCTTGGTGTATAAATTGCCAATATCTTCCCTCAGCTCTTTTTATCTCTTGTCTCTTAATTCTGCTTATAGTATAAATGTCCTTGCATGTTTTAAAATTTTATTCAAATTTATTGTTTCTCTTCTTGATTCTGTATTTTAGATTATATGGAGGTTCCCACAAATCCAAGACTATGATGGAAATCATCCATATTCTTTCTAGTAGGTCTAGTGCTTCATTTCCACATTTAAATCTCCAATCTGTATTCTATTATGCAATATGAAGTTCAGTTAACATTCTGTAAATTTTCCAAATGGCTTCTCAATTATCCATTACCTTATGAAAGCAACCACTCATCACATGATTTGAGATTCTAGTTTTACCATATACCAAATTTCTCTGTACATGCATGTCTCTTTCTGTATATCCTTTTCTTTGCATTATTCTATCTATTCAATCACTGGTATCACAGGGATTAAGTTATACTAACTTCATATTTTAACACTGCATTTGGGCAGTACCCTAATATTTTGCCTTTTTATCATTTTCTTGCTCTTCAGTCTTATTTGTATTTTCCATGAGAATTAATAACCAGTTTGCCCACCTTTGAGAGGAAAATGTTGATTATTTGATATGAATTACATATAATTAATTGTACATTAAGTAGAATTGGCATCATCATTTTGAATCTCTCTATCCAAAAATGTGTGATAACTTCATTTGTTCAGTTCTGTTTTGTAACTTTTAGAATTGTTTTAGTACTCTCTTCATATACCATTTGCAAACTTCATGTGAATTTTATGGTAGATATTTTCTATTTTATTGATATCATAAATAGGTCCTCTTTGTTTTATCTTGTAACTTTTTTCTTAAATATAAAATGTTTACTTTTAGCCTCCTATACATGGAATATTATTCCTCTCCTTTATTAATTCTTCCAATTCTACTACCACTTGTAACTTTTCATTTGATATTCTTGGACATTTTTACACACACACATACACACACACATACACAATCATAGCAGCTGAAATAAATATAGTTTTGCTTCTTCCTTTCTATTTCCTCAGTTTAGTATTGCTCTCTCTTATGTAAACACACTGACCATTTGTTCAATAGTAGGAGCAATACTGGGTATCCTTTTTTTCCCTCTAACTTTATAGAAGAAATGTTACTAATATGTATTAACTGAAATAATATATAATTTTAAATCTATTTTAGAAGTTTCTATTTACTATTTTATAATATGAATGTGTTTTATGTCAAAAGCCCTTTCATCATCTATATTTTTCTTCTTAAATATATTACTATGATAAATTATAATAATAGAAGCCTTCATTGAACCAACTTGCCTTCTCTTTTCATACTTGCATTCTTGAGAAGATTCTCAGTGGATTATGATATATTTTCTTGTTCACTGTTGTAAGCTATTTGCTACACTGTATTTTACATTTTCATATTGATATTCATAATTAGTATTTATTTGTAGTTTTATTTTTCAAATACATGTTTATTAGGATTTGATAACAATGTTATATTCACTTCATAAAAGGCATCTTTGAAGTTTTCTTTTTTCATGCTCTGAAGGAGTCTTAAGATCACAAGGACTCTTTGATCCTTGAGGGTTTAGAAAATTACCCCTGTGAAAAAAAATCTACACTCAGGACATTCTTTTGGCTTTTGTTTTGGAGGGTTTATGAAGCTCATTTACATATTAATGTGTCAATGTTGAAATTACTCTATTTATATTTTTTCTCTTGTCTAGGGTTTTGAGTTTTCTTGCTAACAGAAATTTATGTATCTGCTAACCCCCACAACCTCAACTTCTATTTCTCTTGACCTAGTGTTCTTTTCATGCTCAATTTGTTTTCTATTTTCAGTATATTCCCTCATAAGTAGGCTCTATCATTTTAAGAGAGTATCTGATGGATACTTCAGAGGGTCATAAGAACTTATACCAGCACAGTCCTATAAACTCTTCTATATATTTTCATATATGCATGCATACAATTTTTTAAATTCTCATGTTCATACTCACCAGCAATTCAGAATCTGCATGGGAATTTCCCAATTTCACTGACTGACTTTCATGCAACCCACTCAAGGTTTTACTCAAAACAGGTAGAAACAACCCTTTATTTTAGGATGTGAGAATCTGTTCTATTTTTTAATTTCTTCTACCTTTTTTGCCCCTCCCCACTGATGCCTACTCGATGACTCCTGATCTCAGGATTGTCATAGCACCCATGTTGTAAAGTTCATCAGGATTTTCTGCCATCAAGTTTTATTGAGAGTATCATTTTCACATTGTTGATTAGTATCTTATTTCGTTCTCTGGAAAATTTTGTGGCAATTCAAAAATGACATTTTTGCCCTCATCACACATCTGAAAGTCTCATGTATTTTTTAAAATTAGGGAAAAATCGGGAGGTTGTTATGTGGTTATTTTTGGAAAGAGTAAGAAAGCTAAGAAGCAGACTATTTATCCATCAGCTCGGTATATCTCAGAGTGAACAGGCAAAGGTTAGTACAAGGATATTGTGGTCCAAAGACAAAAACACAAAACCACAAATGTCTGAATAACTGAGAGCTATGAAATTTAAGCAAAAGAAATGACTGGGATGTTCCTCTTGAGATTCTGAAGTTTCCTCATGGCTGTAGCTTTTAGGTTAGCATAACCCACTTCCCAATAATCATGGAGATTGACCTTTTATATAGGTTTAGTATTTTTTGACCATAATCTAAGTCACATCATACCACAAATTCATTTCCTTGTCTCATTAAATTCTCTGGGCCTCTATAATAGCATTAATTTGAGAAGTTGTTGTTGTTGTTTTTCAATCAAACCAGGATTTTGCATTTAGTGATTTTGTTTGAAGACTCCTGAGCACTTCTGTGAATAGCCGGGTCAATGATAGAGAGGGAAAGCTAATTTTCCACAGATCTGGCTTAGGTGTTGATTTTATTTACCAGCCTTTACCACCTTGTTAAATTTTTCAATTTTGATCTTTATTCCTTTTGTCTTACCTCTGTGAGAGTTGCCAAGAAATTTCCCAGAATATATAGACTATTTCTCACCTAATGAACATTTCTTCCTGCAAGCTTAGTAGGAAATTATACATATATATCTGTTGCACCATGTGAGACTCGACAGAGAGAAAAGTTCTGTGTAATGGATTCTTTCTCTTCCTTCTCACTTGCACTATTTCTCTTGCCAGGAAATTTGTGGAGAAGAGAGTAAAAATGGCAGAAGTAGCATCTTCTCCCAGTATAGCATATGCCTTCACGTCATCTTCCTGCCAAGAGGACTGGAACCAAGCTAGCTATTATGGCTACACTCTAGTAACCCCATCTCTAAGTGGGATGTTGGTGCCTTACATTAGCTGAACTTCTATACAGAAATGTTCTGGTCAAAAGCAAAGCAATGCAAATGACAAAAAAAAAAAAAAAAAAAAAAAAAAAAAAAAAAAAAAAAAAAAAAAAACCTTAGAAATAAAATCCAAATATTATTTCTGGAATGTTGGATAGATACTCATACATAACCACAAAATGAGCCCAGTGCACAAACTGGATGACTAACCTTTCTTTGAGCTTGGTGGCGATGCTCCCAATGATTTCCTAAATTCAAATGAAATCACAGCCAGACTCCTGGAATTTTCTCAAGCATTCCAATTTCAATCATGAGCTAGTTTAGCTGGAAGTCAGGTTCTTCCCAAGTTCACTAGAAGATTTCTTGGCTGTAGCTTTAGACATTCTGGCCAAAACTAAGCTAAGTAGGCAAGGTTAGTTTTTTCTATAGTCTTTGCCATTTACTTCCTGGAAATTGCTGATCAAAATCATATGACCGATATTAAAAAAATAATTTAGATATTTCCCCTATTCATTTCATTATTTATTCTTTGTGTAATTTGTTTTTGGTGAGTTCTATTATAAATAACTAAATAGAGTTCAAGAGGCATATTAGTTCTACTGATTAATCTCAGTTTATATGCTTCTGTTCCAACAGAATGGCTAAGAGTTTCTTTCCAAAGGGGATTATGACACTAAGACGAAAGAAAACATAGCCATGGACAAAACAATTTACACACATATATAACTTTTTCTTCACATACATCACAAAAAAAGACTTTTCTATATAACATTTTTGAAAAACATTTTAAAATTATCACTTAAACTTTTATCACTCAAAACTCTTACACACACGATAACATGTAGACTCATCAAATCACTATGTTGTACATCTGAAACTAATGTAATAGTGTCAACTATAATTCAACTAAAAAAAGAATCTTAGTTGTATTTATGAATATAAAAAACAACTATTTCATACATTTTCCCATATTATCACTGAATATGTAGTAACTGTATTTTTGATAAGTTGAGAATAAAACTATTACTATTCAGCTGCTTGGATCATCACTGGATCTAGTGACCTCCTACCGTGAGTAGATTCAAGAGATTTAATATGGATTTTGTGTTGCACTTTGGCTACTAACAGGGATTTGTATTTCCTAGTTTCAGTTAGACACTTAACTATGCACAAGATATTAAGGAAGATACACATGCCCACAGTGATGGTTGGCCGATATTTAGTTACTCCTCTGCAAGTGGAATAACGGTTGTTTTTATCCTTTATTTTTTATCTTTCCCTGAATGACATTGTAATAATTTTCTAAGTAAAAAAGAAAGCATGGCGGGAAAGGAATACTGGACTTGCAACCAGACATAATATTCAATTTAACTTCAGGTTGCAAAGAATTAGATGATTGAATTAAGCTCTTTGAGCCTTCTGGACATAATGATCATTTTACATATAAAGTCTTACAAAATTCAAACATTATAATTAACAAAAGTATCATAATGCATGCCCAAAAGCATTGCTATTTCATAATCCATATCTAAGTGCTCATGGTCTGTATGCCATGTGAACATAATTGCTTTATTATTATCGATACCAAAACTATTAGTGGACTGTTGAGGCATTCCTTTAGATGTCTTAAATTTTATATTATATTTCTTCTGAAAACACTACTTGTGATTAGGATAAAATTTAGTCCAGAATGTACCCTAATGTTTATTGAACACCAAGAGGGTTTTTCTTTCATAGACACAAGGGAAAAAAAGAAAAAAAAGAAAAGGCGAGAAAAACAGGAATTAACGTATTTCTATGTCATAGTCATTGAGCTAAGAGTTAGGTAAATATTAGCAAGAAAAAATCAAATCCCCCCCCCATTAAAAAATCTCATAAAACATAATTTTCTTTATGCTCTTATATCTTAGAGCTTAATGGAAACTGCACTAAATGTGGAGTTAGAAGACAAGGTTTTATGACTAGTTATAACTATGTTAACAGAAAAAGTACTCAAAATTTCTGACCTCTTTACTTTCTATCTCTTTATGTGTAGGCTGTTGCATCCTGGGCATCTAAGAGAAATTACACAAAGAAATATTTTCACATATGCTTTGAAAATCATACAGGGTTTACTTATTTATCCATAATAATTTGGAAACTTGTATATTTATAAAAAAATAACAGCTTTAGAAAACACTGTTTTACACAAATAGTCAGCATGTATTAATGCATGGAGTGGATTTTAATGGTTTATATGCCCTAATTCTCATTATTGAAAAAAAGGTATTAATAAAAATCCATAGGCATAGGTTTTAAAATATAAAATCTATGGTTTTAAGATATAAAACCCATAGGTGTTAAGATATAAAACAAATGAACAAAGAATGAAAAAGAAAGAGAGGAAACAAAACATAGACTCTTAACAATAGAGAACAGATAGAGAACAAACGGATGCTTACGGGGGGATGTGGGTAGGGCCATGGGAGAAATGGGGGATGGGGATTATAGTGCAATCTTATCATGATGAGCACTGGGTGATGTACAGAATTACTGAATCACTATATCATACACTTAAAACTAACCCAACGCTGTATGTTAACTAAACTGGAATTTAAAAACTTAATTTAAAAATCATAAGGGGGGGGGAATACACCTGCTGTGATAGCAATCTTAGTTAAACTATTTTTCTACAATCCTGGCCATGATAATGATAAGCTCCCATGGAAAAGTATCAGGAAAATTAAAATAAAGCTTTAATGGACAATTATATTCAGTAATTTCATTGTGATCCCACAAGTACTACATGTTGTGAAGAAAATGTTAAGAGAAATAATAGCAAATTTGAGAAAGTGGACCAGGTAGTAGGTTTTGAAGTAAAATAAAATCATCTGAAAGAGGTTGATGATGGGCAGTAGTAAATCAGCTAAGGGAACTGAAAACAAACCTAAAAAACGTTTTCCTTCAAAAAGAGAAATGCTCTGATTAGTGCCTTTGGGAGGTTAAGAAATCTAAGATTGGATTAAGATGGCTTTTCAGAACCCATCCATAAAATTACATTGGTGTCTCAGTAATACCAGCAGGCACAAGATGTTTTGTAGTTTTAGAGGCAATGGGCTATGCCATATTTATTTTTATAATGCCAAATTTAGCACACAGCCTGGTACAAACAATACCTTCACTAAATGGGTGATGAATAGATGGGGTATTATTTGTTCACACTGAAGCCAGTATGTTAACAGGATTCTTTCTAGTGGAGTACAGCTATGCTGTTACCTAGAAATCAATGGTGTGTTCTGAGCAGACTGATTTCTAAATGGCAAGACTGAAGGAAGGGCCAAGGTAGATATTTCCTGGGCCCAGGACCTCAGTGGGAAGGACAGGATTTTGCAGAAACTCCTAAATGAAGGTGAGCAGAACCTATCCCTCCACCATTATCTGCTGCTTGAGCACCTGCACACCCTGGGAAGAAAAACACTTTTTATGGCACTGGTGGGAAAAAGCAATTTCTCCAGTGGCCTGAAAGTGCTACAAGAGAACACTCCAGGATTGGAAGCTTTCCTGTTGAAAGAAAAAGCAAAAGAGGCCTCACGGCAAGGATTCATAATGAGAGTAAGTGGAGACTACCTAATAAAGAAGGTGGGGCATTAGGAAATACTAGTTTTAGGAAATGTATTCATACAGGGCGATGCATTTATACTTTTATGGTGACAGGAAGTAGTGTTTCATTCCAAAGATAACCAAATTCTCTTTTGTAAAATATAGTAAGTAATTAGATAAACTCACAAAGAAAAAACTTGGAGTTCCATTTTGTAAAAAGTAACTCTACTCCAGTAAATGAGTGAGAGGGGGATCAATGAATATTTCTCTTTAGAGATGCTAGGGTAATAAAACAAAATGGAAATGTCATGCTACACCCAAAACACTGTCTTCTGTGATTCCATATATTGGTGCTTACTATGCTAAGACAAAAACAGTCATAATATTGGCCATTCTATTTTGTAAGCAGTTAGTTGTCCATGTTTTATCTTATAGATGCACTATCTTATTTAATCAGAACACTCCAATATTGTTGTTATAACATGTTAGATAATATTGATAGCATTTCAACTTTTAGATTAGAGAACTGAAACCCAGTGCTTATGTAATTATCATATAATGTCTACAAGGACAAGGAAAATGTCTTCCTTTTTCATCAGTTATCACTAGCACATGACATGTTCTTTAGTCCCTGGAAGGCACTTAGAAGATATCAAATGGGGTGATAAGAGAACTTTCGCAGATGATTAAGTTGTAGTATCAGATTCAAATATGTCTTTGACGTCACAATTTACATTTCTTACAGAAAGCAAGTGCCTATCTTTGTTTTTGAAAGCAGCTCTACTTAAAAACTTGATGATAAAATTAATATACACTTTCTCCAAGAAGGACATTTTTTTCCCCTCCCACAAATGATTTTTTAAGGCAGACCACCAAAGTTCAGGCGCCTGTGTACTTGCTAGTTTAAGAAACATTTGTGTAATCTCTTTTTGGCTCTTCCATTATATCGTTACTCAGTAATTCATCAAATATTTATTGAGGGCTTCCTATGTGTCAGACATCCTTCCTAGCACTAGGGAAGCAGTGGTGAGTAAAGGAGCTCCTTTCCTCAAATGACTCACATTCGATACTTTATGTGCTCTGACCTCGTAGACATGCCATTTAATATGAATTCATAAATGTTACTTATCTTTTCAGAATCTCATTTCCCCATTTGTAAAATAAAGATGATAATTCTTTTCTTGCAAGATTGCTAAACAGATAATATATAAAATATGTAAGAAACTATAAAAACTGAAGCAACAACAATGTTTAATTTTAAGGTTTACAGATGGCTGTCATAGACATTATCTTGCTAAATCCTGTAATAGGATTTTGATACTATCAAGATTATGAAACAATATGGTCAGACAACCTCAGTTTGAGCCCCTGCACAGATATTATCAGCTATTTGACCTTGAGAAGATTATTAACATTACTGACATAAGTTTCTTCATCTGCCAGGTGAAACCTACATTCTACTTTGCAAGGTTGTTATGGGGATTATTGATAATCTATGCAAATTGCCTACTCACTGAACAGTAACTATAAGTGCTCAAAATGATAGGTATGAGAAGTTACAATTATGAGAAGCAGGAATTCTACTACCCTACTAGTAGGAATAATGTTTGGTATAATTCTTCTGGAAAACCATTTAGCAGCATCTCCTGAAGATGAATATATGCATTTCCTGTGGAACTCTACCCTTCCCATTTTCACCAAAAGACATGCTTTAGGGTGATTTTATAGCCTAAATCTAGAAAGCCTTAATGACAGTCATCAGTTGAGGAGCTAGTAATATAATGGAATTCACCAACAGGAATGGATGATTTACAACACACAACAGTATGTGTGAATCTCTGAAACACTGCCTGAAAGAAGCCAGACTTGAAAGAGTACATATTCTCTACTGCCATTAATATAAGGTAAAAAAACAAAAACAAAAACAAACAAAACAAAAACAAAAACAAAAACAAAAAGTTAAATCATGTGTTTAGAAATTGAAACAGCAGTTACCCTTCATGGTACTGGGTATATAGTGATCAGATGGAAACAGGAAGAGGGTTTTGAACAGAATTATGTTCATGTTTATGAAAACTTAGAGAGTTCTCCACCATGAAATTTTCTGTACATGTATTTTCCTTTAATAAAAAGTAAAAAATGGCATATTTATAAATAACTATTATTATTTGTTAGCATTTATATAAAAATTTACATTTTTAGAAACTTTTAAATGGACTATTTTTTACCCTAAAATGTCAGAGTATATAGCTCTAGGAGACTCATCCCTTACATATTTGAAGTCTCCTTCAGTTAGTTTTTCCAGGCAAATTTGTAACAAGCGCCTTCTAAATCCAAAAGGCGAGGCCACAGGATCTTTTGAAACAAGGGTCCCATTGC
Source organism: Mustela nigripes (assembly GCF_022355385.1). Classification (NCBI taxonomy): domain Eukaryota; kingdom Metazoa; phylum Chordata; class Mammalia; order Carnivora; family Mustelidae; genus Mustela; species Mustela nigripes. Next base: position 16,152,014 of record NC_081557.1, read on the forward strand.
TTGTTAGGAATACCAAGTAACCTTCATACAATTCATCTATTTAAAAAATGGACAGGAGAAACGGTCACCAGCAAAGCAATAGCTGAATTTAAAAAATTCTTTTGCCAGTTTTTCAGAAGAGCCAACAAAATATCATCACACAGTCTACATACTACACTTGAGACATGTATTTATGACCACTGGTATTTCTAGTTTTTAAGGAGAAAAGTGTGCATTAAGAGTACTGAGTATTTTCAATATTCTATTTCAAGATACTCAGTTCCATCAGACCCAATTTGAGCATAACTCACATGTTATGGACTAAATGTTTATGTCCCCTTAAAGTTCATTTGCTGAAGCCCTAGTACCCAGTGTGGCTGTATTTGCAAGTAGAGCCTCTAACGAAGTAATTAAGGTTAAATTAGATAATAAGGTTGGAGTCCAGATCCAGGTCATTGATTTTCTAAAGAGGGACTGGAAAGACGGAGGAAGGGGTGATCCATTTAGCCAGAGGATACAAAGACATTTTCCTTTCAAAACCTTTTCCTTTTACTTATTCAAAGGGCAAATACAGTCTTCTGCTGATCCTTACTTAAAAAAAAAAAAAAAAAAATCCAGAATTTAGTAGCCTCTCTTCTCAAATCTCTTGGACATACTTCTTATGAGAACAATAAACACCAAGGTAAGAATATTGCAAAAAAAAAAAAAAAAAAAGAATTCCAAACCCGCCCAACTCAGAAAAGAAAAAAAAAATAGTTATTAGGAATGGCTTTGAAACCTTTTCTGCCCCTAAATTTGAAGAAACTTAGCAAATAAAAGAACTAGTAGGTAGCTAAATTGAGCTGTAAATGTTCATCTCTGCCTTCTACTCTTGTCTCCAGCATGTAGAAAAAGTTCTGATGTATGAACTCCATTGCAGGGAAAAGACTTGCTGTGTAACCTGTAGTAACAGGGAAATTATAAAGACCACTGGAGAATTTAGTGGGTTTCATAGCTACATCAGAAAATTTAATAGCTCTTCCTCTACATAAAAATTCTTTTCTATAATAATTATGCAGGGCAATGAATAATGGCCATCCAAAATTGACAAAGGAACCTGAACTTCATGTATACATAATAGGCCAAAAAAAAAAAAAGGAATTAAATGAAATTTATAGTATAGAGGAGACAAAAGCATCACTCTTTAATATTTGCTATTTTTTAGTTAATGAAATTGACTTTTTTCGAGCAGTTTTTGGTTCACAGCAAAAGTGACTGGTAAGTACAGAGTTCCTATATACTTCCTATCCCCCACACACCTACAAGCACCCCTGCTATCAATTTTCTGCATCAGGGGTATATCTGTTAAATTCAATGAACCTATACTGACACATCATATCACTGAAAATCTATAGATTCTATTAGGGTTCACTCTTGGTGTTGTATATTCTATGGATTTGAACAAATGTATGATGACATATCGACCATATATAGAATATTTTTTACTTTGCTAAAAATCTTCTTTGCTTTGCCTATTCATCCTTCCTCCCTGTTAACCCCTGGCAACCACAGATCTTTTTACTGTCTCTACAGTTTTACCTTTTTCAGAATAGCATATCATATAGTTGAATTATAAAGTATGTAGTCTTATCAGATTGGCTTCTTTCACATAGTAATATGCATTTAAATTTGTTGTGATATCAATGGCTTGACAGCTCATTTCTTTTTAGTGCCAAATAATATACTCCATTATCTAAATTTACAGAAGTCTATTTATTAATTTGCCTCCTGCAGGACATCTTGGTCCCTTCCACATATTGGCAAATAGGAATAACATTGCCATAAACATAAACGTATGATGTTTGGACACAAATTTCCAACTCAGAGCTGAACTGAATTATAAGGAGTGTGATTGCTGAATCATATAGTTAGAGTATGTTTAGTTTTGTGAAACACTGCAAAACTGTTTTCCAAAGGAGCTGTACATTCTGAATTCTCACCAACAATAGATGAGATTGACTGTTGCTCTGTATCCTAGCCAGCATATGGTTACTGTCAATATTTTGGAATCTGGCCATTCTAATAGGTGTGTAGTGGTACCTTGTTATTTTAATTTGCAGTTGCCTAATGGCATATGGCTTTGAATATCTTTTTATATGCCATCTGTTTAATTTCTTTGGTGAGGTGTCTCTTAAGGTTTTTGGTCCATTTTAATTTTTTTTTAATTGTTGAGCTTTGAGTTGTTTGTATATTTTAGGTAATAGTCCTTTGTCAGATATATCTTTTGCAAATACTTTCTCCCCGTCTGTGTCTTGGCATGTCTTCTCATTCTCTTGACATTGTCTTTTGCAGAGCAGAAGTTTTTAGTTTTAATGAATCCAGCTCATCAATTATTTCTATCATGGTTTATGATTTAGCTGTTTCTATCTAAAAAGCCACTCCCATATTCAAGATAATGTAGGTTTTCCTCTGCATAATTTTCTGGGAGTATTACTATTTTTAGTTTTACATTTGGGTCTCTGATCCATTTTGACTTAATTTTTATAATAGGTTAATTTTTTATCAGATTTTTATGAAAGGTTAATTCTTGTCAGATTTGTGTCTAGACATTTCTTTTTTCTCGTGTGTGTTTGTGTGTGTTTGTATCCAGTTGTTCTAATCCAGTTGTTCTAATACTATTTGTTTAAAAACTACCTTTACTCCATTGTGCTGCCTTTGCTCGCTTTGTCAAAGATCAGTTGACCATATTAATGACCATTAATGACCAATTAATGACCATGGCTCTATTAATTCTATGGGATATTTATCTAACATTTTGAACTTTGATCCCTTGTTTATAGTTTTACATAAAATATTATAAAATAATTTTGACATAATTACTGGATTTTAATAAAACAAATATTTTTAATGAATTTTGGAAACCAGTAAATTGTACCATTGATATAAAGTTTTTCTTAAATCATTCTTTAGTTTTAAAGCAATCAAAATTTTAAAAAGAATTTCTACTTTATTTTAAAAGATTTTATTTTATAAAATTTTAAATCTTTAAAGATTTTCAAATTCAGTAAACTAAGTCATTTTATGAACTAAGATACTGCCAATGTAGATGTAGCAAATGAAAATACAGCAAAAAAAAATTTGAATTTCTGACAAATAACAAAAATTTTCTTTTTTATTATGTGTTTCCAAATATTGCAAGAAAAAAGAAATCCCTACTTATCTAATTTTAAATTTAACTGGAAATTCTGTATTTTAGCCTCAGGATATTTACCAAACAAAAGTATTTCACCTAACTATTAACATTTAAACAATTTCAATTTTTCTTTTATTTTTTCTTTCTTAATTTAAAGTCAGTTAATCAACATGTAGTGGGTTATTCGTTTCAGAGCTGGGGTTCAGTGATTTATCAGTCTTATATAACACCTAGTGCTCCTTACATCACGTGCCCTCCTTAATGTCTGCCACCCAGCAACCCTGTGTCTCTACCCACCTCCCCTCCAGCAACCTTCAATTTGTTTCCTGAGATTAAGAGTCTCTTGTGGTTTGTCTCCATCTCTGATTTTACCTTATTTTATTTTCCCTCCCTTCCCCTATGCTCCTTTGTTTTGTTTCTCAAATTCCACATATGAGTGAAATCATATAATTATCTTTCTCTGATTTATTTCACTCTTAGCATAATAGTTTCATTCTCTTCTTCCAGTTCCATCCACATCATTGCAAATGTCAAGATTTCATTTTTTCTGATGTCTGCATAATATTAATAAATAAATCATATATATATATATTTTATATATATATCATATCTTCTTTATCCATTTATCTGTCAGTGGACATCTGGGCTCCTTCCACAGTTTGGGTATTGTGGACATTGTTGCTATAAACATTGGGGTGCCAAGTGCCCTTTGGATCACATTTTTATCTTTGGGGTAAATACCTACTGGTGTGATTGGTGGGTCCCAGGGCAGCCATACTTTCAACTTTTTGAGGAATCTCGATACTGTCTTCCCAAGTGGCTGCACCAGCTTGCATTCCTACCAACAGTGTAGGTAAGAGGGTTCTGTTTTCTCTGCATCCTCACCAACATCTGTCATTTCCTGACATGTTAATTTTACCCATTCTGACTGGTGTAAGATGATATCTCATTGTGGTTTTGATTTGTATGTCCCTGATCCTGATGCTGAATGATGTTGAACATTTTTTCATGTGTCTGTTAGCCATTTTTATGTCTTTTTTTTTTTTTTTTTTTTTTTTGGAGAAATGTCTGTTCATGTCTTCTCTCACTTCCTTGGTTAAATTGTTTGTTCTTTGGGTGATGAGCTTGTTGTTTCTTATAAATTTTGGATATAGCCCTTTATCTGATAAGACATTTGCAAGTATCTTCTCCCATTCTGTCAGTTGTCTTTTGGTATTGTTGATTGTTTCCTGTGTTGTGCCAAAGCTTTTTATCTCGATGAAGTCCCAATAGTTCATTTTTGCCTTTGTTTCCCTTGCCTTTGAAGATGTGTTCAGCAAGAAGTTGCTGCAGCCAGGGTCAAAGATGTTGCTGCCTGTGCTCTCCTCTAGGATTTTGATGGTTTTCTCTCTCACATTTAGGTCTCTCCTTCATTTTGAATTTATTTTTGTATATGGTAAAAGAAAGTGGTTCAGTTTCATTCTTCTGCATGTGACTGTCCAATTTTCCCAACACCATTTGTTGAAGAGACTATCTTTCCTGCTTTGTCAAAAATTGGTTGACCATAGAGTTGAGGGTCCATTTCTGGGTCCTCTATTTTTTTCCATTGCTCTATGTGTCTGTTTTTGTGTCAATACCATACTATCTTAATGACTACAGCTTTGTAATATAGCTTAAAGTTTGGAATTATGGTACCACCAGCTTTGATTTTCTTTTTCAACATTCCTTTGGCTATTTTGGTTCTTTTCTGGTTCCATACAAATTTTAGGATTATTTGTTCTAGCTCTTTGAAAAAAAGTTGATGATATTTTGAAAAGGACTGTATTGAATGTACAGATTGCTCTAGGTAGTGCAGACATTTTAACAATATTTGTTCTTCCAATCCATGAGCATGGAATGTTTTTCCAATTCTTTGTGTCTCCCTCAATTTCTTTCACGAGTGCTCCAGTTTTACTGAGTACAGAAAATTTGTCTCTTTAGCTAGGTTTATTCCTAGGTATCTTATGGTTTTTGGTGCAACTATAAATGAGATTGACTCCTTAATTTCTGTTTCTTCTATCTCAGTGTTAGTATTTAAAATGCAACTGATTTCTGTGCATTGATTTTATATCCTGCCACTTTACTGAATTTCTATATGAGTTCTAGCAATTTTGGGGTAATGTCTTTGGGTTTTCCACATGGAGTATCATGTCACCTGCAAAGAATGAGAGTTTGATTTCTTCTTTGCCAACTCTGATGCCTTTAATTTCTTTTTGTTGTCTGATTGCTAAGGCTAGGACTTCTGGTACTATGTTGCACAACAGCAGCAAAAATGGACATCCCTACTGTGTTCCTGACCTTAGGGGAAAAGCTTTTAGTTTTTCCCCATTGACGATGATATTCAGTGTGGGCTTTTTGTGGATAGCTTTATAATTCTGAAGTATATTCCCTCTATGCCTACATTATGAAAAAACTTTAATCAAGAAAGGATGCTGTATTTTGTCAAATGTTTTTTCTGCATCTACTGAGAGGATCATATGGTTCTTGTCCTTTCTTTTATTAATGTAATGTATCACACTGATTGATTTGCAGATGTTGAACCACCCTTGCAGCCCAGGAATAAATCCCACTTGATGGTGGTGAATAATCCTTTAATATACTGTTAGATCCTATTGATTAGTATCTTAGTGAGAAATTTTTCATCCATGTTCATCAAGGATACTAGTCTGTAATTCTCCTTTTTGGTGAGGTCTTTGTCTGGTTTGGGGATCAAGGTAATGCTGGCCTCATAGAAAGAGTTTGGATGTTTTCCTTCTTTAATTTTTTTATTAATTATTTTATATAATTGGCTGCTCCCATGTTAGGAGCAGTAATATTTACAATTCTTGAATCTTCTTGTTGGATAGACAATATGAAAAACTGCATGTAGACTGTTGCAAAATATTCCTTACAGGTCCTAGCCTCTAGTATTATAGACTTGCTTGTATGGAAATAAATGAAGGTCACCCACATTAGAACAAATGAATGCTATTTATTCACAGGTTGTTATAGCAAGGAAGTCAGCCACTGTCACTTTTGATAGACTCAAACGTGGGCAGGAAAGTATAAAAGTTTTATATCAGAGAAAAAGAGACAAGGATTTAAGTATTCCCTGACTGGAATCATTGCCATGGGGAAGCTGTTGGGGGGGGCGGGGAGACTGACCTAAGCGAGGTATCCAATGTGATTGGTTAAAGGAGTCTATTTGGGGGCACCTGGGTGGCCCAGTGGGCTAAGCCTCTGCCTTCAGCTCAGGTCATGATCTCAGGGTCCTGGGACCAAGCCCCACATCGGGCTCTCTGCTCAGCAGGGATCCTGCTTCCCCCTCTCTCTCTCCCTGCCTCTCTGCCTACTTGTGATCTCTCTCTCTCTCTGTGTCAAATAAATAAATAAGATATATATATATTTTTTAAATAAAGGAGTCTATTTAGTTTTCTCTGGCTTGTCCTTAGCTGAAAGAGGCAGCAAAAATTAGGGAAATTGGCAGTAAGTCCTGACAGTTTGGAGTCAATTACTACATAGATTGTGTTTTAGATTTCTTTCTAGTTGCTGCATATTGTGTATCAGAATTCTGTTTTCATATGTAGTCTGGCCATTTCCATTTGGACACTAATTTTTCCTTTATCTTTGCCTTTCTCTATAACTGAAGAACTGAAACCTCTTAACAGAAATATTGCTCAAGATTTACACAGATCCCTTGTTCTCAAATTTTGCTTTGTTTCATTTACTTAAGAAATCTTTTATCAAATTCTGAAAGTGAAGCGCATGTCCAGGATAAAAAAGAGAGACGAAGTTTCTACCACCATGAAATTCACATTCTCTTCACACAAACAGATGATATAGTGTCAAATAATTCAGTTTTTTCAACCACACAACACTATGCCTCCATGTCTCAGATATATTCACATTTTCTATATTTTTTTCTCCCAAAAAGAGAATACTCTAATCATATTTTTTTGACAGGATCTTAATTGTATAATATTAAAACCAGCTGTGTGTCTATTCAATTAGAGCCTCATATTTGTCATCATTCTTTCCCAGAAGTGAATTAGACATTAACATCAGCTGCTGAGGAAATGTGCTCACATAGGCACTTCTATTCTTTACCTGTGTTGCTTTTAAATGTATCAAACAGAAACACTCAGGGAAATTAATTTGTTGCCTTGCCAGATCTTCTGGCATAGAAGACTCATAAGATGCTGATATCTTGGCTGTAAACTAAGCAGAATAAAAATGTCTCCAGATAGGTTTTTCACCCTTGAGATCTTTGTGTACATATTTTTGATGAAGCCACATTGTCTTTATAGGATGCAGGTGAACATGGAGTCAAAGATGTTTTTGTGGAGAAATTACTTTTTATTCCTACACTTTATAAGAAAATCACAGCATGGGTTGACTGAGCAGCTATGAATTCTTTAAAGGACTTATATTCTTTTATTTGAGGAAAAAGCCACAGAACCACCTTTGCCAAGATGGGGAAGGATGCCAGTTTGCTAACTGGAGGAAAACAGTGGTTATTCAATTCAAATTTAAGTCAGAATCGTCTGATTCACTAAGTCCAGAGTGAGGTTCCAAAATTTCGTCTAACATGTCAACAGACAATTATGCTGCTGGTCTGTGCACCACACTACTAGAACTACTGGAGTAGACAGACTCCCGGATAATATATTCCCTTCTACTATGGAAGTCCCATTACTCATAATTGGTGCAGTAGTTGACACTGGTTTAGAATTGGACCAAATAAAGTGAAAGTCCATTGGGTGACTGTGTGGTGTACAGTTTGTTAAGAATCCAACTCTTGGTTTCAGCTCAGGTTGTGATCTCATTGTCGTAAGATTGAACACCACATCAGCTCCATGGTCAATGCAGAGTCTGCTTGAGATTCTCCCTCTCCTTCCTCCCCCCACCACATGTGTTCACTTTATCTTTCTCTCTATCTCTAAAATAAATAAATAAATCTTTAAAAAAAATTTAAGTGCAAGTCCTAAGGATGAGGTTAATTTGTTTCCTCACATTGTAAGAGCAACAGGATTTTGCCTTCTGTGGAAAATTAATTAAATTTGCAAAGTTAGTATTTAGAACAAATAGGCTCTTAAGGAGAAAATCCAAGACTGTTTTCTTACTAGTAAGAGATTTAATGTCATATTTATATATGTGGAATTAATAAACATAAAGCTGTTGAGGTTTTAAATTTTAGATTAATTTCCATAAGCCTAATGGGTTCCTTTTATAGTTTGGGTGAGTATATCTATGTTCTTACAGCATTTAAACAAATAAAACTTTCTATAGTAAACATATTATAACGAATGCAATTCCTAAAATAAATGTCTTTTACAAACTTTGTGGGTAAAAGATTAAAACAAATTCTTCACAGTTCAAATGATAATCTCAATGAACTGTTCTATATCTCAAAGATATTCATTCCATTACTTTAGAAACACTGCAAAAACTATAAACATGATTACAAGCTGGGGGTATGCCTTTTAACTAAAGTAAAACCTTTGCTCAGTCTAATTAACAGTCTTTATTCGTGGAACCTCTGAGGTAACTGGTATGTAAATATTACCTAATTGTCTCACCTTCATTTTGGTAGTATAAATTTCCAAGCCTTTTACGAACAAAATTATTTATTTTCAAAATTAAATACTATTGTGACTTGTGATGTCTATTTTCTTGTAATTTCACTTGAAGATAAATCAAATAGCCTGTAGACTTTCCATGTTAATTTATTTATAATTAAGTGTACAGTGAATATAAATGTCTGGATTAAATTTAATTTCTTCTCTTGCCCTATTTTACTTTGTTGGTTTTATTCATCAAATTCAATTCATTAAGAAGGATTTCTTGTTCTGAAACTCAAAATTTCCACAACTTGAGAATCACTTAATTTTGAAACCCAGTGGATTATACAGACTGATGGAAAACTTGAATGCATTCCACAACTCTGGGTATAAAACCAGTAACATCACATAAGTGTTCTAATAATGTGAAAGTATCTCAGTACTCTGTGCAAGATTCTGAGAAATTCAATCTCATCCATGTTATGCATAGACCTTCCACTTAACTACAGAGCTACAAACAAACAAAGAGCCTCCATGTTGCCTGAGCAAAAATAGAACCAGAAACTCTAAACATCCAACCATTGCAATTCCAACCCAATTCCATCCAAACTGGATACTCATTAGACGAATCCAAGCATCCAGTCAATGCCAGCCTTATACAGCTCTGTGTTCAAATGTTAGTCAGTGCTCCTCTCCTATGGCAAGCATTCTGTTTAGATTCATGACATCTGCTCATCTCAACATTAAGAGACCTGAACTTCTTTGGGTGCTTTATGGAAATGGTTCAGTTTATTGTCTATCACTGATATTACTCTCAACACAAAAATCTCTTACTACTATCACAGGAAGCTCCCTCCATACTGTAACAACTTTAGTCTGCACATTGGGCATACAACAAGTGTACATTTTAAATGGTTTTGTTCTGAAACTAAGCTTGTTCATTTTCTAAAACAAAAACTTGCTTGCTTGCTTTCTGGCTGAGTAGGGTGGGTGAGATATGGGGGTGAGTGGTAGGAAGGGAAATATAAAATTTGTTTTCTTTTTTTCAGTAGCAGTACAAAACAAATACATAATCAATCTATAAATCACTTGCCACTGTGTGTATGTGTGTGTGTGTGTGTGTGTGTGTGTACACCTGTACTGTAGCCTAATTGAAGTGATGAAAGAAGAAAGGGAAGGAAGGAAGGAAGGAAGGAAGGAAGGAAGGAAGGAAGGCAGGCAGGCCTATATATGTAGACTAATAAGGTTTTTCTGTTTAGGGTCTCTTACTTCCCGCTCCTAAAATAAATGCACTTTCCTATATTAAATACCTTTCTTGATAGAAGGGCTTTCTTTGTGAAGGGATCTGAGTGAGATGTTCACTAATTGAGCAATATTCCCAAAATAATTCATAATTAGGGGCTTTTACTCCCTTCAATTCAAGTTTGCCCTTTTTAACAAATACAAACACATCTTAAGAAGCGGGACACCATAGGAACCAATGTTGGAAGACCAGTGTTTCCTCCACCTCAATACCATGTGTTATATAGTTAATAACATCTTTACAATCTTATTTTGGAAATAGCTGAAAAGATAAAAGGAAAATGGGCTCATTTTACTATTTGGTATTTTTAAATGACCATTATGTCTTTTTTTTTTAATTTTAAATTAAACTATCTAGTTCTAGGAGATGGTCTTGGTCAGTGAAAATAAGAACATTAACTCAAACAGAAACTACATTTATATCCTCTTTTGTCAAGAAATCTCAATATAAGTAATAGAAATTTCAATGGAAATTTCCTCAGTATCTAAAACTGAGGTGATCTTTGTGTATATACCTAACATTAAGAAACTTGGCATTCAATTCTTTTAAAAAAGCTTACATTTTAAGAATTTCAGCTTTTTCTGAAGTTATACCTAATTACACTGAAAACTTATGACAGTGCCTGACACATTTTATAAAGACAGGTATTTTATGAATGAAAAATTAAATAAATATCCCATGTTCAGCTGAACTAAGCAGTCTTCTGTATTCCAGACTTATCCTCTCACTTCATGCCATCTAGATGGTATAGTCTTTATTGACTATTGAAAATAATTTATATTTGTCTTCTCTAATTGTAATTCCACAAAGGTGCAAGCTGTATGTGTCTTCCTCACTTAAATGTCACCAGAACCCAAGATATAACGATGTTCAGTAACTACTAAATGAATGAATACTGGCTGACTCACTAACTCAATGAATGAATGAATAAAATATATAAAAGAATGAAAAGAAGAATACCAAGGAAAATTTTTGAAAAGTTATTTAGAAACAAGACTACTGTAAGTGTAAGTATGTCTTGCTTTAAATAAGAAGTTTTTTTCAATGTTTCTAGATAATTGGAAAACTAGTAAAATGAAATTAGCATTTTTTGTTATCTTCAGTGGTAAAATGAAGAATTAGATGGAGAAAAAGCAAAGGTCACAATCACAGAGGTCAAGATACACACTTTGTATTTTCCTGACATAACTCTCTAGGTAATTTCTTTCACCTTACCCCACTTTGCCAATGCAGACACTTCTTCTATGCTCTCTTGAATCATTTCACCTTACCCCACTTGGCTAATGCAGACCATTCTTCCATGCTCTCTTGAATCATTGTCTGAGTGTAGTTAACCTAGTCAATTGTGGTCTTTAACTGGCTGAGAATTTCCAACATTCATCATGTGACCCAGTTCATGGTAAAAAAAAAGTCATCGCAGCAAGTCCTAGGTGTATATTTTTATCTTCTTTTATGTTCATACTGCATCTTTCCAACTTAATTATAAGCTTTTCATCTCTACAGTATTAGTTCCTATATTGGAGATTTCTAAGACTTCCCTCAAATAGTTCCACTTCTTTTTCAGCTGGATCTGAACAAGTAGCAAAAGATAATAGAACATAAATCTAGAGGCCAATATATAATGGTGACTGCTGATAGAATCCAATTTGGCATACTGTTAGGTTTGTTAAATAGATGAACTTGTCAATATTAATCTATAGAATCTAGCGATCTTATCACTGAGAAAGAGGCTTGTTCAAATAAGATTTACGTAATGAAGGGGCACCTGGGTGGCTTACTTAAGTTACTAACTCTTGATTCCCGCTCAGGTCATGATCTCACGGGTCCTGAGATTGAGCCCCTCCCCACCCCCATGGTACTCCATGCTCAGTGGGAAGTCTGCTTGAGATTCTCTCCCTTTGCCCCTTTCCCCACTCATATGCATGTGCTCTCTCTCTCTCAAATAAGTAAATCTTTTAAAAAAAACAAAGATTATATAATGAAGAAACAGAGAAAAACTCTGTTGATAGTCATACTCTCAAGAGAATGGAGGTGTTGGAGATTAATTTACCCAGTCTTTCTAAACTCACAACCCAGACAAATTTCCTTGAAGAGGAATGATCAAAATATGGAGAGTTTCCAGAAGTTAATCCAGAGAAATCAAAACCAGAAGTATATAAAAGTGTTTTGTATAACCACTTCTCTATGTACCCACATAGACTTAGCTATACTTTAGCTGTTTTCAATCCAAAGAATTATTTTTAAATGACATTTATTTAAATATAAAGCTCATACTTAAAATTTAACTTTGACCTCTCCCTTTTGTTTCAGTCTTTTATTACTATTATTATTAACATGTAATGTGTTAATTTGTTTCAGGGATACAGGTCTGTGAATCATCAGTCTTACACAATTCACAGCACTCACCATAGCCCATACCCTCCCCAGTATCCAAAACTCAGCCACCCCATCCCATCCACACCCTTCTCCTCCAGCAACCCTCAGTTTGTTTCTTGAGATTGAGTCTCTTATGGTTTGTCTCCCTCCCCTTGTTTCAATATTGAGTTCAAAATTTGAACTTTTCTATCTAATGGCATTTTATACTCAGAGAACTCTGTATTTCTGCTCACCACCCCCCAGCTTTTCTTACCATGGCCTTTCTCAGTTCCTTAAAGATTACCTCCACCATCTACCTTAAGTAAACCTCAGATCCCAGGAGATACACATAGACACTCCTATTCTTTCAATCTTATATTTCATTAGTCACTTAGTTCTTATGGTTCCACTTTCTAATTAAATTAAAATTATATGTTTCTTTTTGTTCCCATTTCCACTAGCCATTGTCTTTAAGAGTGTCTATATTGTCACCCTATATATTTTATCCATATAATAATCTAATCACAGCCTGAATAACCCTATGTATTTATTGTTTTATTCTTTTTGATCTCCCTGACCAGAATTTCAGTGATGTTTAAGAGTGTCTTCTCTGACTTCTACATTGATCTACCCTAATAACTTGATCAGTAGGTGGCACCTAGTAAATACTCTCTATACAGCTGGCACATGGCTAGGAAAAGAAGTTATTTAATGTTGAATAGATAAATGTATTTGTTTCCTTGATAAAGGAAATATAAAAATTATACAGCAGAAATTTCCATGTAAATATGAATAACTTAGTAAATATTTAGCAATTGTATATGAAATAATTTTACATATTTTCTCTGATATCAATTTTTATCACTAAAAAGGGACAAATACATCTTTGAAAGAATTCAACATAAAACAAAAAATGAAACTTCTTTCAAGTTTGGGAGATCTTTATTCAAACTGTGGCTATTTCCTACGATTTAACTGAATGTAAGGATATTGGTATATACTGATTCTACTTATATCTCTTCTTACATTCTGTTTATGTCCATTCTATCATACCACCAAAAAATACCCTTAAATCTGGAAGGATTTTATTCTATGAGCCTAATACCAAGAAATATTTCTAACTTCCTCTCCTCCATGGTAAGGGAATTCTACCCTTAATCTCTCAACAGAACCTTTCTATATGTTAGTTTTCCATGCTGAAGGTTCAGGGTCAACATTCCCATCTTCGAGGTTGCCCACCATTCCACTATGTGTTTAGTGTTTCTTCTCTCACTACACAGTACTATGTTGCTATTGTATCTCTAAAATTCATCAAATTTGTTTACTTATTTTCTTTCTTACAGACATCATCATATTACCTTAAAAAGACAATATGGGGAGCAGATCAAGGGCAAGGTATCTGTAATCTCATTCACCTAGTTTAAAAGATTCTGGTTTTGATATTCTTTAGCTATATTACCTTGATTAAATTAATGTTTTCAAAATGTAATGCCTAAATAAAAGAACCCACAGAACTATATATGTAATAAAAATACCCACCAGTTAATGGTTTGGAGCTTAATTCAAATAATATAAAAGAATTTAGGCTGAATCTTCATATTCTCAATAATTCATATTAATTTATTACATTGCAGTAATTTTTGTGTCTATGTCCTGTATTAATTTTTTAAATCCTTTATAACAGAGATAAATTATAATTTATTATTTTGCCTCCCCTTACCTCTATTTGATGTTTCAAAATTTCCATGATATATTGTAAATTAGGAAAAAATATCTGAACATGTACTTATATCCATGCTAGTATAGGATTTTTTAGAAGGGGGAAAAAAAAAAGAACCTATCTAGATCAAGATAGGCAGACACATACCTACAGTTAGGATCCTAGATTTTAGTTGTAAAAAATGGTTATAGTAAGAATGATTTTCATTACATTATTTCTGCAAATACTTGTTCATACAAGGAGAAAAAAAGATAGAACTCCTAAATATCTGAATAGCATTTAATATTTGAAGAAACTGCAACATCATGTTTAGCTTTTACCTCTTTATTTTGAAAATAAGCAAAATGTTGAAAGAAATGAGGTTGCAGAGGTTATAAATTTCTTTAAGTATGCAATGCTAACTGGGTCCTTGATATAACATTTATTTTCACTCTGAACTATTTTCTAGTCAACAAGAAACTCTCATTAATAAAAAAATTTATATAACCAATGGCTTAAAACTATAAATATGTTATAAGTTCATCTCATGGCTTTTCATGTACAGCAAATGATAATTTCTATTTGTCATTTTGCACCCACCTGTACATTATTTTTCTTTATATAATGTTTCATCTGATTGGCAAGGCTAATATTAGTGAGAAGATGACAAGGAGAAACATTAGTAATTAATATTTATTGGATCTTCCAAGTATATTTATATGCATATTATATATTGCTCCCCAAAATCTAATGAGGTAGCACTGATATTATACAAATTATATGGATAAATTTGGTTGACTGGGAAAAATAAGTAACTTTTTCAAGTATATAAATCCAGATCTGTAAAGTTATTGCTTACTTAACCACCTGCTTTTCCTACAATGGTTATTTAGTGCATTTGACTTAACAATTAACACACATTTGACTTAACAATTAAAATGTTGTTTAAAACTTGATCTGATTGTGAATATATACTGCTGAGTACAGTATATTAAGTCTACCACAAGGAAAATGCTATGAAGATTTCTACAAAGATTTCTCAGAATGCATTTTGCATTCCACCTATCCATACTTGAGGAGATGAAATAATCAAGTATTTTCTGAGTTTAACCAACTGTGACAGCTAATGCTATATGTCAACTTGACTGGGTCATGGGGTGCCCAGATATTTCACCAAATATTATTCTGGGTGTTTCTGTGAGGCTATTTTTGGATTAGATTCACATTTGAATCAGTAGATTGACTAAAGCATTGTCCTCCCTAATGTGATTGGGTATCATCTGGTCACTTGAAGACCTAAATAGAACAAAAAGCTGAGTAAGAGGAAGGTCCTCCTGCCTGACTGCAAGTGCTGGGAAATTGTTTTTTGCTGGCTTTTGGACTCAAACTAAATCACAACCTCTTCTTGAGTCTTGAATCTGTAAGCTTTCAAACTGCAACTTTCATTGGCTTGCCTATTTTCAAACTTTGAATTCAGACTGGAATTACACCATCAGCATTCCTGAATATATATATATATATATATATATATATATATATATATATATATATCCTATTGGTTCTTTTTCTCTGGAGAACCCTAATACAACAAGTGTTTCAAATAATTTAATGTATTACTAGGAACTGGGAAAATACAACCAATTAATTCTTTAGTACCTACAATGTGGGAGCATGAAGACTCAATTTGTAGTCTAGCTTCTACTATTTTTAACTCTGTTCTACATGTCAAATTCTCAGGTCAAAAAGATTTTATGAAACAAATAATCAAATATGTAAAAAAGGTATGTTTTAATTTTAGAAAATCACAAACAAAGAAAAGACCATTACAAACTTATTTGTACTCCTTTTTGGATGATTATTTAATTCTGAGGTAATTATTATGAATCATTGTTATGGAATTTTCTATCAGACCTTTGCTTAGGGTTGCTTCCAGCCCCATTGTCAATGAATACGAGTAAAAGTGAAAGCATTATTCTCTTATATAAAAAGCCTGTTTCCACTATGGACCTTCAGTTTTCTTCTAAAGAGACATTTTTTTAATCAAGATTTATTTGATTGTCTACCTAAATAAGTCAAGCAGAGAAAGACAACTATCATATGATCTCCCTGATATGAGGAAGTGGT
Organism: Mustela nigripes; assembly: GCF_022355385.1. Taxonomy (NCBI): domain Eukaryota; kingdom Metazoa; phylum Chordata; class Mammalia; order Carnivora; family Mustelidae; genus Mustela; species Mustela nigripes. Next base: position 16,168,204 of record NC_081557.1, read on the forward strand.
GATGCAACATGGGGGCTTAAGTGGGTAGGAGAAGAATCAATGAAACAAGATGGGATTGGGAGGGAGACAAACCATAAGTGACTCTTAATCTCACAAAACAAACTGAGGGTTGCTGGGGGGAGGGGGTTTGGGAGAAGGGGGTGGGATTATGGACATTGGGGAGGGTATGTGCTTTGGTGAGTGCTGTGAAGTGTGTAAACCTGGTGATTCACAGACCTGTACCCCTGGGGATAAAAATATATGTTTATAAAAAATTAAAAATTAAAAATTAAAAATTAAAAAAAAGATTTATTTGATTGTTATTTGATTTGTTTATTTGATTAAGTTGATTTTATGTCACTTTTTCTTTTTTACCTAGACTGCTTTAAAGTTACAAACTTCTTATACTCAAAGCATCTAAAAAGCTTCATTTGGAAAGTCAAATTATCATTAAAATTAACTTTTCAATTTCTCTTCAGAGTTAAGAAGGGGGATGGAGGAGAAAGAGTTAAAGGATTCTGCTTATAACTATTCACCTTGTAGATAATAGCAAATCATTAGAATCCAGAATGAAAATAATAGGAATGTATAATAAAGCTATGGTAAAAGCTCAGAATTGCCGCAGTTTATAAAGTGAATGGACTATTTTAAAAAAGTGGAAACAGAAAGAGTTCAGTAGTGAATACAAAATAAAATTATTTCAAGAAGAATGATAAAAAAGTGAAAAAAGAGATGTTATTTGATAAGAAATTATACAACCCATCAGTTACCATAAAACAATCCACATGCCAATAAAAGAATAAAAGTTGAGCACACAGGGCTCAGTGGGTGGCTCAGTGGGTTAATTACCTGCCTTCGGCTCAGGTCATAATTCTGCAGTTCAGAGTTGAATCCTGAATCAGGCTCCCTGCTGTGTAGTGAGTCTGCTTCCCCCTCTGCCCTTCACTGAGCTCATACACTCTCTCTTTCTCTCAAGAAAACAAATAAAATCATTAAAAAAAAAAAAAATTTGACCATGCGTGTGTGTGTGTATGTGTATAGAGTCACCTATGTTGCCATATTTGATTTAATCATTCTCAATATCCTATTCTTTAAGAAATAGGCCTTTATTTTTACTTTTTGGGACTTTAATTTTTTTAATCTCTAAAATGGAATGGTATACAGAACATATGATCAAATTTGGAAATTTAAATTAAATTATGTGTTGGTAAAAATACATATTTTAATTTTTAAATTAGAAAATATAATTATTGTACAATAATCAATTAGTAAAACACAGAGTCAAACATGAAAATTGATGTCCCATATCTGGACTGTCATAATGTCACTCTGCTCTTTACACACACCCATCTCAATAGGAGGTCTTATATGATAGCATATAAACAATGTTATCAGTTTGGTATATACTATTCCAGTCTGTTTTTATGGTTTCTTATCTATATGATTTTTTTTACATATCTAGAATCACATTTTATATATATGAAAAATTGAAATTATACTCATATTTATTTAAATTATGTAACTTTTTATTTACTTAATATATTTTGAAGCTCTTTGTATCAGTGCATATAGGTCTACCTGATTCTCTAAGTGGATTTCCTAATTAATTAATGCATTATTATTAATGCACCATTGTTTACTTATACTTACACTTTCACTTTGTAAGGCTCATTTAATTATATTCCAAATCTATTTTTACAAACCACACACACATTTAAGTATTGCTACAAGCTGAATTTCAAAAGTAAAATTGTTAAGACAAAGGAGAAACTCCTTTTCAACCAACATAAGAAAACTTCTTAAATAAGAAGTAGCAGAGTAGTAGTGGCACTGATATCATAATAAAGCAATATGATGTCAACCTTGAAGGATGATATGATAACCGATCTACATTATGTCAGCCACATATTATAGATACAGGCAGCTCCATGAGGTCTCTGTTACACACAGCATAACAAGCCAAGCAAAACAACATTTTATTATTCTCTGCAATTTTTACCTGAAATCCCAGAACAGTCTAGTAGTCAACAGGACTTACTTCCATTAGAGAGCAAAGGCGTCCTTTTCCTTGGAATAAAGTCTTAAAGGCAAGACTAAAACCTAGTTTTGAATCCTTTCTCTTAAGCCCAAACCATTTTTAATTAACCAATGCTCTGAAAAGAAAGCAAGCCAAGATAACAGAAGGACTACGACAAGGCTCTGCATACTCTGGCCTGTTAGCCAAATCCAGAATTGTACCTGCTTTTATATGGCCTCTGAGTGAAAATTTATTTTTCTTTTCTTACCCTTTCTTTTTTTAAAGATGAATGTTTGAAATCAAATTGATCATAAAGAATACTCGCTTTGAAGACCAATTAAGCAGTGTTATTCCAAACAAAAACAACAAAATGTTGTGGATCTTTATAATCATAACAAAAATATATAATTATAAAAACTTTAAATTTTATTAATTACAAAAATCATGGAAATTTCCTCTCTTTTTATATAAGTCCCTACATATAATATCTACAATTTTACTTCTTGGTTCACAAAACCTATAATATTTACTGTGACCATATATAGAAAATAATTGTCAACCCTTAGACTAAAGCAATGAGTCAAATTTATCTATTTCACTTATGTTCTTCTGACATCAAGCTACTAAGGTGATCGCTTCCTTAAAATTCTAAAAGTAGGAAACAAGTAGGTGTCCCTTTCAAAGAAAGAAGTATTGGAACTTTTCTTTTGTCAAACCAAACTCAAGGGAAAAGAAAGATTCTAGAGAAGGTGGCTTCCAAAGGAGAAAAACAAAACAAAGCAAAGCAAGTAGACTAGGAATATTAAGAGATGAAATCCAAAGAGATGGCACCATTTAAGATTTCTTCCTTCACCCCAGTTGTCACACTTTACTACTATCACCCAATGACATGTCCTGAGAGCCATTTTATCTTCAGCTCCTATCTATCACCCTCAGAACTGTAACCAAAAGATGAGAGAAGAAAAGAAGAGCTTCTTTTAGTCACTAACAAAGATTCATTAATGAGAAACCTCACAGAGTTGCTCATATACTTTGATCTAGCAACTATAATTTTTCAGAATTTGTAACAAATAATTTAGGAGAATAATATTTTATACATAGATAGATAAATACTGAGTACATGTATAATTGCAAACAGAAAGAGGGATAAGCCAAATGTCTGAGAGTAGTAAAATGTTGCAGTTATGGTAACTCAGATGACATTTAGCCATTCAAATTATAATTCTGAGGACTATCCCAATGGAAAACATTTTTATGATATGATGTTAAGTTAAAAAAAAAAAAAGGTTTTTTGTGTTGAGCCTCTAGAAACTCAGCAACTACACCCCAGGTTTTCCTACCCTAGTTCTCCTTCAGTGGTGGTTTCTGCTAGAGTCTCTATTGCAGGTGCACCTTGCCTGGATTGTGGTTGATATATTCAGTTATACATTCCCTCAGCCACCTCTCACCAAAATGACTAGGAGTAAGAACACCCAACAGAGGAAAAATTCAGAGACTGTGCCCTCTGCCTCAGAACTATTGGATAAGTTCATAAACAGTATGTCAGAAAGGGAATTCAGGGTAACAATTGCCCAGGCAATGGCTAGGTTGGAGAAGACCATTAATGACAACATAGAATATCTAAAGGTGGAAGTGAGAGCTGATCTGGCAGAAGTTAAAAATGATATTGATGAGATCCAATTTAATCCAAACACTCGAACAGCTAGGATAACCAAGGCAGAACAGAATTAGTGATATAGAAATAAACTGATAGAAAAGAAGGATCCAGAGGAGGCCTGGAACAAACAGCTTAGAAGCCATGAAAACAGTATTAGGGAAATAAATGACACCATGAAATGTTTCAGCATCAAAATTATTGGGATCCCTGGGGGGGGGGGGGGGAAGAGAGAAGACTAGAAAATATAATTGAACAAATTCTGGATGAAAATTTTCCTAATCTGAGGAATGGAACAAGTGTTTGTACCAGAAAGGTCAATGAGTCTAGAAAGACATTCAAACACTTAATCATGAAATTCACAAATCACAATTTTAGACAGACGGTCTTAAGGGCAGCTAGATGGAAGAGATTCCTTATGTTCAGAGAAAGGACTATCAGAATAATGTCAGACCTGTCCACAGAAACCTGGCAAGCAAGAAAGGGCTGACAAGACATATTGAGGCACTAAATGAGAAGAACATGCAGCCAAGAATACTTTATCCAGCAAGGATGACATTCAAAATGGATGGAGAGATAAAGAGCTTCCAAGATCCAAAATGTTTAAAAGAGTAAGTGACCACCAAGTTGCCATTACAAGAAATATTAAGGGGCGTGGCGGGGGGGGTCTATAAAAGAAGAAAGAACCCAAGAGTGGCATACAACAGCAATTTACAGAAACAATCTATAGAAACAAGGACTTCTCAGGCAGCATGATATCGATAAAAACCTCTCTTTCAATAATCACTCTCAATGTGGATGGCCTAAATGCTCCCATAAAATGACACAGGATTGCAAACTGGATAAAGTGACAGGACCCATCCATATGTTGTCTACAAGACCCATTTGGAACCTAAGGATACATCTAGACTGAAAGTGAAAGGACAGAAAACCATATTTCATGCCAACAAGCCTCAAAAGAAAGCTGGGGTAGCAATTCTCCTTTCAGATAATTTATATTTTAAGCTAAAGACTGTAGTCAAAGCAGGTGGAAAAGACACTAGATCATTCTAGAAAAGACACTAGAAGGACACTAGATCATTCTCAAAGGGTCTATCCACCAAGAAGATCTAACAATTGTAAATATCTATGCCCTTAATACGGGACCACCCAACTACAGAAGGCACCTGTTAATCAAGATGATTGATAGGAATACATTAATTGAGGGGTGCTTAACACACCTCTCTCAGTAATGGACAGATCATCCAAGCAGAAAATCAATTAAGAAACAAGAGCTTTGAATGACACATTGGACCAGATGGACCTCACAGATATACATAGAACATTCCACCCTAAAACAACAGAATAATCATTCTTCTCAAGCACACATGGAACTTTCTCCAGAATAGACCATATACTGGGTCACAATTCAGGGCTCAACCAATAACAAAAAAATGAGATTATTCTGTACATATTCTCAGACCACAGTGCTTTGAAACTTCGTGGAACGTTCAACCACAAGAAAAAAGTTTGGGAGCAATTCAAACCTTGGAAACTAAAGTCCATCCTCCTCAAGAATGTTTAGATCAACCAGGAAATCAAAGAAGAATTTATTTTTTTTAATTTAATTTTTTTTTTCAAAGAAGAATTTAAACAACTCATGGAAACCAATGAGAATTAAGACACATTGGTCCAAAACCTATGGGATATGGCAAAGGCAGTCATAAGGGGGAAATACATAGCCATCCGAGCCCACTCAAAAAAACTGAAAAATCCCAAATACACAAACTCTCTTTAAACCTTAAAGAACTGGAAAATCAACAACAGTTTAAGCCAACCCCACACACAAGAAGGGAAATAATCATGATTAGAGCAGAGATCAATGAGTTAAAACTAGAGATACACACTAGAGATGTGTAGAACACATAATGAAACTAGAAGCTGGTCCTTTGAAAGAATCAGTAAGATCAATAAAGCACTGGCCAAACTAATCCAAAAGAAAAGAGAAAGGACCCCAAATAATGAAATTATTAATGAAAGGGGAGAGATCACAAGGAAATAAAAACGATCATCAGAAATTATTATCAACAGTTACATGCCAATAAGTTATGCAACCTAGAAGAAATGGATGCATTCCTGGAAACCTATAAACTTCCAAGACTGAAACAGGAAGAAACTGACAACTGAATAGACCAATATCTAGTAACAAGATTGAAGCCGTGATCAAAAACCTCCCAAAAATCAAGAGCCCAGGACTTGATGGATTCCCTGGAGAATTCTACCAAACATTCAAAGAAGAAATACTTATTGTCCTAAGCTGTTTCAAAAAATAGAAACAGAAGGAAAACTTCCAGACTCTTTCTATGAAGCCAGCATTATTACCCTGATCCCCAAACCAGGAGAATTTCAGACCAACAACCCTGGTGAATATGGATGTCAAGATTCTCAACAAGATCATAGCTAAAAGGATTCAACAGTGCATTAAAATGTTTATCCACCATGACCAGGTGGGATATATCCCTGGGATGCAAGGGTGGTTCAATATTCACAAATCAATCAATGTGATAGAACAAATCAATTAGAGAAGAGACAATCACATGGTCTTCTCAATTGATGCAGAAAAAGCATTTGATAAAATATAGCATCTGTTCCTGATTAAAATGATTCAAAGTATAGGGATAGAGGGAACATTCCTCGACTTCATAAAATCTGTCTATGAAAAACGCACAGTGAATATTCTCAATGGGGAAAAGCTGACAGCCTTCCCTTTGAGATCAGGAACATGACAAAGATGCCACTCCTGCCACTATTGTTCAACATAGTACTAGAAGTCAAAAAGAAATAAAAGTATTCAAATTGGCATAGAAGAAGTCAAACTTTCTGTCCTCATAGATGACATGATACTTTATATGGAAAACCCAGAAGACTCCACCCCCAAACTACTATAACTCATACAGCTATTTAGTAATATGGCAGGATACAAAATCAATGCCCAAAAATCAGTTGCTTTCTTACACACTAACAATGAAAATATAGAAAGGGAAATTAGAGAATCAATTCTATTTACTATGGCACTGAGAACCATAAGATACCTTGGAATAAACCTAACCAAAGAGGTAAAGGATCTGTACTTGAGGAACTACAGAATACTCATGAAAGAAATTGAGGAAGACATAAAAAGATGGAAAAGCATTCCATGCTCATGGATTGGAGGAATAAACATTGTTAAAATGTCTATACTGTCGAGAGCAATCTATACTTTCAATGTCATCCTGATCAAAATTCTACCAGCATTTTTCAAAGTGCTAAAACAAACAATCCTAAAATTTGTATGGAACCAGAAAAGACCCTGCATTGCTAAGGACATGTTCAAAAAGAAAAACAAATCTGGGGCATTACGTTGCCTGATTTGAAGCTTTACTATAAAAAGCTATGATCACCAAGACAGCATGGTACTGGCACAAAAACAGACACATAGACCAGTGGAAAAGAGTAGAAAATTCATATATGAACCCACAACTCTGTGGTCAAATAATCTTCGACAAAGCAGGAAAAAATATACAGTGGAAAAAAGAGTCTCTTCAATAAATGGTGCTAGGAAAATTAGACAGCTATGTATAGAAGAATAAAACTTGACCATTCTCTTGTGCCATACACAAAGATAAACTCGAAATGGATAAAAGACCTACATGTGAGGCAGGAATCTATCAAAATCCTAGAGGAGAACACAGGCAGTAACATCTTCAACATTGGCCACAGCAACTTCATTCAAGATATGTCTCCAAAGACAAAGGAAACAAAAGTGAAAATGAACTTTGGGGACTTCATCAAGATCAAAAGCTTCTGTACAGCAAACGAAACAGTCAACAAAAGAAAGAGGCAACCCACAGAATGGGAGAAGATATTTTCAAATGACACTACAGACAAAGGGCTGATATCCAAGATCTATAAAGAAATCCTTAAACTCAACACACACAAAACAGATAATCATGTGAAAAATGGGCAGAAGACTTGAACAGACACTTCTCCACAGAAGACATACAAATGGCTAACAGACACATGAAAAAATGTTCATCATCATTAGCCATAAGGAAGATTCAAATCAAAACCACTTAATCTCACAAAACAAACTGAGGGTTGCTGGGGGGAGGGGGTTTGGGAGAAGGGGGTGGGATTATGGACATTGGGGAGGGTATGTGCTTTGGTGAGTGCTGTGAAGTGTGTAAACCTGGTGATTCACAGACCTGTACCCCTGGGGATAAAAATATATGTTTATAAAAAATAAAAAATTAAAAAATAAATTGTTTTTAAAAAGTAAAAAAAAAAAACAAAACACATTGAGATACCACCTTATACCAGTTAGAATGGCCAAAATTAACAAGACAAGAAACAAGTGTTAGAGAGGATATGGAGAAAGGGGAACTCTTACACTGTTGGTGGGAATGCAAGTTGGTGCAGCCACTTTGGAAAACAGTGTGGAGATTCCTTAAGAAACTAAAAATAGAGCTACCTTATGACCCTACAATTGCACTATTGGGTATTTACTCCAAAGATACAGCTGTAGTGAAAAGGAGGACCATCTGTACCCCAATGTTCATAGCAGCAATGGCCATAGTCACCAAACTGTGGAAAAAGCCAAGAAGCCCTTCAACAGACAAATGGATAAAGAAGATATGGTCCATATATACAATGGAGTATTATGCCTCCCTCCGAAAGGATGAATACCCAACTTTTGTATCAACATGGATGGGACTAGATTTTATCATGCTGAGTGAAATAAGTCAAGCAGAGAGAGTCAATTATCATATGGTTTCACTTACTTGTGGAGCATAAGGAATAATACGGAGGACACTGGAAGATGGAGAGGAGAAAGGAATAGGGAGAAATTGGGAGTGGGGATTAAAAAATGAGAAACTGTGGAGTCTGAGACGCAAACTGAGGGTTTGGGAATGGAGGGGGATGTGGGAGATGGGTGAGCCTGGTGGTGGGTATAAGGAGAGCATGTATTGCATAGAGCACTGAGTGTGGTGCATAAACAACAAATCTTGGAACACTGAAAAAATTAAATTAAAAAAAAATAAAGACAAAGCATTGCAAGTCAAATATTCCATCTGTAGGGCGCAGTATAAAGTGTAGAAATAAAACAACTTTATTTTAGAGAGGTAGATTTTGTTAAAGTAAGGATATTTCTTTCCATTTCAAAATTTCATTAATGTTACATTTTATCTTTAAAATAACAAAAGCTGACAGCAGATTAATCATTCCTTAAAACTTACCATTTCTTAAGAAATTTGTATATTTTAATCTTAAATTTCTGAAATGGAGAACAGGATAGTTACTGCAAAACAGAAACAGCTAAGCAGCCATAGGCCATCACAGGATGGGGGGAAAAAAAGCCTGCATGAATGCCTTGCTATATCTGATTTATTTAAGAACAACTCAAAGGATTTGACAGCTGACAGAGGTTTTAAGAAGGGTGTGCTGAAAGTCAAGTCATGGTTGTAAAACAGAAATTCTGAGAACCCACTAAGACAAACTCCAGTAAATGACAGATAGTGATGTTGAGAAGCAAATCTTTTTGAAGAGTTAATGGCCCGATGTATAGTTAAAAGGTAGAACACGACAACTACCACCCCCAGTATAACAGCGTTTTACCTTAATGTACTCTTCGTGTCAAACAGTGAGTTTCAAGTAATGCCTTGCACTTCTGGGGATGTGTGAGCCCACTAAGGCACATGCTTAACTTAAGAATAGGCTAGCAGGCATCAGAGATCTATCCAGATTTGTAATATCATGCGTGATACTCTGAAGCACTGAAACAGTATATAGCGTCTGCTTACAAAGACATTTTTACCTTTTATAAGTGCTTTGGTTTCAGAAAGCCCAGGCCTGGGAAATAGAAGGATTTCCTGATGAAACTGTATTAAATGGTAGGATAGCTCTATAAAATGTTGATAACAGCTGTGACCTTATCCAGTCTGCCTAAATCCATAATGAAAGCCCTTAGAAGTGGTAGCACAGAGACCGATTTTATCATTTAAAATGCTGATCACTTTTGTTCTCTCTCATTCGTTTCATATATACATGTGTGTGTATATATATATATACATATATTCATACAATTTGTGCCTAAACATATGCACAAGTACATATAAATGTATACACACACACACACACACACACACACACACACACATACACACATGAGAGAGAGAATTGTTTGACTGATTCCAGTGAGTCTGGAATCCATTGATCAATATCCACAGTGTACCAGATGTGATAAATTCAACAGAACTATGTGTTAAAGGAGAGTATGCATAATTGTTATATACTACCTCCTTCTTAAAACCAGGTGGATTAAATGGCCTCAAATTCTAGAGAATGTGAGTTCCTTTAACTTCTTGTCCCCATATTCTTACTTGAGATTCAGATACTATCTAAAAACAAAATAAAGTATAATGAGCATCTGAACTGTGACTCAGGGAGCTTCCCCTTCCCTTTACATCTCCAATTCCTCCACATCCATCCACAACTATTAGATTCTTAATATCATATTTTGTATTCTTCCAATGTGCATTCACAGTATGGAAACATCTAATAACTGAGTTTCTGCTCAGAGATGATCTACAAATTTCCCCGTAATTCTATCCATAAACAACAATGGGTAAACTATTCTTGTGCCAAACTCACAGTATCCTACAGTATGGGATCTGGGGAGCAATGAAGAAGGGAATTTTTGTGAGTGATTCTGTTCAGTCATAGCTTATGTGTAAACTTCCATCAGTGAAATAATTGTGTATGTGTAGGTATTCTTCTGGTGTCTGAATGCTATACCACTGACCTGTTTCTCTTATTTTAAAATTTTTTTTCTGATTTCAATGAAACTTCTTCTTATTAAAATTTTAAAAAGAAGAGAAAAACATGTAAGATGAAAAAATAGTCATTCATAAGCACTACCACTGTAGATAGACGGATATTTTATTGCCATGTATGTATTCATGATTTTTCTTGTTTAAGAATGAAGTGTGAGTATATTTCACATAATTTAATGTTTTTAAAGTTGAAGGTGGTTATCTTAATTTTTTTTATCATTAAAGAGTTTTGTAAATTACTATTTTTATTATAATACATTCTCACACAAAGGATACCATCATTTATTTAATTCTTAATTAATGACATTTAATCATTTGTAATTTTGATTTTGAGCCTTACTACAATCTTTTGAGCCAGGCAGTGAATATATTATTATTATGCTTTTACTGATGAGAAAATTGAGGCCCATAGTGTAGGGTGTCTTATAAAATGTCACCCATGTAGGATGAGGGTTAGACTCTAAATCCATTCCACCTACCATCCTTTGCCTCCCACAGTGAACACTAATTATCTTTATGTTGCACATGTAGATTTAAGAAGTGACAGTTGATACAAAATAAACCCTGGTCAAAATCCCACTAGAGAATAGTATCTCCAATGTTTATCAGTTGAACTCCTTGCTCTCTCACTGAAGACTGACTGGTTTAAAGATTAAAGCCTACCAGCTACCCAAACTAAATAGAATTCAATCCACAGATCAGGGTCAGATTCATTATTATTCTTGACCAGATATCCCTAATCATTTTTCATGTCTGACATTAGAATCCCTGAATAGAAATAATTTGCACAACTTTAATTCCCCTCCCCCATTTAATCCATCACACACTAAGACACTTGATTTTCCCACTGTGATCAACCTGTGAAAATTGTCAGCTTTATCTCTGATTTACACTGGACTCTGCTCATAATAAATGTCATTGCTAAATGTATCCTAACTTCTCTAGACTTGCATGATCAAAGAAAGTGCTATTTTCTTTTTAATCAGTGCTTTTTGGTTAAATGAACACAGAAAACACTGGGTATAAAAGTATCCAACAGTTAAAAGATGATTCCAACACTGTATGTTACAAAAATCAGTAGTTCAATGAATGCATGAAAGAGATGGTAAAATATTATCCTCTTATGACAACCACATGTTGGTTTTACCAAGGCCTCATATACATTCTTTGTAATGACTTTTCTGGGGGGAAAAATATCAAATTTGAACTTCCTAATATGATCATTCAGAAAACATTCTATAAATGTCATCTCAGGAAAATAGACATATTTTATTGTTTACAAAGGAATCTAAGTCTCATAGGGTAATAATATATAACATTTTAAATGTACTAAACTTAGTACACAAAATATGTTAGCAATTATGTTCTAGAAATGAGAGAAATAGAGAAATCTTCAAAGAAATAAGCAACAGTTAACTAAATACCACTGATAGATACTAAGGTACCTATTACCTCTAGAACAAAAAACATTGGAACTATCCTGTCTATCCTACATGAAACTGTTTTTCAATTGATAAAGAATTCCAATTTGTAAATGTGGAAAGAATGAAAAAAAAAATTAGAAAACCACTACCATGAAATGTGGGATTTTTATTTTGGCCAACAATTGTCAGTGGATAAAACCAACAATAGAGGCATGAACCCTCCTGAACCTACGGACCAAGAGTAGTATCACCAAATCAGTGCAGACAGATCCTGTGCCCCCCTCAATGGGAAGCAGTAGAAATCACAACAGTACACTTAGAATAGTCTTGTTAAAAAGAGCCTTGATCTGGGTGCCTGAGTGGTTCAGTTGGTTAAACAGCTGCCTACAGCTCAGATCATGATTCTGGGGTTCTGGGGTGGTACCCCACATTGGGCTCCCTACTCAGTGGGGATCCTGCTTCTCTCTTTATTCCTCCCCGCTGCTTGTGATCTCTCTCTCTCTCATAAATAAATTCTTTAAAAAAAATAATAAAAGAGCCCTGATCCAATCAACCTTCTGGATCTAACTTTCATTTAAAGGAAACACTGAGGATAGAAGAATAAGTTAAATAAAAGCGCAAGGAGACTAAAAGACAAATTCAGAAGGCAAGAGATTCCACAGGAAAATTTAATCTATCACTTCCATAAGCCAATACGATAAAGACATAGGAAAGGCATTAGGAGCTATTCTAGATTGAAACAAGATATAAGAGAAATCTATAAGTTATAATAAACTGATTTTGTTTGGATCATGAATCAAGCAAATTCACTGTAAAAGTACTTTTTTGAAACAATTGGGAAAATATTTTTATGTCCTGGGTATTATTTAATACAAAAGACCTTGCATTAGACTTTCTGGAAACAATAGTAGAACAGTTGTAAAAGAAATGCCCGTATTTTCAGAAATGTATAATATCTGAATGTAAGAGTCAAACGAGATGATAAAACCCTTCCATCTTTTTATGTTTTCTACTTTTAAACTGTAGGAGAATCATGAGAACTTTTAAACCTGTGGGCCTAGTGCTGGCCTATCTTACTTCTTATATTCCATAGACTAAGACTCAGTTATGTGGTCTGCCAAGGAATGAAATATGCCTTTCTGGGTGTCAAAGAAAAGTAATGAATGGGTAAATGCACATTATCTTTACTCATTCCTTCTTCCTTTTTTTTTTTTATTAAGTAAAAAACCAGTTTCAGTGTAACAGTCAGTATTATAAATATTAAAATGTTAGTTAATTTATAGTTTACTATAGACCCAGCACTCTAACTAATGTGGATTAGCTCATTTAATTCCAGTCCCATAACACCTATTTTAAGATAAGTATAGTTTTTAAAAAGTTAAAAACTAGTTTAAAAATGTGTTGTAGTTAGGGATGAAATTATAGTCTAATTTCAGGATATGTTTCCTAATATACTATGCTAGCATAATGTATCAATGTGTTGCAGTATATCTCTTGTATAAATAATTACATTTTTTAAACCTAAACCTTCAATTGATATTAAGCAATCTAATCAAGATTCCAAACAAAAACCATGCATTTTGGCTTCTACACTAATGGAAAAAGGAATGTATTTTTCCCTATAACACAACTCTAACTAAGAGGTAATCTTGAAAGAAAGAGCCCGAACCTCAAAGTAAGACAAACTTGGGTTTGAAGCCCTGCTCCATTATTTATCATCAAGTGACTTAATTTCTTCAGCCTTAAAAACAAAAATCTATAAAGAGGATAGTAAAATCAATCTTTTAAAGCTTCTGTGACCATTAAGTGTACCATGAACAAAGTAAATAAGTTTTCAGGATAAATAAGAAACACAATCATTAGAATAAGACCAATTTACATTTGATTTGAACTGTTCAATTTTAAATATGCATTGCCTTACTTGTTCCTCAAAGGAAATTCTATGAAATAACTACACCAAGTATGCTGATTTGCCTTAGATAAGACTCTGAGGTCATAAAGGATTTATGACAGCACAGCTATAAAAATGGGCCTGGGAGTCACATTAACTTCTTTTGCAGCAACTTTCCTTTTCCACATTAAATCCTTGTTCAGTTCTTTCCTGAATATCTTCTCATGAAAGGTAAAATCTCCTGCTTTCCCTAGTACCTGAAGTAGGACATGGAGAATGCAGGTGAAATGAAAATTGTTATGGGTTTTTTTATTAACTGCTAAATCAGTACTCAAAGGAACCCAATCAATATCTATTAAGCCTACAATATAAAAAGAGAAACTAAAAGTTTAGTAATTGTGGATCCTCAAGTTAAGTCTTTGGGACTTAAGAGATGTCAAGCCACAAAGAACATTACAACATGAAATCAATCAGGGTGCTAAGAATTTTAGGCCAGTGTCTGAATCAGGTTATTGAATGTATGTAAGAATACTTACAAGCTATTATTCAGAGAGATTTAGTTATTTTAATGAAACAAAAACTCCTTTCACAGAGTTTTCAGGGTTGTGTGTGTGTGTGTGTGTGTGCATTTTGTTCTAGAAACTGGCAAGCTAATTGCATGTGCTTCTAAAAACCAAAAGATTTATTGAGGGCTTCTTGTGTGAAAAACAATTTTCCCAAATGATAGTTGAATCATTGTAACATCTGATGGGGACTGTTTGCATTTACAGGTGAACTAATATTTAGAATAGTCTGGTGACTTCAAGTCACACAGCTAATAACCAGTACATGCAGAACTGAAGGCAGATCTGAAGTCAAAGACTAAGTTTTCCACTACCAAATTATAAATCCTTTTTTAAAAGGCTATCTATGGGGGAGGGAGGAATGAAGGCTTTAAAAAAATAGTTAAAAATTCTACATTTATGGTCAAGTGCCAAAGTTACATAGTCATGTGCATAGAAAAAACATAGATGATCTGAGTGTCTTTGAATTTGACACTGCATTGGATGCATGTTTCCGTTTTGCTAAATTCCAACAGTAAAAACAGTGGCAAGATTTTTTTCTTCCTCTTCAGTATAGTGTGATACAGTTTGGAACTTCTCCAAAGTAAAATATTCTGATTTTAACATTATACTCAGAATTATGGTAAATATTTAGAGCTATTATGAAATAGTAAGTATTTCCACTTGTTTTAAACTACTCTCTACAGTTTACTCTTCCAATTTATCTTTTTGAGAATTTTCAAAACCTGATTTCCTTTTACCTAAGTGAACTGATGGCATTATAAGTTTCATTCTTGATCTGGCCAGTTCACCTTTAAGGCAGCTAGCTACCTTGATCAGTCTCTATCCATTTATCACTGATATTTGGCTTGGTTTTATTTTTAATGGCTCACAGGGAAGTTCACTACTTCTTATAAATAACAACAGCATTGCTCAGCCCGTCATTCATAGGTCGTTACTACATCTGACTTTCCAAAATGAAATAAGACCAGTCAAGGTCAGAATTTTAATTTTTTTTCCTTTGGTAATTAATGTTTTTGGCCCCCTCCATCCATCCATTTCAATGCCTTTGTTTTATCCCCATAATCTTCCATAAACAGCCTATGATTCCATTATGTCTTGTAGCCTGTATCTCACAAACTTAAAAATTTAATTGTGAGGTCTTCAAAGTTTTAAGCATAGATATTCTTTCTGTATGAGTGAGTCACTTCATGTGATCTTAACATGGCTTCAAAACTTGGATGGATGGGAGAAGGGGGTGGGATTATGGACATTGGGGAGGGTATGTGCTATGGTGAGTGCTGTGAAGTGTGTAAACCTGGTGATTCACAGACCTGTACCCTGGGGATAAAAATATATGTTTATAAAAAACAAAAAAACAAAAAAACTTGGATGGAAGCAAGAACCAGTTCTAAATACCTCTGGAATTAGTTATTCCAGCTGCTTGAGCATTGATGAACCTAATCGAGACACATGATAGAAGAAATATTTGTATCATGGTATGACAAGGGGATTGAATTCATCTGTTATCTCTGCCCAAAATTCTGGCTAATTGAAATATTTTATCTAAAATGTTTATGAAGTATTAAGTATGCCAATAGCTTTGCTACAACATAAAAGCACAAGAATCTACTTTTAAGTGGTCAGGAGGCTGCTATCCTAAAAGTTATAGACCCAAATTCAAATAATAATAATAGTAATAATGTTTTATGACTATTTAATCTGTAGATACTCAAATGAAAACTTAGTATATCTAATCCTAATCATTCTAAACTTCATTGCACTTTGCAAAGACAATACTGCTGACTGTCAATTACTTTGCACCTGTTTTTCAGAGAAAGTGTTTCAAGATGATGCCCACTTCACTTTGACATTCCTGGTGCCCAGCACAGTGCTCAATACAGAAAAAACAATAAATCAGTAGTTCTCAAACTTTGTTGTGGCTTAAAGAGGCCACCTTATTATTTGTTAAGAGTTTCCAAATATATTCAGTGGGTTTGTGAAACAACCATATTTCTATTTTTTAAGAAATATTTTATTTGTTTTAGAGAAAGAGAGCACATGTAGCAGGAAAGGAGCAGAGAGTGAAAGGGAGGAAAGAATCTCAAGCAAGCTCCCTGGTAAGCACAGAGCCTGAGGCAGGGTTCAATCACACAATCCCAAAGTCGTAATCTGAGTAGAAACTAAGTCAGATACTTAACCAGCTGGGCCATGCAGGTGCCCCTTAAAATGCATAATAAAGCGAATAAGTTTGATGCTCAATCTCTGTAGACCATAATTTAAGAAACTATATAATAAGCTGGCACATACTTGGTTATAATATTGTTTAATACATGGGCAATTAAGTTTAATAAATAAATCCTAAATTATTATATTATATATATATTATATATAATTCCTCAATTATATTTGAAGAAGTTGTAAAAGATGTAAAATTTGAAGAAGATGTAAAAGGTATGAATGAGACAAGAACTACAATGCAATCATTTAAAGGAAGCAAGAGAAAGCACTGGCAAAAAATGGGAAGGACGCCATTCAGCAGAAGTAGATTGGTTGGCATGATACCATCACTATTTATCCCACAATTGGCATGATACCATCACTATTTATCCCACTACAGTAATTGTCAGCATTTTCCCTCACAGTTTTTTTTTTTTCTTTTTTCCTGTTAGATGAAAGCCCTCAGTATTAGTCATAACCAAAGAGCCTGTGGGTGCTGTCCTTGGGAGCAAGGTGCCTGGCAGCATCAGTGTCAGTCAAAAATGATGCCCCTGCAGTTCCTGAAAAAGGTCAAAAAGAGAAAAGTGACAGTGAGTCAGGTTGAGAATGGGAGGATGTGTTCTGTCATGCTCCAAAGAGCCTCGTCCCTGAGGTGACAGGTAATGAGAGAGCATCACTCACAGTGTTTCACCAAGCTCTCAAATTGGATTAGCTTCATCCATGAGAAAGACTTGAGCAGACAAAAGATATGGAAGCATTTCCTGCTGAAGATGTAGTTTTCTTAAGTGTGTCTTAATTTTTGCCTTGACCTCTCAGGAAAAAAACAAAAAAACAATAACAACAACAACAAAAAACAATTCTGAGGTAGTCTCCATTCTTTTAATTTAATCTTATTCTTTCCTCTCCTGTTTTGCTGGCAAGTGATAGTTTTTTAAGACCTGAGGTGGCTTCTTCAATCATTAAGTAGTAGAATTCTGATAAGGCTCTTCTGATATTTTTAAACAGCCTGAACACTGTGAAACAACCCCAGTTTCTGTTAAAATATTAGAATGGCCCCCAAAATGTTGGGAATCTCTGATATTTGCTTTGAGCCTTTCTCTTTCATGACCTTGGTAAAATTCTTTCTTCTCTGGCTACCTGCTCACCCCACTGGAATCCAGAACTTCTGCCATTCCCCCAAACATTCTATGTCCACTTCTCAGGTCAGATGATAGGGATAACCATTTACAAACCATCATTTGTAAGCCAGGCATCAGTCTTTTTTTTTTTTTTTTCCTCTTTCTCTTTCTTTCTTTCTTTTTTTTAAAGAGAGAGTTGGGGGAGGGGCAGAGCTACAGGGAGAGAGAGAACCTCAAGCAGTGGAGCCCTGTATGGAGCTTGATCTCACCACCCTGAGATTATGACCTGAGCCAAAATCAAGAGTTGGATGCTTAACTGACTGCACTACCCAGATGCCCCTGAACATTAAATTTTCTCATAGCAGAAACAGCATGGCATTATAGAAGAAAGACTCTGTATCAGTAATCCTTTTCAGACTTAAAAAAAAAAAAAAAAGAAACAAAACAAAACAAAAAAAGCTCAAGTTTGCTTAAGAAAAGGCAAATTTATTGAATCACATCACATAAAAGTTCAGGCATGGATCGGTAAGAAGGTCTTCTATTGGGACATATAATTCTGTCTGTAATGTGATTTGACTTCACCTGGGTTGCCTCTGATTTTCAAACGGACATCTCTTACGGCAGCAAAATGGCTTCCAGCAGCACTAGAGTTATTTCCTTTCAGCTACAAATCATTTAGTAAGATGAAAATAGTTTAATTCCATCATTATGAGGAAGTCTTGAGATTCATATTGTTCAGAAATAACCAATTGCCCACATCTGAATCAATTCCAGGGAATGTGTTACATTGATAGACTTTGATATGACTCCTATGCTCCTATCAATAAGCTAGGGATAGTTTCACAGATGTATTTTATAGATTGAAAGTTATCGTCATATATTCTTGAACAAAAAGTGGGGATGTTGGTTGGCATCAGATGCAGAAAATGGATTTTGAAGAGATCCCAGAAAGCACAGACCCCTAACTCCGCCTACAAGATTTCAGACCAGGGAAGGCAACTATGACTTCTGAAACATAGTTCAAGGTCCAGAAGAGAAACAGTATCAGGCAGAAAAGAACTATGATGGCAGGACAAGCCTCCTCTTAATCTCAGTGGCTTGGGGAGGGGGTGGGAGGAAAGAAAGAAAACCTTCATTTCTTGCTTAGACAACACTTCTTGTGGGTCTGGTAAATTCTTCAGAGCAGTAATATATCATGAGGTTTCTCAGATTACAGGTGACATTGATCTTATTGAAACGCCATTTCAATATATGCTTTCACAACAGGGTGGGAGGGCATGGAGTTGTCAGTTTAAAGCCCTGTTTAATCAGCACTAAATCAATCGATCATGTCTGTCCACAACACACTGAACAAAACTAAATAAATGCCACGCAGAGATATACAACCCTCCAATGTCAGTTAAATGGCCAGACTCTGCCCACAGCCCATTGACCAGAACTGGTAACATGGCCTCATCCAACCACAAGGGAATGTAGAGGGGTAACATCAACTCCTGTGCCCAGAACGAATGGAAAACTAGACCCGAGTGATCGTGTGAAGCCACCACAACGATCTAGAACCATCTGGGTGAGGGAACAGCTGTAACGGAGACCTGGAAATGTAAACAGTACAATGAGTTCTAGGAGCTACATAAAGTCTGGCACTTTGGGAATGATAAACACAGGCAGAATGTAGGAGAAGAGGTCAGAGAGTTGTATGTGTATAAACCAGGTCATGAAGCAATTTGCAGATCAGATAGTGCTTCCTTCTTTTTTGTTTTTTTAAGAGTTAGTTTATTTATTTATTTATTTAGATGCACAGAGAGCATGAATGGGGGAGAAGTAGAGGGAGGGAGGGAGAGAGAGAGAGAGAAAATCTCAGGCATGGTCCATGCTCAGTGCAGAGTCCGACATGGGCTCGACATTCCAGGACCCTGAGATCATGACCTGAGCTGAAATTAAGAGTGGGACACTAGACTGACTGAGCCACCCAGGCACCCAAAGAGAGTACTTTTTTCTTAAAGTCTTTCCTAATTTACTCTGAATTCTGAATTTGACCAGCATGTTAACTTTTAGCACTCCCCCCCCCACCATTCTATGGGTCTGTTTAAATAATTTCCCAACAAAGTTAAAAGTCATTATTAGAAACTGAATGTATTCCCCCTCCCCATTCATAGGATGCATCCCTCACTTTCATTGTGATGTCATTAGGAGATGAGGTCTCCAGGAAGCAATTAGGTCGTAAGGGTGGAGTCCCCATTAATGGGCATGGTGCCCTTAAAGGAAGAATACCAGAGTTTGTTTTCTGACTCTCCCTGCTCTCAGCCATATGAGTATACAGCAAATCGACAAGTCATCAGCAAAGCAAGAAGCATGTTCTCTCCAGAAAGGAATCTACCAGCACCTTGATCTTATATTCCCCAGCCTTCAAAACTGTGAGAAATAAATGTTTACTGCAAGCCACCCAGTCTATGGTTGTTTTTTATAGCAGCCTGAGCTGATTGTTTCCTGAAGGTGTGGCCATGTCTAGCTCTTCCTTGATATTTCTAGTGTGCAAACTAGTAGGAAATTTAACTAACAGTGGTCCAAATGGGCAACCCTGATGTATAATCATTCAAATAATTAGTTGTAGAAAAACCCAGGGAGCACATATTCATCACAGCAAAATGACTTCAGAGGTCTTGGTAGCCTGATTTTAGGGCCCATATCAGGCTTCAACAGGCTCTATCATTTCATTGGCTGGGTAACTATATTTTCCAGTGCTGTCAGTCAGGCACCTGAACCAGGATCACAATTCATTTTAAAATGTCAAAAAGGTGAAACATCAGAGATATAAATGCTAAGAATGAAAGGACATATTTGATTATATTTTGAACTTGCTTAAAATTTTGTGGAGGTATTGGAATTTACCCACTGAGAATGACCTTTTTAAAGGTCCAATCATCCAATCATCCATGAAAGAACATTGAGAATATTTAGCTCTCTAGAAGAAAGCAGGGGGTTAACAGGGAAAGGAAATGTAGGAAAGAAGGAGAGGTAGTTGATGTAAAAATATTGCTGAAAGTGAAAAGATCTCTAGAAACCTTTCTTGGTTGATGTTTAAATTAAGACAATGGCTATGAAATACGTACAAATCATTACTTCTTTGGATCTGAACTTTTACATTTACACAAGGGAGATGTAGGAATAGACCATTTCTAACATAAGGATTTATAAAAGCATGAATTTTACTTTCCAAGTTGAATATTGACTCAGATTAATATTGTTTGATTTGGTTCTGAGATAGTTAACATTAGTTAACATTTCTAGCAATGGTCTGATTTATAAGAGTCAGCAAACCTTTAAATAGCCCTTTCCTGCTGACAAGGTAGTGGTCAGTATTTGTTTATCTTTAGAAGTGTTTTTTGTCTCATTTGAATACATCCTAATATTCACTAGACTTGGTTCCTTCATGGAGTCACAACAAAAATTCACATCCCACTCAACAATCATCATCACAAGGTACTTCTTATCATTATTTGTCTCTAAGAGCATTAAAAAAATATGTCAGCAAACCAGAATAGCAATTCTTAAAAGTTTTCTTTCTTGATCCCAGGTTGACCATCATTCATGGTGACTCCAGAGATTTTCCTACAACACACCTCTAGGGCAGCCTGCCTGACTTTTCTCTCTCTCTCTCTCTCTTTTTTTTTTTTTAATCCTCCCATGTGATGTTACAACTGCATTATCTCCCTGGTAGAATGGGCTATGAAGTCCCATCTGGCATCTGGATACTGGAGGATGGTTAACTCCTAGTTCCCTCTTGTTCCTCATGGACAGCAGTACATAGGATCTCTTGAGAAGAAACCCCTTTCCCTCATTTACCATTCTCTTGAGAATCTCCTGGTAAGAATTTCTGATCACACACACACACACACACACACACACACACACACAGATAAAATTTTAACCTCATGCATAGGTTCCTCTGCTGAATGGCAAATTCTCTTGCATTTTCCTTTGCACTACAAGTTTAGGGGTAAATTCCTTTGAACAGTTCTGGTAGGAAAGTTCAGCTTAGGCTGGCTTTATCTATCAGATAACCCCCCTCGCATAAACTCAGAAAAGGAAAAAAGAAGAAACATGCCATGAACAAGTTTAATCCCTGCTTACAGTCAGTGACTAAGGTAAGTGAAGAGAGATGGTGTATAAGGCCAGTTATCCCTTAATTATTGATTATGTCCACAGTTGAAATAGTCATGAGGTTATCTTGCATTTCCCAAATTCTTGGGTTGTTCAATTTTGGGTATCTTTCACTGTACAAAAAGTATTGTAAAACAGTCTTTCCTGTTTCCAATCTGAATTAGAAAGAACATTTTTTTTTCTTTTCCTGGGTACCTATAAATTCAACACACGATGGTAGACAAATTCCACTCAGCCAAATACATCTCCTAGGAAGTGAATCCTACATAGAAATGGAAGCTATTGTGTTATTATGTCTCTGAGTCCATGAATGACTTTTGTCAGCTTCCATTCACATATCAGGCTATATGAACTTCAAGGAATATCTAATGCTAAATTATGCTAAGGAAACTTTTAACCATAATTTGAAATCTTTGTCCTTGATTTCTGCCATGTTACTTTCTGTAAATCCCTCTAGAAACTTTGTGAAGGAATGTTCCAAACCACTGTTGTGAAGGGATTAATACAAGTCAAAATATTTCTTCCTTCAGTCTTCAGAGCAGGCAAACTTTGAGGTAGCTTTTAGCTAAAGGCAACTTTGTTGCCTCGAGCTGACACACCATTGTCCATATATTCTAATGGACTGTACAATGCTTATTATTATATGTCCTATGACACAGGCAAATGTGATGCACGTATCCATAGGAACACTTAATTGTAAGATACACTGTGATATGCAAATTTCTAGTAGATTAAGTCTTCCCTGGAAGAGGACAGCAGACTTGAACTAATTAAAGTAGATTTTTAATTGTCTCCTCATGCCTTCTAAAAAAGAATACAGATTTTAAAGGAATTGTGTAGGTGAAAAAGATTGCCACTTTACAACTTCTCATGATCATTTAAAAATAAATAATTTCTTAATGACATTAACTTAGTTACCTCTCATTTTCTACCCAAATCATCTCATCACAAAGCATATATTTTCACCAGTATTTCAATCCTGACATGTGTCTCTACATAGTCTTTGAGATTTTACTCTAAAAATAATAAGGGCCCATATAAAATTGAACCTTTGGGGTGCCTGGATGGCTCAGAGGGTTAAGCCTCTGCCTTCGGCTCAGGTCATAATCTCAAGGTTCTGGGATCGAGCCCCGCATCAGGCTCTCTGCTCAGCTGGGAACCTGCTTCCACTTTCTCTCTGCCTGCCTCTCTGCATACTTTTGAACTCTCTCTCTCTGTCAAATAAATAAATTAAATCTTTAAAAAATTAAAAAAATAAAATTGAAACTTTATACCATAATTAAAGCAATATAGGTAAAAATGCCTCAGCAAGTTACTTCACCTTAGACATTCAATTCTAAAATGTAAATTAAACCACTATGGGTCAACTTCCTACTCCCTTATTGACCCAGTCTCTTCTTCCCACAGGAGTAAGCAAATCCAAAAGAATTTAAAACTGGTTAGTGATTTCCAATATTAACTGGAACTTCAATATGATTAAAAGTTAACCAATTTTTAACTTGCAGAAATACGATTTTTCAATATCTTCTTTCTTCCCTTTTAGGATATTTCAGAACTCCATGGCTTCTCACAAGAATTCTTGGTAACTCTTACACATAATAAAAAACCGAAAATACAGGGGTGCCTGGGTGGCTCAGTAGGTTAAGCATCCAGCCCCTGATTTTAGCCCTGATGGTGATCTGAGGAATTGGGATTTAGCCCTGGGTAGGACCCCCTGCTCATCAGGGAATCTGCTTCAGTTCTCTCTCCCTCTCCCTCACCGCCTTTCCCTGTTCATGCTCTCTTTCGTACTCTCTAACATAAGTAAATAGATCTTTAAAAACATACACAAAAGCAAATTAAAATCCTCCCGTATCCACTACCTATATGAATTTTCTTTTTTACTCCTTTCATTTTTCAATGCTTTTCAATTCTTCTTTCATACACTAGAATTTCTGTGACTACAACTGGCCATGCCACGTTGTTTCAAAAGGTGGAAGGATGTGGAAGGTACATGCTTCCTGATTTTCACTTAACTAAAAAAAAAAAAAAAAAAAGGCTTTGGTAGTAAAGACTTTTTGTTCAGTTTGTTTATTTTGCAATGAAGTTCCTCCAGAGGATATTTAGTCATTAAAACTACCTATGGGAGGCACTTGGGTGGCTCAGTTGGTTAAGCAACTGCCTTTGGCTGAGGTCACGGTCCCGGAGTCCCGGGATAGAGTCCCGCATCAGGCTCCCAGCTCCATGGGGAGTCTGCTTCTCCCTCTGACCTCGCCTCTCATGCTTTCTCATTGTTTCTCTCTCAAATAAACAAATAAAATCTTAAAAAAAAAAAACTACCTATGGGTACATATTAAGAAAAATAGGGATCATTATGAGGGAAGTAGAAAATCGAGTCTAAAAAAAAAGGAAAAAAGACAATTATTGAGAATTAAAAAGTGAGTATAAAGGGTAGGTATGTAGTATTTGAAGCGTACTTTGAAATTCCAGAAGATAATCATGAATTAGTGGAAACTAATAAAACTGGTTAGAAAATTACTATTTAAGAGCATCATACCAATCATGTATTTTATTTATTTATTTTTTTTTTTAAAGATTTTATTTATTTATTTGTCAGAGAGAGAGTGAGAGCGAGCACAGGCAGACAGAGTGGAAGGCAGAGTCAGAGGGAAAAGCAGGCTCCCTGCGGAGCAAGGAGCCCGATGCGGGACTCGATCCCAGGACGCTGGGATCATGACCTGAGCCGAAGGCAGCTGCTTAACCAACTGAGCCACCCAGGCGTCCCCCAATCATGTATTTTAGCTCACCTATTCCTGTCACAAATCTGAAAAGTAGAGAAAGTTGGTGTAGCCACATTAGAAAACAGTATGGTGATTCCTTAAGAAATTAAAAATAAAGCTATCCTATGACCCTGAAAATGCACTACTGGGTATTTACCCCAAAGATACAGATGTAGTAAAAAGAAGGGCCATCTGTACCCCAATGTTCATAGCAGCAATGGCCATAGTTGCCAAACTTGGAAAGAGCCAAGATGCCCTTCAACAGATGAATGGATAAAGAAGATATGGTCCATATATACTGTGAAGTATTATGCCTCCCTCAGAAAGGATGAATACCCAACTTTTGTATCAACATGGACAGGACTGGAGGAGATTATGCTGAGTGAAATAAGTCAAGCAGAGAGAGTCAATTATCATGTGGTTTCAATGACTCGTGGAGCATAACCAAATAACATGGAGGACATTGGGAGATGGAGAGGAGGAGTGAGTTGGGGGAAATCGGAGGAGGAGACAAACCATGAAAGACTGTGGACTCTGAGAAAAAAACTGAGGGTTTTGGAGGGGAAGGGAGTGGGGGGTTGGATGAGCCTGGTGATGGGTATTAAGAAGGGCACATATTGCATGGAGCACTTGGTGTGGTGTATAAACAATGAATCTTGGAACACTGAAAAAAAAATAAAATTTAATTTAAAAAATAAATAAAAAAATAAAAGCAAAAAAAATAAAGATTGTATTCTACATTTAAATTTTGAATAATGATGGATTTTGGTATATAATATGGATTAAGAACCTTTTATTTTTCAACAGGGTAAATTTCTCAATACTCTATATATTCTCTTTCCATACTTAGAAATATCACCTTTATCACATTCTAGATTCTTACATATTTTGGGGTTGACCACAACCATAATTCTTTTTAGATGTTTTTGCTTATTTATTTATTTATTTATTTTGACAGAGAGAAAGTGAAAGATCACAAGCAGGCAGGCAGAGAGAGGGGAAACCAGACTCCCTCCTGAGCAGAGTCCGATGAAGGGCTCAATCCCAGGACCCTGAGATCATGACCTGAGCCAAAGGCAAAGGCTTAATCCACCCAGCCACCCAGGTGCCCCCAACCATAATTCTTTTGAATTATGTATTTTTTATTCCTACAGCTATAAAAAGTCTTTTCAATATTCTAAATGCATAATGTTTTAGTAACATAGGATGAAAATTTTCTTAGGATACTTCTTCCTCAAATTTTAAATAAATTGATATATTTAAAAGTGATAATTCTTCCAGTTAAGATTTAAAATAATTAACTTCTCCTCAAACTATCCCTAAGAAATCTGGAAATTTTGTTCTTTACATTTGTTAATTACTTTGATGAAGATTGAGGTTTTGTTTTTGTTTTTGTTTTTCTTTTTTTTTTTTTTTAAGATTCTATTTGTTTATTTAGTGTAAGAGAGACAGCAGGTGTGAGGAGGCTGGAGAGGCAGAGGGAGAGAGAGAGTCTCAGACTCAGTAGTGAGCCCAACCTCGGGCTTGATCTCATACCCCTAAGGATCATGACTTGAGCCAAAATCAAGAGTTAGACGCTCAACTAACTGAGCCACCCAAGTGCCCTGAAAACTGACATATTTTTAACATTATAGGTCCCTATTTACAAATATGGCATTCTTTTATATTTTTGAGGTATTAAGTAATATTTTGCCTTTTAAATTTCAGCATTAAAGCGGCACCTGGGTGGCTCAGTGGGTTAAAGCCTCTGCCTTCAGCTCAGGTCATAATCCCAGGGTCCTGGGATCAAGCCTTGAATCCAGCTCTCTGCTCTGCTCAGCGAGGAGCCTGCTTCCCTTCCTCTCTCTCTCTGCCTGCCTCTCTGCCTACTTGTGATCTCTCTCTCTGTCAAATAAATAAATAAAATCTTTAAAAAAATTCTTAAATTTTGGCATTAAAGTTCTATTTATATAACAAGATTATGATTATGGAAAATAGCAATCAATAACTTAGAACAAAGAAAATGGAAACTAAGTGTAGCTTCAAACCTTTTCTTCTTCCTCATAATTCATGAAAAGTACTAATCATGCCTCAAGGGCAAACACATGTAATATTTGACAGTGTTCTAAACTTTTCTGTGTGTTTTAAAAAATATAGGTACATAGTTGTAGAGCAGATATCAAAATATTTTATGAGTTGCTTTTAAACTAGAAGTATATTTTTTTACCATTTGTTAAACTGAGTTTTATTTTTGTTTATTTTTTAATTTTTTAATTTTTTATTTTTTATAAACATATAATATATTTTTATCCCCAGGGGTACAGGTCTGTGAATTAGAAGTAGATTTTTATAGGTAATGGGCATAACTGCAACTCTTCACCTACAGTTGTATATCATATGCCTGATATTTAGTTGTATATATCAGTGGTTCTCAGCTCTGGCTGCATATCACAATCCTTTGGGAAGTTTTTTATTTATTTATTTATTTCCAATTTTATTTGAGAGAGAGAGATCACACAAGCAGGGGAGAGGGGCACAGGGAGAGGGAGAAGCAGG
Organism: Mustela nigripes; assembly: GCF_022355385.1. Classification (NCBI taxonomy): domain Eukaryota; kingdom Metazoa; phylum Chordata; class Mammalia; order Carnivora; family Mustelidae; genus Mustela; species Mustela nigripes. Next base: position 16,195,355 of record NC_081557.1, read on the forward strand.
CTCCCCATTGAGCAGGGAGCCCAACACGGGGCTTGATCCCTGAGATCATGACCTGAGCTGAAGGCAGATAGATGCTTAATGGACTGAGCTACTCCTTTGGGAAACTTAAAACAAAAAAAGAAAAGAAAAGAAGCAAGGCCCAAGCCCTACCAGGCCATCCCCAAGTTTCTAGTGATATTAGTGGATGGTGAGCCTTGAACACGAATATTTTAAAAAGTATTTTAGGTCATTCTAATGTGTACCTAGGATTAGTGACTGCTATTATATGTGAAATATAATTTCTTAAACTGTTCTCATCAACTGTACTGATGACTATGTGGTTCTAATTGGGCTGATATTGTTGAAATAACAATCCCAACCACTCCCTGGGTTTCCCCATGTAAGCTCATTTCTTGCATATGTTACATGTGTAACACAAGAAGGAAGACTAGAGGTTGTGGATGTCATTAAGGCTGCTCACAAATGTTTGGTGCTCCTTTTTCCAGAGAGATGACAAAATTCTATGTCTTCTCCATCTTGAACTCAGCCATGGCCATATAGGTTGCTCAGACCAAAGCAAAGTGAACAGAAAATATCTGAGCCAGTCCGCACTTCTCCTTTATTCCACAGTTGTAAGAAATGTAATGGGTAGTAGTTAGCTCTATCCGTCCAGGCAACGATATAAGGATGATTAAAACATGGCTTAGGGTCCCTAGTCAGTCCATGAATACTTCATAGGAGTGAGAAATAATCCTTTTTGGGGCTAATTATCACAGCAAAATCTGACCTATTCTGACTAAAGAGGGATTTCTGCTCACTGCAGTCATTCAGAAACCCACATGGGCAAAGAGGTTCAACTCAACTTGACTGTCACCCAGTCCAAACAACAGCAAGTAGGGGAAGGAGTGAATTGAGTGCTGCCTCTTTTTTCTTTCTTTCTTTCTTTCTTTCTTTCTTTCTTTTCTTTTTTTTTTTTTTTTTTTAAAGCGTAAACCTAGAAATAACAGATGCCATGCAATCTTATGTTTTACTGGCCAAAGAACCACCTAATTCCAAAACGTTTTAAATCCAGGATGTACTTGGAACATAGAGAGCCAGATACATTTTCTTAGCAACACTTAGGAACCACAACACCAATATCCTTCCTAGATGCAAAGGAAGGATCTACATATGTATAGATGCATGTTTAAATTTTGACCTGAATTAGCTCAGTGGTAGAGCATTTGACTGCAAATTTTGACCTGAAAATAACTAGGATTTTTATTTAAAGATAGCAATTATTCCAGCACCTGGTAGCAAATTGGTAGGAAAAAATACAAGGCACCAGGGGTTGTTCTATTTCTTTTAAAAAATGGCAAATAATTGTCAATAATAAGCTGCCTAGAAATTAAAGGTATTGCATAGGTTTGAGTTATTAACAGCTAAAGAAAGTCAAGATGAATAGATTATAGGACCTAGAAAACTTAGGATCAAATCCCAATTCCTTGTAGTTACAAGTTAATGACATTAGACCAAAAAGTACACTCCTCTGAGCTCAGCTTCTCCACAGGTGATACTTATCATAGGATAGCTCTTATATATATATATATAGGATATATATATATAGGATAGCTCTTACAATTGTGTGTGATAATATATATAATACACCCAGTTCATTGTCTGCTCCATAGAAGGACTCAAAAACTTTTTTCCTTTCTCCATCCCTAACGACTCTGATAGCCCTTTATTACATAAACAGAATATCATCATCTCAGAACTACTTCACAATTCAGAAAACTACTTAGTGTTTTGTTATATGTTTCAAAAAAAAAGGAAAGAAAATAAACAACACTAGCAAAATGAGTTACCTTGGCAAGAGAAGGTCAGCCACCCGGCAATAAACACCCCTACCAGATGCCAGTCTTTCTCTACCTTTTTAATTAAACTGGTTTATTTGCAGACGTCAAGAATCAACAGAAAATGCAGGCCAATATGTGCAAGAGAGGAAGGGAAGATCAAATACTACTTCCTTAGGAGCCATGGCGACATATTCTCAGTCTCTCCAACATGGTGTGGCATCTGCCTTTTGACTCTGTTACACCACAAGGCATGGAGCATCCTATGTAGTAGAACGACCACAACTGCTGCTTCTTAAGTACCTTCTCCCAAAACAGGCAAGGACACAGAATTGAGAAATCTTCCCCCGCCCCCATGAAAATTTGTTACTTTGCCCTTTGGCTGATTAGGTCATTTTTGTTTCACTTCCAGAATATATATATATTTTTTAATAGTTAAAACCAGAGTGCCTGGTTGCCTCAGTCAAACATCCAACTCTTGATCTTAGCCCAGGTCATGATCTCAGGGTGGTGAGATCCAGCCCCACATCTGGCTCCACGCGGAGTCTGCTTGAGATTCTCTCTCTCTCTCTCTCCACCCCTCCCCCATTCTTTCTCTCTCTCTCCCTCACAGAAATAAAATCTTAAAAAAATAAAAATAGTTAAACCCAGCTGAAACTGAATAACATTATGTCCAACTTGACTTTTGCAGACTTTCTTATTTGACTTTACATTTATGAAGCGTATTTTCTTTAAACATACAACAAATGATTACCATTAGTTCTGAAAATCTAATAAGAAAATATGACCTTGGGGCACCAGGGTGGCTCAGTGGGTTAAAGCTTCTGCATTCAGCTCAGGTCATGATCCCAGGGTCCTGGGATTGAGCCCCGAATCAGGCTTTCTGCTTGGCAGGGAGCCTACTTCCATTCCTCTTTCTCTGCCTGCCTTTCTGCCTACTTGTCATCTCTCTGTCAAATAAATTTAAAAAATAATATTAAAAAATGACCTCGCACAGTCAAGGAAGGAACAGCACAAGGGTTTCATCTAAACATTGAATCATGAAATAAAAAACAATGATGTTTTTATTACCTAGAACACATAGTGGGTACTCTAACATTATGAGATGTTAGACAGCAATGGTTAATGGTCAGACAAGGTAACTGAGCTGCTTTGGATTCTGCCCTTGGTTTTGCCAATATTCTCTCCTGGCCATTGTCTTATTTGGGGGTTATAGATGGCTTATGATTAAATTTATCATAGCATAGCACTTAAAATAAGAATCAGTGTATTAGGTTACTTTACAAAATCAGTGTTCTATATCTCCACCTGGTGGAAATTAGGGCCAGACCAAATACAATTAATTATACTAGGGGATAAATATAAAGATACTACATAAAAAAATTTCAGAGCAGGAAGAGACCTATAAGATCAGGTAACAGGATTTTTTTTTCTTTTTTTGTGGTAACAAAATTGAGTCAGAAAAAGTAAACCACAATTTTAGACATAGAGTAAAAAATGAGTTTTGTGAGCTTAGGAGGAAAAAGATAAGTGTTAAAACAGCAGAGGAGAAAGCACTGCACAATGTAAGAAAAAAACAGTGCTAAACGGCTGCCTCTGATAAATGGGTTTTGAAACAGAAGCATGGCATCCAAAAAGAGAAATATAATGAAAGTCCATTTTCAAAAATTTCTAGGTCCCACTTTTGTGAGAAGCATGACCAATCTGGACTGTGTCTTAGAGAACAGTGGCCAGGAAGATAAGATTTAGCTCAGTTTTATATTATGTGTGGAAAAGTTAATCAAATTTAGACTGAAGAATTAAAAAAAAAAAAAGATTGTGGCATCCAAAAAGCGTTAAGCCTGCCATTTAGAACAGACTATATTTTTGGTATAACTTGAGATTACTGAAAATAATACAAATTATAGGAAGTGAGTCTTGTCATAAACATAAAGGAAATATTTTAAATGGGACAATAGCTAATGCATTGAGGACTTAAATTGCTACTGACACTCTTCTCTAAACTTGAGATATACTGCCTCAAATCTCATTTCGATTGTATAAGTTAGGTATTAATATTTGTGCCATTACACAAATGGGGAAACTGAGATTAAAAGATGTTTTAAAAATGAACTTGCCTAACATAACAGTGTATGAACAAACCAGAATTTGAACCAAAGATGTTTGGCTGAAGAGATGGTAGTGTTATTATTTCCTTCTGCCAATATTTGATGTAGTCAGGGTAATTAATCTAAGGCTGGTTTACTACTAACCTTAACTTCTACATGGAATGAATATCTGATAAATTTTCAGGGCAAAAGATAGACTTCCCAGTAAAAGTGTTTTCTCTAAAACCTAAGCCATGCCTTAAAATCTGTGTGACAAGGTGTAATCCCAAAGGTGAGGGGAGCAGTCATTCCTTTCAGTTGTGCAAACAGAACAGTGTGAAGTCCTACTAAGGAGTTCAGAGGACTTTGTAGCATTTCCTCAGGCACATCCACTCATCTGAGTGATTTTCAACTTTTCCACATGCCAGTACTTTGTTCTAAAAATGTCAGGAAGTTAGGACATCTATGTGGTAAGACCCAGTGGATGGGAGCTCAGTTATGGCTACTATGGGCATAAGGACAGGTAACTTTAATTGGGTTCTAAGGAAGTGGACACTTGTGTCTTCTGACCTTATGTAAGATAGTTGTAATTCTTTATGCTAAGTCCCTTAATATGTTGACCATAGATGTTGCTAGCTTTCTTTGAGTAACAGGTAACCACTGGAGCCAGAGCAATGATGAAAAATCATTCTTTATCAGAAATTATATAGAAACTGATAGGACACAGAGACAAGCACACAGATGATCCTCCAGAGTTAGAAACAGAAATTATAATACTATTGGGATTCTCAATCTTCTAGACATGCTCTTTGCTGTATCCCTCTCTATTCTTCTTCCTAATTAAAATCATTGAGTTTTGGGGCATCTGGTTGGCTCAGCTGGTTAAGCATTGCCTTCAGCTCAGGTCATGATCACAAGGTTGTGGGACTGAGCCCCACATAGGGCTCCTTGCTCAGCTGGGAATCTGCTTCTCTCTCCCTCTCCCTCTGTCCCCCTGCCCCAATCATGACTTTCCTCTTTCTCAAATAAATAACTTTTTAAAAAATCTTCTGAAAAAAAATTGCTGAATTTAAGTCTCAAATTTTTCATAGCATTTTCTGAGAATAAAGATTTACTCTTTAACAACCACAGGACATTTATCAAAATCATGCATTAAGCATTGATAACATACTCTAGAGTTCATATTTGAATTTTACCAATGATAAATACTTCAGAATTATCTAGTTATATATTCATTTGTATGTTTTATATTTACTTTTATTTATTGAAGTGTCTACTGTCTAAAGTCCAATCAAGTCTTTCTTGTTGGATAAGTTTCACTTAGTCTCAAAAGATCATCATTAGACTGTATTGCTAAAAACTGATGTAACGTTCCTAAACTCGTTGAGTTGTAAAGTATGAGAGCTGGAACAGTTCGTACAGCTTAAATAGCCATGTCCCTTAGTGAGAAAGGAATCCAATGAGCAAAGTAGCAAGTCCAAGGCACACAGTTTAGAAGAAAAGAAGGAAAAGCAATCCAGAGTCTTGGATTCCAGCTAACACATTTTATTTTTCTCCTTTTATTAGTTATTCCTATTCATTTGTCCTCTGGTGTCTTCTCTGACTTATCTACATGGCAGTGCTTAAAATACTAAGTATTCGATGATTGAAGAGCAAATGGCTGCTTAGAAGGAAATCCAATGGACTCTTCAGTGACCCTTTTCCTTGTACCACTGAGAAACCACAAATAGATTCCATATAAGCTAAAGATTGTTGGTCTGTAGGAGTCTTTAAAATCGAGAAAGGAAGTGAAACTTTCTCATGTGACTCTGATACATTAGATGGTATTCAGAACCAGAAATGAAGGAAGAAGAAATAAGAAAAGGTAGGGAATGAGGAGTGAGTATATAAGGCAAAAGAGAGCCTAGAAATATAGAACACCTAGATTTCATCATCTTTGCTTTTTATCCTGAAAACAACTACTTCTCTTGTTTCTTTCCCCCTTCAAAAAATATTTAAGAAATACTATGTTCTAGACTGAAGCAAATATTCAAAGATTCAGAACTCAATGACAATTACCTTACAGTCAGCAGCTGAAGAAGCAGCTATGGAAGCATGATAAAATATAACAACATAGTAGAGGTATACACACTATATATAAATTGCTGCCCTCTCTGTATTAAAATTGATAGTAAAGAGGCACCTGTGTGGCTCAGTGGGTTAAGCCTCTGCCTTAGGCTCAGGTCATGGGCTCAAGGTCCTGGGACTGAGCCCCACATCGGGCTCTCTGCTCAGCAGGGAGCCTGCTTCCCTCTCTGTCTCTGCCTGCCTCTCTGACTGCTTGTGATGTCTCCCTCTCTCTCTGTATCAAAGAAATAAGATATTTAAAAAAATTGATAGTAAACATAATTTCAACAAACATGACGTAGCATCAGAGTATACCTTTTTAGTACAAACTTTCCTCTCCACAACTTTTTGCCACAAAAATTTCTGCATATTGGACCAAAACTCTTCAGGGTCAGCTTGAAATCTGTATCATATGTCTAGCAAGTAATAGTTTTCCTGGAGAATGGAATCATCGAATATAAATGCCAACCATATTTATTAGTGATACATCAACATTCCTCATAACTATTGGTAAGTTATAGGAAACGATTCTTTTGAAATTCAACCAGAAATTGGAAGATAGCATTAGGATTTTTTTTTTTTAAATTTTTTATTTTTATAAACATATATTTTTATCCCCAGGGGTACAGGTCTGTGAATCACCAGGTTTACACACTTCACAGCACTCACCAAATCACATACCCTCCCCAATGTCCATAATCCCACCCCCTTCTCCCAAACCCCCTCCCCCCGGCAACCCTCAGTTTGTTTTGTGAGATTAAGAGTCACTTATGGTTTAGGATTTTATGAGTAAAATCCTGGGTCTGTTTTGCAACCTGGGTGAACTATCTTCTACAACAAGAGAATGGAAAGAACACGCAGGGACTATATATAGTTTCAAATGAATTATGGATTTCAGTGAGGTCAGTTAGATGATAGCAAACAAGTCAAATGTGTGGTGTGGGAAAGGATTTTTCAAAACTAGGTTAGAGGATACTATCATAACACAAGCATAGAAAAGACAAACATTAAATTACTAGGCTTAAATATATACACATAAAAACTTTGACCAACAAATGTTACATCAACTTAGTACTGAAGTCAATAGAATGCTGAATTTATGAGTAGGTAAAAAAGCTTCTCACATCCTTTCTTTCTAAGGCCAGTACTGGCCCGCCCTGGAGTTCAGTGCCTACCAACACCTGCAGGTGGTGGTCAGTGTCAGAATTGGAGCTTATCTGTGTACCTTAGAAGCCAGAAGAGTGCTTAGCATACAGTAAATGCTCAATCAAATTACATGGAATGAATACTTAGCAGGTTGTAACAAATACAATAATTGCCTATATGTTGACCCAGAGTCACTGGAAAACAAACATAAGAAAGACAGTCTGAAGTTCATCTTTGAATAACTACCACCAAAATGACTATATAAAACAGAAACAAAAAAATTAGCAAATCATGTATATGGCATGACCAAGTCAAGATGATGATACCTAAACTATTAAATAATGTGTTAAGGAGATTATATAAATCATACCATCTAATTAAACAAAAATCTTACTACAAAGGAAAATATTATTTGCATGAAGGAAATGGAAATGAAGACTTGAGACTAGACTGCTTTCCTATGGTGACAAAGCTCCAAAGCAGTGGACCCATAAATTTAATTCAGATTTATCTCCTTCTCAAGTCTGGTCTGAGTTTACTCATTTAGAATAGGAGCTCTGCATATCCAATCAAACATGAGGAGTGTCATTTGGAATATGTAGACTGTGGATCTCACTGGTAAGCATGGTGTTTCCTGCTGCTAAATGTTGTGTCTATGTAATTTGGGAATGCTGTGTTATCAAAATGCTCTGTTTCAGAACAGGTTAGTTCCTCAGTTCCTCATTAGCTACCTGGGCAGAAAACTGGATGTATTATAACTCAAAAGCAAAGAATCTCACTCTCACATAGATAAGCTTTCATTTGCACCATGCAGGAGTGTAGTAGAGGAACCAAGGTAAATATGGCTGAGGGCACCAATTAGATAAATACCTTAAACAGAACCAGAATAAGATTTGCTACATCACTATGTCTGAGGCCTAAATGTACAAGTAAACAATTCATGGAATAAAATATCTACTGTCCTTCTTATATTTTGCTTTTAAGGCAACAGAGTTTGGAGTAGCTGAGCTAGTGGTAGGTAATTAGTTGTTTATAATTCATGAAGGATAGCAATGATAATGTAATACTGTTGACAGAGCTTGTGGTAGGTAGACTTCCAAGATGGCCTCCAGCAATACCCTCTTTATGGTATTAACACACTATGGAACTCCTCCATTTGGGTGTGGGCTACATGTAATGACTTGTTTCTTTCTTTCTTTCTTTCTTTCTTTCTTTCTTTCTTTCTTTCTTTCTTTCTTTCTTTCTTAAGATTTTATTTATTTATTTGACAGAGAGAGATCACAAGTAGGCAGAGAGGTAGGCAGAGAGAAAGGAAGGGAAGCAGGCTCCTTGCAGAGCAGAGAGCCCAATGCAGGGCATGATCCCAGGACCCTGAGACCATGATCTGAGCAGAAGACAGAGGTTTAACCCACTGAGCCACCCAGGTGCCCCTAATGACTTGTTTCTAACCAACTGAATACAGCATAGGTACTGAGATGCTACTTCTATGATTTGGTCACAAAAGTCTATCACTTCTTTCTTGATGGTAAATTCCCTTTATTGCCATTTTGCTTACACATTTTGATAAAGGAAGCTGCATTAGGAAGAGGTCTGAGAGTTGTCTCCAGACAACAGCCATCAGGAACCCTCTGTCCAATAGCCCTTGAGCAACTCAGTCCTGCCAACTGCCACCTAAATGTGCTAGAAGACTTGTTGAGGCTTCAGATGAAATGACAACCCCCAGGGCTGACATACTCTTTACAGTCTCATGGCAGACTATGAAACAGAGGCTCCAGATAAACTGTGCCCATGTTTCTGAGTCACAGAAATTTGGAGATAATAAATATATGTTGTTTTAAGCTACCAAATGTGGAATAACTTGTTAGGCAGAAACAGATAACTAATAGAGAGGAATTTACTGATAATGGAATGATTAGTCAGCAATGTTAGAATTACCTTACTCTAGATTCATTACATATCAGGTCCAATTTCTAGCATCCACGAAACCTGATGTGAGTTCAAGAGTTACACTTGAAAACCATTTTTAACTATATTTTGCATCCATCTTACAAATGCAAGATTTCTTTTCTGTCATTTTCATTTTGTAGCCTAACCTAAAGAAAGCACACAGAGACTTCAAAAAGGAGGAAGAGGGAAAACTGAAATAAAATGTGAAATCATCGATTCAAAGAAAGAAAGAAAATCCTGTGTTATAGCCTGTAACCTTGGAAACATTAACTCTACTATTTGGGGTTATTTCTAATATAATTTTGTCATAAATTATAACTGGAGTGCATTATAAAAGAAAATTTTGAGTCAACTTACATTACTAATTTTGGAACACATTCTTTGTGTAGAGTTAATTGAAAAATTACTTTGAAACAATAGACAATTATGTTAAATCTTATTGTGTTAGTGTATAATTGAGGAAATGCATAACAAAAGACATTTACTCTGTCAAAAAAAATTGAAGCAAGTTAAATATTTGATTATGTGAATATTTTTCTACCCTTTTTTGATACTAGATCAGTTTTTTAACCTTTTATAGGAAGTGATAAAGTCAATGAGATTTTTTTCTCTTTTTTAAAGAGCATGGTCGGGAGCAGGAATGGAAGGGCAGAGTAGAAGGAAGAGAGAGAATCTTAAGCAGGCTCCATGCCCAGCACAGAACCCAACACTGGGCTTGATCCCACAACGCCAAGATCATGACCTGAGCCAAAATCAAGAGCTGGACGCTTAACCAGCCAAGCCACTTAAGCGCCCTGAGATCTCATGTTTAATAGGGTTATCTAATTCAGTTTCATACCCCATCAGTATTTCATTGCAGTTCTCCTTACCAGTCTAACTTGCCACAACAGACTTTTTTTTTTATTTCAATAAATGGCATCCTTTACTTCAGAGTTCAACATATCCTTAAATATCTTAATATTCATTGTAATCATTCACTGCAATGCATTTTTTTTTTTTTTAAAGATTTTATTTATTTATTTGACAGAGAGAAATCACAAGTAGATGGAGAGGCAGGCAGAGAGAGGGAGGGAAGCAGGCTCTCCGCTGAGCAGAGAGCCCGATGCGGGACTCGATCCCAGGACTCTGAGATCATGACCTGAGCCGAAGGCAGCGGCTTAACCCACTGAGCCACCCAGGCGCCCTGCAATGCATTTTTGTATTGATTCCTCACAATAACCCTCTCAACCACTCTGTGAAGTAGCATTATTGATTACAATTTATACATAAATTGGCATACAGGGGCATATAGAGGATAAATAACTTTCAAGGTTAAATGGTAAAGGATAAATTCATACACAGGCAATCTCACCTCCAAGTGCATTCACTGAAGCTTTATGTCATACTGTCTACTATGTACACACTGAACTCTTTTTAAACCTTTGTTGCTTTTTCTCTTTCTTCTCCCTCCCCTCCCCCTTACTCTCTTTCTTTGTGTTTGCAAATTTGCAGGTATATCTTATTTTTCCTGTGTTTTTTTTTTTTTTTTTCTGGTACTTACAGATACCCAGTCCCTACCATTTATGAATAAACAGAACTTTACCAAGGTTCCCATCTTCAGAAATATTCATGTTCTTTATTTATGCTATTTGACATCTACCACTAACTGGGATTTAAAGATATTGTAACTATGAACAGAACTTGGGCTGAGTTAATGTGAAAGATACCAGCTTCGGGTTTCTGAAAACCAGATAAAGATTATTATAAATTACAGACCCATTATGTCTACTTGTGTCCCACCTCTATCGCAAACTGCTAGTAGAGTCCAGTAATCCCTTCAGAACATCCTCTTCTTTCGAATATTTGAGCTGAAAGGCTGAAAATTGTCTAGCAGGGAGAACCTGTAGGTCTTCATGTAGATTTCAGCCTGATAATGGCCATGTTGGCCAATGCAGTGGCATTAGGACTGTCACTAAGAACAGGAATATGAAGATAGACCCCCTGAGTTTCAATCACAGCATCTCCCATTCTAGCTGGGCAACCTCTGGTGAGCTACTTAACCTCTCTGTACCTCATTTACATTTGTAAAACAATGATAGTAATCTCTACCTCATGATTTCATTATGAAGATTAAAAGGAATTGGTATCAAGTGTTACTTAAATATTGGTAAAATACAAATATGAACATTTAGAAGATGAAGTAGAGGATTTCAATAAGAGAAATGGATGTTAGCTAGAACATGCAGCGCTTGAAAGATGGGCAATCTGGGGTGCCTGGGTAGCTCAGCTGGTTCAGCAACTGCCTTCAGCTCAGGTCATGATTCTGGAGTCCCCAGATCGAGTCTCACATGAGGCTCCCTGCTCGACAGAGAGTCTGCTTCTCCCTCTGACCCTCCCCCTTCTCATGCTCTCTCTCTTTCTCAAATAAAAAAAAAAAAAAAAAACGATGGGCAAGTAGAATTAGATCTCAATGTTCCTGAAGCCAGGCAACTTAGTGGTGCCTTCCTAAGAGATGTCCTTTGTACTACTACAATAAATTCTTTTATATTTAAGCTAAGGTATTATGAACGAATTTGTCTATTAACAACTAGGTAAGACTTAGAATTCTAATATAAATTTAAAGGATTCTAATTGTTAATGTTAACAAAATGCTTAACACAATGTATAGCATATAAGATTTTTTTTTTTTTTTAGATTTTATTTAGAGAGAGAGAGAGCATGAGTCAGGGGAGAAGCAGAGGGAGAGGGACAGGAGGACTGTGTGCCAAGCACAGAGCCTGGTGCAGGGCTTGATTTCATGACCTGAGCCAAGATCAGAAGTCAGATGTTCAACCAACTGAGCCACCCAGAAACCCCAGTGCATAGATTTTTAAGAAATGATATCATTCTCTCTAGTCCATCTTTACTAATATTTAATTTTAATACAGAGTTCTGATTTTGTAATTCCCGGTCCAAAACACTTTAGTGGTTTAATATTACCTAATGAAAACCATCTAACATTAGGCTTTTTTTTTTTTTTTTTAAATATTTGGATAGAGCAGCAGGCAGAGGGAGAGGGAGAAGCAGGCTCCCGGTGAGCAGGAAGCCAGACATGGGGCTTAATCCCAGGACCTGGGGACAATGACCTGACCAAAGGCAGACCCTTAACCAACTGAGCCACCCAGGTGATCCTAATCTTAGGCTTTCAACACCCACCTCCCTTTCATTATTCTCTCCCAGTAAAGTTAATTTCATTTTTTAAAAAGTGCCCAGTTGTGAGTTACCCATCCCGATCTGCACACATTCTGTTCATTTGCCTTTTCTTGTTTTTTTGGGCTTCTGAACAGGAAACGTGATTTGCTATCCACGTGCTCTAACTCTTTGCCCTATATCCTTGACATAATTAATATAGCTTTGCTTTATTAGAAATTACATTGTTTTTAGCCACACAACCAAACTGCCTTGCCCACTGAAGCCCAATTAGTAGGCAGTTGTCATATTGTAAATTCTCAAAATCACCACTCTATCTAGCCATTATATTGTAAATAGTCCCAAGGCACAATCAAGAGATTTTATAAAAACTCAATTATTTCATCAGTTACTCCTGGCAATTTCTAAGATGAGGTTTATTTCTTTACTTATGTCCTTCTACCATGGGTCTTAGGTTATCAGAAGGTTTGGAAAATCAGCATGTAAACTAAGCTCCACTTCTCTCCCTTAACTATCCTCCTGAGCATAATAAGGCTGGTATTATGAGTGCTTGTAATCAAGAACCTGACTCTTGAGGGCATTTCAAGTTTTTGAGCATCTGCTTTATTTAACTGCTCACAAAATGTCATGTTAGCATTAGCACCTTTACCCATTTATAAGAAGATTTTTTTCTTCATTAAAATCACAATCATACTTAATCTTATCTTCCTTCTTTATTCATATTATGTGGTGATTTGTTACCTGAAAAGTATTTGAAATATTTCATTGAAAATATTTATGAAAGTTATCAGTAAATATCAGACTTGCCAAAACCAGAAACAGTAAGTGTATATATTAAATATATATTATATAAAATATATATACATATATAATATATGTATATATAATACAAATATATATACATATATAATTATATAATAATATAATACATATATAATATACATATATAATATACATATACAATATAATATAATATATATATATGGTGAGAGGGAATAGGGAAGGGACAGAGGATGAGGGAGAGAGAGAGAACCTTAAGCAAGCTGCACACCCAGTGTGGAGTTCAACCAGGAGCTCAATCTCATGACCCTGTGATCATGACCTGAGCCAAACTCAAGAGTCAGACTCAACTGACTGAGTAACCTAGGCACCCCTAAAAACTAACTTTGGGGAAAAAAAAAAGAAAAAAAGCTATATAAAAACAGAATTTCCCATTTTTATTTTATTCACAATGAAAACAACTCCAAGACTTGGTGAAATGAAGAGATCTGCTTCAGTTTTTTGGATACTTTATTTTTCTGTGGCAAATAAAATACCTTATTTTAAAAGTTGAAATGTGTCCAAGCTGTGTCAATCTAGTGCAGAAAAAAATAAATAAATAAAGATGCTAATAAACATGAAGCTAACTGAGTACTGTGACCAATTCTGTCTAGAAGAACAATTTTTCAAAGGGTTTAGTCATAGTGATCTCAGATAGGGATGACAGATCCATTTATAAATAGTTCTTTCCTTGGGCTGTAGCTCCTCTGTGATCTATACAGCTCTTGGCTCATTCAGTAAATATTAAATGCAGATATAAAGGACAATTATTCTTGCCCACTTGTCTAAATTGCCCACTTTGACACTAGAAAAGAGTAATTTTGATAGTTACCATTCAATAATATGGTCTTTAAAAGACTAAATCACTGAAGATGTTTTTAGAATATTGGCTAATAAACCTTGATACTTTGTTTTCTGTGTCATTATATAAGTCACTCAGGCCAGAATCACCATAGAATGGCTTTTGGAAACTATTTATTCAAGCTTTCCTTAAATCATTATTGCATTTTCCAAGGTATATACTTCATACTACCTTTAATCCCAGGACACATCACTCCCAATGAGCTGATAAATTTCCAGAAGTACTAGTAGTAAAATGTACATGGCACAGAAAAAGCATGACCCTGGGCATGAAGCTGACCCACGTCCTAATTTCAGCTCTGTTCTCTGCTACCTGGGCAAATTAATTTGTCTCTGTGCTTATTGAAAGAAGTTATCTGTAACTAGAGCTAGTTATTTATTCTTATTGCTATTACTTCTCAGAAATAGAAATATAGTGTGCTCACAGGAAAAATTAAATCAGCCATGCTTTCCTATCAGACTGTCTGAGGACTAGATGAAATAAGTAACATAAACTTCCCTTATACAGTTCTAGGAACAAAGTAACCATTCACTAAGTTTTTTATTTCTCTCTGCCTCTCCAGATCTGTCTAGTACATTTTGTGATTTTTTTCCCCTTTTAAAATTAAAGCCAGTGTTTATTTATTTGTTATAAAACAATACTGGATAGACTTTTGCATACTGTTTATTGACATAAAATTTCCAAAGAAGAATTAAACTTTGGGAAGTCTTGGATTTCCTAGCTCATCTACTTTTACCACTCATTTGTAGTTTGCATCTGTTAGGAAACAACCAAAAATGCATGCTAAGCACAGTTAGAATATTTATGATGTAATTATGGCAAGCATAATTTTCAAACAAACTATGCTCCCCCCACCCATCTACCAACCAATTCCTTGGATTCTACAGTACCAGTTCTACTTTAGGATGAAGTGTGTGTATTTGCTTTAGAAATGACATTTAGCAACATCTTGTTTGCCTGATGTATATTAAGAAAGCAAAGATAAGACAGTTCTGCTCCTTTCACATATATCTGGTACAGCTTTCTCAGACATATTAAACATTAGTACTGAATTGCAATTTCTAAGACTAGAAATAATAACAGACTTTAAGACATAAAGAAGAGTACAATTTGTTTTGCAACTTTTGCAACCCTGCCAATATGGTATTTACATTGTTACTTTTTCACATCAGTATTTTTCTATTTCTTCCCTACAAGTTATCTATATGGACCTACTTTGAAATGTACTTACATACAATGTAGCTAAAGAATGTGACTGATATAAAATACTATTTTTTAGGGGTGCCTGGTTGGCTCAGTGGGTTAAAGCCTCTGCCTTCGGCTCAGGTCATGACCTCAGGGTCCTGGGATCAAGCCTCACATTGGGCTCTCTGCTCAGCAGGGAGCCTGCTTCCCCCTCTCCCTGCCTGCCTCTCAGTCTACTTATGATCTCTGACTGTCAAACAAATAAATAAAATCTTTTTTTTTTAAATACCATGTTTTAGATAAAATAAATCTAAATGTTTGGCAAGACAGTGCTAAATTTTATTTTTCTTCCACATCTCAGTAGGTGGTTTCTCCAAATGTATACATTATTTTGGTAGGACAGAAAAGCTTTATCAATGATATTGTACATCGTTTAAATTATTTCACCCTTTAATGTTTCCCTTGTATAGATGTCAGTTAAATTTAAAATTCCTGGAAATTATGTTGTAATAGAGGTTGGTAAGCTAATGGCTAATAAAGGAATATGCTGTAGGCATATGCATTTGGTTCTTCAATGATCTATATTCCACTTAACCAATCACCTCTTTTTCCTTAAGGTACATTTGGGAAGAAGAAATGGAACAGGAAAAATAATTATTTTTTTTCTTCACTGTCAAAGGAATCTGAATTCACATTTTAGCACGATCAATGCCAACACACGTCACCCTTGGTCAAGTCTCCTTTTCTCCCCGCTCTTTAGTTTCATCACCTATATAATAGGGCAGTGACATGGACGAGAGGGAGATGAATTATCTACACACTGGAGGACTGCAGCAGAACTCAGTGATTATTTACACAATTGCTAGTATAATCTCTTGTTTACAAATAATGTTCTACAAATTCTTATGCCTACTTACTTTCCTGAGGGATTATTGAAATGCCATTTTTTCCTCATGATTTTATGCTAAGAGATTATAGAGAGGGTGTTGTAGCTTATTCTGCTTTGCAAAACCAAATGAATACAACAACCATATACTCCTTTCAAACTTGAAAATGAAAATTAGAACAGAAGCAATCTGTTTAATCTCTTTGGATTAAAAAGAGATCAGGTATTCTTTGCCAATGCTACCAACTACCTTTTCAGAACTCATTAACAAATTCCATAAGATCGATGTGTTTTAAGAAATTAAACTCAACATAATATGACAGCCTTTCCTGCAACTCTTGGATTTAATTAACCAATGAAACAAATTTACAGCCAACCTATTTAATGACTGTATCCCAAAACCTTGCCAAAGCACAGCACAGACAAAAGAATCTTCCCATAATAATATCTAGCTTCATATAATTTGTTCAGTTTCTTGGGGAATGTTCATGAAAGACTTTCTTTGAATTATATTTATTTTTACTGAAGCATGTCAGTATTAAAAATGATCGTACCATTGGTTGAGTTCATGAATAGTGCCATCCGTATTTATGCCTAGTCTCAAAAATAGCAGGTAAACCTGAAAACTATAAATACATATTGTCTTAAAAATAAATATGTACACAAATACATAAAAATTCAGTTGGTATATGGAAACTGCCCACTCTAGGCTTACTGCCTTTGAATTCAGGAATGGTGAAAAGAAACGTCTTTGGTATCAATGCTGAGAATGTCAGTTCTAACAAACTCAGCATTTTGGTTTTAATGGGGTGTCCTGAAAAGTATCCCACGCTTCTCTGGATGGATAGAGCACCAGTTACTGATTGCTTTAATTTTTCCCTCAAAGAAATCCATCAGCACTCCCTAATCTTGTATACTTCTGTACAGTATCACCTTGAAATTCACATTTACACAAAGATACAGTAGTTGAACTTAGAAGGAAAAGAAAAAGGTAAAATAAATTGCATGCCAACTGAGTGCAGGGATTGAGTAGGGAATGTCTACATGTTATTATGTCTTATCTCTTGAAGAGCCCTTATAATAGACAGGTATCATCATTCCATCATTCTGTATCTATAAAACACTTGATCTTAGCCAAAAGGCCGAGAAGCGATCTGTATCTATAAAACAAACATTGAGAAATATCAGTAAATGGCCTGCGGTCACATGCTTATAGTAGAGACTTGATTTAAATGGGTTTACATGTGACTCCAAATATAAGCTCTATCTGGCCTTGATGTTAAGGACAATAGAAATAGGTAGAAGATGTGGCTTGTAACAAACAGACACCTCATGCAGAAAGAAACTGAGAATGTAAATTAATATTATTGCATCCACAAACTATTTTTGCAACTATTGTCGCAAAGATTCCTAAATAAGTAGACTGAGGGTGTCTAGACTGAGATTGGAAAATGCCAAAGATTAGGCATAACCTCTCATAGCAGGGGAGTGTGAGGCCATGGACAGAGCCAGGGCTCTGAGTTAGATAAAAGTGAATTTATGTTGGTATTGCATTATATGTCCTTGAGTGAATGAGTTAACTTCATCCTGCCTCTGTTTCCTAATATTTAAAATAGAGGGACAATGTCAATGAGGATTGTTTATAAATGTCTCTCAGAGTGTTTGAGAAATAAATGAGAGATACTTGCAGTGTCTTACCCAATTCATTTCCCAGAGTAGGTGTTTACATTAGCTTTGTTCACCTTCTCTGTTCCTATTAGTATTTTGCAGAGTTGTTCTTTTCTTTAGGATCCTGTAAGATAGCTGCAATTTTATTTTTAAATATGATTTTTTTTCTCTCTTGGCAGGCAAAACAGCAGTGACACCTTCATCTGACTAATATGCTTATGTGTCATCCAAATAATTATTTGCTCCCACTGACAATGCCTTACTAGACATGTATGATTAGGAACCACTTGGAATAATACACCCACATATTATATAAACACCTTTGTTCTCAAGTATTTGATACTCATGTTTAATGTGGTAGAGGAAGAAGATTATATACATATATAATTATAGCAACTAAGATGTGCAAAGGAGAAAAATGCCACCAGAACTACTTGACTTACAGCTGGCACATTCCCATTCTGTGATCAAAATAGGGACAATAACAAAGGGAGGTGAGGAAAGAGACTAGCATGAGGGGCCAGAATTGTCAAAATTCTATTGGTTAAAAAAAAAAGTACCATTCTTTTGTTAAACTATCAGTACAGAGAAGGGAGATATGTTTCTAATGAAGTGTGGGCATAACATCTCTCATGTCCTTGTCTGTGTGCTTCAAGCATTATCACTGAGAATGGTTAGGGAGGAATTGAGAATCAAGTAAACTGGCATAAATGGAGACCAGTTATTGAACATGGAGGGAATGCAAAGAAGGAAAAGAATGAGAGAAGCAAAGTTGAATAGATGATGTAGGCACACGTTGAATGAGATCCAGGGGACAAAAGAACATCCTTCCCATACCCAGGGCTCCTTTTTTCCATGCTGAGATATCCATCAGCAGATCCCTCACGCACTTTTGTTTTGTTTTGTTTGTTTGTTTAAGATTTTATTTATTCGTTTGACAGACAGAGATCACAAGTAGGCAGAGGGGCAGGCAGAGAGAGAGGGAGAGAAGCAGGCTCCCTGATGAGCAGAGAGCCCAATGCGGAGCTCGATCCCAGGACCCTGGGATCATGACCTGAGCTGAAGACAGAGGCTCTAACCCACTGAGCCACCTAGGCACCCCTACCCATGTACTTTTGAAAATTAATACTGACTTATTTAGATACAAAACAAAAAGGAGGGAGAGAGAGAGAGAGTAGAGGGAGAGGCAGAAGGAGAGAGAGAATATTGGAACAGACTTGGCTTGGAGCTCAATGTGGAACTCAATCCCAAAACCTGAGATCAGGACCTGAGCCAAAAATCAAGAGTCAGCCACTTAACCAGCAGAGCCACCCAGATGCCTCAAAGGATAGGAATTTGAATTCCTGTTATCCTGTTACCAATTCCTGATCACCTAGTTATTACTCTAATCTATACTATCTTATCTAGAATAGACCCATTTGATAAGAGTAATTTGCCTTCTGTAATAGCCTTTCAATCTCTGATAGGCGTCATACTCAAAAAAACTATGGACCCTAAATCAATATGCTCATAAATTATTTCATGAAAATCTTTCTATAATTAAACAATTACAGATCTTAGTTTCCTCTTTATTACTGCTAGATTATTTTCTACTCTTCCTATAGTCATCATGTTCCTACTCAAAAATGCCATAACTTACTCTCACTTCTTCAAATACATTAACAGCCCTTTTATAACTTTTCTTACACTGATCTACTTTTTTTTTTTTTAAAGATTTTATTTATTTATTTTTCAGAGAGAGAGCGAGCGAGAGGGAGCACAGGCAGACAGAATGGCAGGCAGAGTCAGAGGGAGAAGCAGGCTCCCTGCAGAGCAAGGAGCCTGATGTAGGGACTCGATCCCAGGACGCTGGGATCATGACCTGAGCCGAAGGCAGCTGCTTAACCAACTGAGCCACCCAGGCGTCCCTACACTGATCTACTTTTTAAATCTTTCAAATACCTGTACTGCTGCTATAATGCAAATGAACATTCTATTATCTGGGACATAAGGTTCTTAACCAGATCTGATGTTGAAAGACCCAGTCGCAATGGGGTTCTGAAATCTACTGGTTAAAGGCCAATAAACTGAATCATAATCAGAGTCAAAACAATACATATCAAAATATGTTCTGGTAAAACTCTGAAGTCCTCCTAAAAAGGGACCTAAAGCATTTTTTCAACACTCGATGTATTTCTTTTCTCTGACTTTCATCTTATTCTTCAGGTATACCAGTCATGTTCTGTTAAACCGGATGCATGGCGGGCACATACTTTCCCCCTTAATAACTGTTAGTTCTGCCTGACTGAACCTAAATATCAAAAATGATTGGAGAGAAATGGGATGACAATGTTGGAAAGAATTCTCTAAAAGGTTATGTATTATGCTTCAAAAATAAAGTAGCAAATTCACTCTTTCTCTCGTTAGTAAACCATTCCATCCAGGGGAATCAGCACCTTTTTGTTCATTAATCACAGGGTGTGCTCCCCTGCTTGAACCTCTTTGCATTCTGTGCTAAGGTCTCTCCTTAGCATCCAGTATAGTTTACGGCTGTCTGCTTTTTGATGTTTAACAGTGATCTCACTCCCACCAACGGTAGGTCAATGAAGCAAAAACACATAATAAACCCAATCGAATCTTATTTTCTTCCTTTGATATAATCTCTTTAAATGCTTGTCTCTCGTATTTGCAACCTCTTATATGGAAAGAGTGATTTTATGGACTCCTAATACAATAAATCATTATAAATAACTTGATTCCTACCTATTTCTATAATTGATGATACATTTATACTTTTGTATTGTCATCAACACAAAACATAAAACCTATCTAGTGGGCTGAATCATAGCCCCACAAAACACAAGGCCAAGTCCCAACTCTGGTACCTATGAATGTGATCTTACTTGGAAATGGCAATTTTGCAGATATAATTAAGGGTCTTGACATGAAATCATTCTGGATTTAGGGTGCATACTACATTCAACAACTGTTACAAGAGTGGGAGATTTGATGAGGGACACAGAGAAATAGAGGAAAAACCAGAGATCAAAGTTAATGCAGTCACAAGCCAGGGAAATGCCAAGGATTGCTAGGAGTCCACAGAAGGTAGCAGAGAAGCAGAGCCTCCCTTGGATACTTCACAATGAACCAAACCCATTGATGTCTTCTTGATTTTGTATTTCTGGCCTCCGGGACTGCAAGAGAATAAATTTATGTTGTTGTAAACCACCCTGCAGCATTTGTTGTGGGAACCTTAGGTGGTTAAGCAAAGGAATTTGCCTCAAGAAGAGATGTACTTTGAACACCAGCTTGGATACCATAGTTCTAATTTTTCTGACTAATCTTACTTAGATAAGTTACATAAACATCCGTATCTCTTTTTATTTTTCGTAAAATTGGAGTTAAAAAATACCATCCTCATGGAGTTATTGGGAAGAAAAATGAAAATTATTCATGTAACTGTCTAGAATTTTGTGGTTTTATATACAATATTTATTAAAAACATTATTCTAAGAACATTTCAATGTCTCATTGAAACACAATGTGCAAACTGCACATGCAAATTCATGTCTTTTTCTTTTAAACCCTCTTAATTTGAGAACAGTAATTGTCAAGTCAACCGCTTAGCTCCAAGTAAGACTTTAGGTGAAGTCTCTTCTAGATAGCAAGGCATTTGTGCAGATAAAGACATTTTTTACTTCTTAGCCACTGTTTCTCACATCTGATTTTGAATATGCTTGAGAGATGATATAATTATCAAGATTAATTAGTAGTCAGCAGAATAAAGTCATACTTCTTCACATTAGCAATATGTCAGTACCAAAATGCTGAAGCTTTCAGAGAAATTAGATTACAAATGTTTAGTGCTTGTTAGGTCAGACAACTCAATGAAATTTACCATTTTTGTGTGTGTGCTGATTTGCAAAAATATAACAAAGATAGTCAGATGAAGGGAATGAAGATTCATTAACTTTGTAAAAAAAAAAAAAACCTCTTTAATTGCAAATTAGATAGGAGCACATCAAATTCAAATTAGAATCAATTAGCTCTTTCTCCCCTAACCAATTAATAATAAAAAGAGAAGATACTTGAAGGGATAATGATCTTTAGGAGCACTCTTTTGGGTAGAGCTGGGTATCAGGTATTTCTTTCCATAAAGGTAATTTAAGCACAGCGACAGCAGTGTTGTTTATTCTGGAAGGCTGCAGTTAGTCTATCCTGCCAGCAATAGTGCTAGGTATGTACTTCCAAGGTGCCCCAATACTCCATTTACCTGTGCTCTACTTCTCTGTCTCTCTCTAAGGTGAAATCTTTGAGGGCACAGGCTGTGAGCTATGTAACACTGTGCCATTTTGGAGCTTGAGACAAAAGGAAAAACCAACACTAGTGACCCCCTTTTTAAATGCTTAAGATTTTGTTCATCATGGACTTGGTGCATTCGTTGTCATTTTTTAAAGTGCCTTATTAAACTATTATTTTGAGTGCTGAATTTTTGGACACCTCCTTAAGTGCCATGCTCCAGGAGGGGACTTTAGATAAAATTCAATGACATTTAGAATGTTCTACATTTGTTGAAGGTATCTGTTATTGACCATATGCAATTTTAAAATATTTTATATGAATTATATGAATTCAATTTAGTTAACATATAGTGTATTATTAGTTTCAAGGATAGAATGTAGTGATTCATCAGTTGCATATAACACCCAGTGTTCATTACATCAAGTGCTCTCCTTAATACCCATCACCCAAAAACCCTTCGCACACCCACCTTCCCTCCAGCAACCCACAATTTGTTCCCTATAGTTAAGTCTGTTATAGTTTACCTCCTTTTGTTTTTATCTCATTTATCCTTCCCTTCCCCGATGTTCATCTGTTTTGTTTCTTAAATTCCACATATGAGTGAAATCATATGGTATGTGTCTTTCTCTGACTTATTTCACTTAGCGTAATACCCTCTAGCTCCATCCACATCATTGCAAATGGCAAGATTTCATTTTTTTATTGACTGAGTAATATTCCATTGTATGTACAATATACATTGTATGTATATACATTTTCTTTATTCATTCATCTGTTGATGAATATCTGGGCTCTTTCCATAGTTTGACTATAAGTTCAGGTGCTCTTTTGAATCACTATATTTGTATGTTTTGGATGAATACCTAGTAGCACAATTGCTAGGTCGTAGAGTAATTCTATTTTTAACTTCTTGAGGAACCTCCATTTTGCTTTCCAGAATGGCTATACCAGTTTGCATTCCAACCAGTAGTGTAAAAGGGCTCCCCTTTCTCCACATCCTCACAAGCATCTGTTGTTTCCAGAGTTTAATTTCAGACTTTTTGGGCAGTGTAAGGTTGTATCTCTTTGTGGTTTTGATTTTTATTTCCCTGATGCCAAGTGATGTTGAGTATTTGATAATATAAAAACTTGTTTAATACAATGATTAGTAAATGAGCTTTAAATAGGTTTAGAGGTTCTTAATGAGAATCTAAAATTTTGTTCTGCCTGTAAGTGGGATGGATATTATAGTAGGATATGATAGAGCATATATCTATTGAAAAATTAGTCTGTGAAAGAAAGACATATTCATTGTAACAAACTTGTCTATAGTAAATTTCTCTTAAAAAGTTATTTGTACATGTAATGGACAAGCTTACAGAGAAAATATGACTTGGATTTTTATGGTGCACTACAGATTGTACATTATGTTAAAGACACATTGAATACTAAAAATGGTAAATCCCACGTAAGCCACTGCTAATGTCTTTCAAACTATCATGTGTAATGCTTTCTCTCCTAATTCAGTTCTGGTCTCTTTATTGGCTTTGCTCTGGTCAGAAAAATGAAATATTTAAAAAAAGTAGAATCATGTAACCTATAATTAATTGCCTGACATTAATCCATTTAGTCAAAAATTTTAAGAAAGTGCTTTATGCAAGTATAGTCCCCACAAAAATGGATATAACATGATAATAAACAAAATTCCTGGAAACAGAGTAGTGAAGGATGGGAGGGGAAGGTTTAGAGGATTATATAAAAAGTCACAATCAAAATTTTGTTCTAGGGGGGCACCTGGGTGGCTCAGTGGGTTAAAGCCTCTGCCTTCGGCTCAGGTCATGATCCCAGGGTCCTGGGACCGAGCCCCGCATCGGGCTCTCTGCTCAGCGGGGAGCCTGTTTCCTCTCTCTCTCTGCCTACCTCTCTGCCTACTTGTGATCTCTCTCTGTCAAATAATAAATAAAATATTTTTAAAAAAAAGAAGATATTCTTCTTAAAAAATTTTTTTTCTAGTTCAAAAGAATGTCATTAAAATGATTCATGCCTCAGAATCTCATCTCTTAACCTTTTAAGTCAAGAAGGTCTGTAAACTTTCAATCAGAAGAAAAACCCAACCCTGAATAAAATAAAAAATAATAGTTCTAAGCAATAGCTGCAGGTGATTCTACCAAGCAGATTTTGATAGACAGTGGGTTTTCCCTTAAATGCAGGTTTTCATGAACCTGTCCAATTATTAAAAGAGATAGCAATTGCTATAAATACAATAATACAAATATATTTCTCCTTCAAATTCTGAATTTTCTCAGTTTGAAGAAAGATTGAGAATTTTCTAAACTTTTAATACACTACTTCTGGAGCTAGATAGTACAGACCAAATTAGGGAGTGGATTGACATGGTAGGAAGCAGAAAATATACCTAGGAAAAAAGAATACAGTTCAGACAGAGTCAAATTTTGTCTTTTTTTTTTTTTTAAACCAATGGTATAATGAGCAGGGATTACAAATTAATTTAAGAACCATATCACATATACTGACTATCTTGCATCATACATATTACCTATTATTGCATGAAAAACCACAACAAAACACAGGAACTTAAAATTGTTCTCATTTTTCACCAATCTGATCTGATTTGGCTCAGCCTGCAGTTTCTCTGCTCCATGTGATATTGACTGGGTAAAGGTCAGATAGCCATGGAATGCCAGGCCATCAGGCCAGTCTTAAGTTGCCCTGAAATGTTAAAGACAGCTCAGTGCATGGGCTGGTCCTGGCTGCTGGTAGGGATGGAATGAGACTGACAATGAGAGCAAGTTAGTTCTCCATATGACCACCTTCTAGGCTTGGGCTTCCTCGTGCTGTGGCTTCTAGATAGTGAAAATGGCCAGTCACCTTAAAGCCCGAGTTTCTAGAATGTCACTTCTGTCATAGGCTGTTGGTTGAAGCCAGTCCAAAGGCTAGCTCTAATTCAAGGGGAAGTTAAGTAAGTTTCAGCTTTTTAGGCTCATACCACACCTCACATCAAGAAATGAGAGTAATTGTTAGACAATGTCTTTGGAGAACAGCCACCATGTTAATATAAATATAAATTTGTCCTTAATAGGATAACCTAAATACAATCCATTTTATAATGTAGGTATATATATATTTTTTTTCCTAAAGTAGTCTATTTTTCACTAAAAAATCCTGAAATTACAAATTTTTTTTGATTTTTCAAAGATAGTTACCTGGCATATACAAATTTGCTTAATAAATCCAACAAAGGTAGAATAGACAAACCAAATACATACAGTGTGGGATGTACTTACTCATGGCAATGTATAAAATCCAGTCTCCCTTACGGGGCTGAAAGTTATAGAACTAAAGTTATAAAAAACTTCAAGTGCAGAGTTGCCTTGAACTCCAGGCAAACATTTTTAAGTTGTTTGATTTCTTGAAACCTTTGTTTCCTCATTTATTAGAGAGCTCTTGGGCACCTGGGTAGCTCGGTCAGCTAAGCTTCTGCTTTCAGCTTAAGTCATGATCTCAAGGTCCTGGGTTGGAGCCCTGTGTGGGGCTCCCTGCTCAGTGGGGAATCTGCTTCTCTTTCTCCCTCTACCCCTCCCCTTGGTTGTATTCTCTCTCAAATGAACAAAATCTTAAAAAAAAAAAAAATAGAGATCCTAACATTCTAGTGGATGTTCCTTATCAACCAATATAAACAGTATTTTCTAAGTGTCCTCATCTAACAACATGAAGATTTCATTTGGATAACTACCTATTTCCCAAACAGCCTAGTGTGGACAATTAATGACTTAACCAATTATCAGTTTTCATATTTCTGGCCAAACTGGAGTCAGGAGAGCATTTGTAACTCAAGCCAATCCAGATAGAATCAATTTAAGAACACATGCGATATTGGGACAAAGAATATATTTCTTTCTCCGGCCATAGACAAAGAACCCTATAGCATTAGGTGTTGTTACCAATGCTCTTCCACACAGAACTGTTTTAGCACGATGCCAAGGATATGGAGTACAGGGATGAGGGAACAAAAAGACGACATCCTTAGGGATGCTCTTGCATCATTGGATCTACCTTCTTGAAGCTCTCTTTACCTCTGGACATTCTGCATTTGAGAGCTATTAAAAAACCTTTTTGTTCTAAGTCCCTTGGTGTTGGAATTTCTGATACTAGCAAAATTATCAGTTTGAAAAAGTATATATACTTTTCACAAGATCGTCTTCATGAAATGTGACAGTATTAAAAAAAAAACACTTAGCACAGTGTCTAGCAAGAAACAAAAGATCTTTTATCTTTTCCTTTAATGAATCTATTGAAATACAGAAATATTTCTGTCCATTGATTTTAATTTTTCCTCAAGAGCCAGATTTAATCTTTTTTGTTGTTGTTTCATTACTGAACAAAAGAAAAAAATCTTGGGTGTTTGGGTCCATTTGACTTTAATTTAAATACATAAGGTAGAGGTGTCTGTAATTGCAAGCTACCTACCAGAGGAATATAGTATAAATAAAAAAACACAATAAAAATGTAATTACAAAAGCTGGTTGATTTCTTTTTTGAAAGGAGTTTATGTTGGATAAGAAAACACTGATTTCTATTATTTTTTATGATTACAGTATTCTATTTATATTCTCAGCACTGAATTAATTTCCTTGTCTAATGCTCACCTTGCTGAGGATCCTTTTAAAATACTTTAATGAGTTGAGTACATAAATCATCTTAGTGAACACAAATACTTACATGTAAAAACTCTGGAGGGAGCTTTTTTTTTTTTTTTTTTTTTTTTAGATTTTAGAGTGGTAGATAAGTCACAGAAAGGCTTCATGCCTCTTTTTTTTAATCTTTCAAAGTAAAATAGTAACAATTGTCCTTTTTCACAGACTTAACAGTTGCAAAGTCTTAAAAAATTTCAAGAGAAATATAAAGCATTTCACAGATATCTATGTAAAGTATTATAAATAAAATTTGCCAAATATAGACTTAACATTAGTGTACATTTTTATAAACTTTAACTATAAGCTCGCATCACTCCGGAATTGTAAATGAATTATATGCATGTAGGTACATGTCCCTATTAATAATGAGAATTTCCTAAAGATTTATTATGGACTGAAATTTGAGAAATCACTTTTAAATATTAAAAACCAGACTCGAGGGGAGCCTAGGTGGCTCAATTGTTAAGTGTCTGCCTTCAGCTCAGGTCATGATCCCAGGAACTTGGGATCAAGCCCGGGGAAGGGCTCTCTGCTTTGCGGGGAATGTGCTTCTTCCTTTCCCATTCCCCCTGCTTACAGTCCCTTTTGGACGGTCTTTCTCTCTCTCTGTCAAATAAATAAAATATCTTCAAAAAATTAATAAATAAATAAATAGTAAATAAAAGCCAGATGAGAGAATATTTCATTCATTTCTTTCATTAGCTATATTTATTTATTTGTGATTTTATTTATTTATTTATTTGTGATTTTATTTATTTATTTGACAGACAGAGATCACAAGTAGGCAGAGAGGCAGGCAGAGAGAGAGAGAGAGGAAGAAGCAGGCTCTCCACTGAGCAGAGAGTCAGATGCGGGGCTCAATCCCAGGACCCTGGGATCATGACCTGAGCTGAAGGCAGAGGCTTTAACCCACTGAGCCACCCAGGCACCCCTCATTAGCTATATTTAATGTATGTTGTTCTTAATTCTAATTTTTAAATATTTTATGTATTTTTATTCTGATATAGAAAAAAAATTTCTTAAAATGCCCAACCTTTCCTACTTCTCTCTGCCTTGATCACCAGAGTCAAAACCACATATAAGTGAACAATTTAAAAATAAATTAAGAAGTACAGTAGTTCTGTGATGTGTGTGAGTCATTATTAAATATTTAAATGCATTAGAGGTTCTCACACATTCAACATGAGTCTGGTCATTCAAGTGGCAGATACTTGTCAATCATATGGAGAATCACTGGATATTGAGTAAACATTCCTTAATTTACTAGTTTGTAAACTTTTTATATGTTGAATTTGCTTAAAGTCAGTCACATCTATATGCTCATTCAGCAGGTGCATAACAAATCCCTTTAGAGACACTAAAATTTTTCCTACATGAGAATCACTGAAGGGAACATAAAGACTCATCTATGATGTGTTTGAGAATATAGTAGCAGTTTTTAGTTTCTTTAAAACTGTATACCTAGTAGGCCTTGCATATCTATCTCATAGTTTGCAAGGAAACGGAGGAAAGTATGTTTCTATAGCTTGTTTCACTCTTAACAATTCATCATGGTACAGCTATAAACATTAGGAAACAGAAAATCCCATCAATACAGAAGGAAACTAGGAATCAATATCATGAAGAAGAAATTGATCTAAGAACCCACAATTCTGATCTGAGATCCACAGTAGTGATCTAGCCTCTGTGGAATTAAACTTTTCTAAGACTGTTTTTCTTGTGTGTATGAGTGTGTGTGTGTGTGTGTATATATATATATATATATATAATTATATATATATATATATATATATATGACCATAACTTTTAGGCCCTCAAGGGAAGTACACAGAAGACCATTAAACCTAAAATGAGCAAACTGAAAGAATAACAACTCAGATATAAATCAGAGAGTGACATAAGAAAATGCTTTTTGCAAGTCCTGTTTATATACCTTAACTTCCAAGGAGAACTCTTTGCTCTTACTTCCTAAAACATTCTGCCTCCCTCATAATTGGCCTAGAGTTCCTGTTTCTGTTCAGTCAACAATAACATAACTGAATCTTTTGACTTTCCACTGATCACCACCATGATCATGTTATTCCAGTCTAAACATTTGATTTAACCCTTGCGCACTGTCTGGTTCAATTCTTCATCATGCACACTAGTCGGTCCATAACAGGAGCTCTGGCCTGGACAGCATTCTTTTGTTCTATCATAGTTTAACTTTGATGGCTAGTGAGAAGATCACTGAGGATTTTAGGACTGTCTTACAGTTTTGAGAAGTACTTTTCACCAAATACATAATAGATTTTTTAAAAATTTCTCATCTCCCTATAAATATCTCAAAATCATTATTCGGTCATAAATTACTCTGCAGATGATAATCCAGCACTCTCAAAACTGCATTTCCATAATATCAGAAGTTTGAAGTGGATTTTATGGATGCCTTTGTTGAGACTCACTCCTTGAAAGGTTGAAGAACAAAAATTGTATTAAGGACTTTTTTCTCTTGTCCAAATGAAGTGGAAGAAATAGAAAAGATCAATATATATAAAGAATTTTCTACTTGCAAAATAATAAATATGAACTCTATAATTATTAAAATAACCAAATCTAATACACTAAAATTTTCTTAACATAATGGAAGCCATTTAAACACATGATCTCTTCTTTTTCCCTACTGATAACCTTGCTTAAAAAGAAAAAAAATTACATTGACTTTGAAACAATCCCAAAATATGTAGAATAATTAATAGAGCTGTGATCATTGTTATAAACCTCCTGAGAACAGCTACTGTAATAAAACTGGCATATTAAAGCTACAAAAAAAATCAGATACAACTAAACATGATTAATGATGAACTGACTAATTTCACATGCAAAGAATATTAAACAGTTGTGAACTTTGACTCTTATCAAACTTCCTCATTAATCTGATTTTTTGTTTGATAAGAGCACACATACTACCATATACCTTACTTTGCTCTAATATTTGAATTTCCTATTGCTGCTGTAATGGATTTTTTTGGCCAGTTAGAGTAGAAATACAATCTCCAAATGTTGATGAGGCTATAATATAGAAGGTCATTCCCACAGAATCACAGATATATTTTTCAGTGCTTGTGTCTGATAGAAGATTTGAAAATCCTTCTGTGGCCAGGCATTATTCTGCAGATAATCTCTTGGAGTGACTTTAACAGTATGATTCATGTTTCTCAATGGTCTTGAAATCGTTAAGTAATTTGGTGACTAATGTTTATGCCCTCAATTCATTCATAGCTCCTCTTTAGACAAATCCTCAAATTGAAATAAATAAATAAATAAATTTAATTTCTTATTTGTATGTTCTCTATCAGCTATGGAAATTTTTTCTCCCAAATGAAGTAGAGGGTGGGAAATGGACATAGTCGTCACAATAGAAGGAAGGAAACTATTATGCATCTTCAATCTTATGATTTAAATGGCCTTTTCTACTACATAATAAACTATTCTTGATTCCAGTATTTTTTTTTTCCCATGAGGAGGCATCTGCTTTCACAGTGACAATAACTAGGATCAGGATACTGAGTAAACAGAACACCCATTATTTGGCCTGAAGTACTCCTGAGTACACACCTAAAATGTAAGCATGAACTATATAGTTGCTTTGTGCATGAAAATCAGTTTCTTATATTTTTGCCCTACGTTCATTTTTTTACTATATATTTTTTATCTTTCCTTTCACTGCTTTTAATTTTCATAGCTTCAATGTGTACCTCTTTAAGGCAATATTAGGTATCTTGGCGGCTACACAGGAACAAATGCATTTTGTTTCCTTTGTTCTATACCATCACATCACATCATTACATGTCACCACATCTCACTAAAACATGGCTTTCCTTTTTGTGAAACCTAGGTCAGATCTCTCCTTCGTGATCCTCATCTCTACCAGAATTTCTCCAAATGCACCATGATTAAAATCAAAAAGAAGAGTTGTCAGGTTACAGACAAAAGAGACATATGACAGCCAATGAACTTAAAGATGAATGTATTAGGATTAAAGATTAGAATCGGAAATGGACAAGAAGGAGGAAAAAAGCTGAAGAAGGCATTTGGTAAAGATTCTGCTGCCTGTAACAATTAGGGGAAAAATAAAAATGGAAAATATGTATCATAACTGTTCAGCATTTTTTAAGCCTCTCAATGAAATCAGAAGTGAGAATCTTTAAAGCTTTCACTCATGAAATTTTCAAAAATATAAAGAACTATCATTACATTTCCTGGGGACTTCTTAACACTGAAGCATCTTCACTGATATAATAATGAAATGTCAGTTAGTGCCAGGCGAGGCTTCAAGGCCCATTTTTCAGGTATACACAATCAAAAGTTGAAATCCAATAAGATTAAGAAGATAGCTTTTCAAATATTCTCAGGAGCTTCTCAAAAATAGACTACTTTAAATTGGTTCCAAAAAAAGAAGAAAAAAGACACTCTAAATATAAAATGAATGTTGCAGAAGGTTACCGAAATTCAAGAGCAGAGGAAATTAAATTGCAGCCAAACTAAAACATATAAGATCTCCTTATCAATAGATGGTTACTTCTTTTATTTATATTCTCAAATATATAACAAAATCGGTAGAAAATAAGATAACTAGAAATAGGATTCTCTTATTTTAGTTACTGAAGAGTCTCATACTTTGGAGATTCAGTTAATGCAAAAAAGAAAAAAAAAAGTAAAAAAAAAGCTATAACCTAATTAGGAATAATGTGTTGCTCCTTACCCTGTTTTATAATTAACGTGCATGAATTAAACTACTGTAGGTTTTCTCCGCACCCCACCAAAGATTTGTTTATGGGAGAAGAGCAAATATAAGGTTGCCTTTCTCTTTTTTAAATCCAATCTATTTTCATATACTTTGTGTTAGATGAAAGTATTTAAAAATTGAGACATTAATGTCCTATATACATCATTTCAAGTACTTTTTCTATATTTTTTTCTTTTGTAGAAAACAAAAATATGGGATATGGTTATTTTCATTGTGGCAAGCTAAAGAGGGTTGAAAATTAGACCACCAATGGATGGGGTGAAGGGCCTCTCTTCTTAAATCTGAACTGACCTACGATTGCTTTGACCAGTAGAGCATAATAGAAATGATGCCACTCCAGTTTGGTCTTTAGAATTCAAAGGAATCCTACCTTCTACTTTGGTCTTGTGACATCTTGAGCCAACACATCAGACTGACTACTCTGCTAGAGAGATCACATGGTGAAGAGGAAAGGGGCTGCTGAGCCCTCTCTTCCAGCTGCCGCCTCTAAAATACCACACATGGAAGTAAAACCATCTGGGACACTCTAGACCAGCTCAACTCCCTCTTGTTATCCCAGTTCATCTCAGGTAAGCAAGTGAATTGTCCAACCATGTCTTACCTGAATTCCTGACACATTTAACTGAGAGATACAAAAATCATGTTGCTTAGTCTATTATGAAGCCATATACCACTGGACCGGTGGGCATACAAGCTGATATTCAGCAAAACAGAAAGTTGTATCTGGTAAATTATTTTAGAGTTTAGAAAAACCTACTTGTCCGTCCCTCTCCAAAACTGTGATGAAAACAACATAGTGGGGATGCCTGGATGGCTCAGCGGGTTAGAGCATCTTCCTTCTGCTCAGGTAATGATCTCAGAGTCCTGGGATAGGACTTGCATCTGGCTCCTTTCTCAGCAGGGAGTCTGCTTCTCCCTCTCCTTCCTACTTGTGCTCTCTCTCCCTATCTCTGTCTCTCTCAGATAAATAAATAAAATCTTAAAAAAAAAAAGGAAAAGAAAACATAGTTATCTTTTCATCAATTTAATATAGCTGGAAATTCCTTTAACTCTGAAGGAGCAAATATTAGCCTCTGTCAGAGATGGGGATAATTATCAAGCCTTGTATTAATATATGTAAAATTATAAGATTACCTCAATATATTATTGCTTTTAAAATTATAGAGCCTATTTAGAAAAAAAGTATAATACAGATATAGATTTTGTAATAATGTATATTTAAATGTATGCCCATATATAATGAATTATATTGACAAATATTCATTGATTTATACTACACATAAGCCCTATTCTAGACATTGGAGATCATATTTTTCTAAATATAAATGATATTACTAAGTAAATAAGTAGCTAGATGCTTTATATCTGCCCTAAACATTATCTGTGACCAACTAGCAACTATGTTTCATTGTATTTCAAGGACCTTAGTAATATCCTTTTACTGCCTTTCCTTTTAGATTTTAACATTATTATGTATTATTTGTACATACCCAAGAAATATATCTGTACATATCAAGAAGCTGAGGAGAGAGTACATAAATAAATAGAAAAATATGTATGATGATTTTGCTTTAAACCAGAATAAACTGTAATGGGAATTGCTCGAGTGATCCCAATGGTAGAAAATGGCTTGGGAAGATAAGGTTAAAAGGGGGACATTAATCATACTTTATAATTTCTTTCTACATCACCCCAGAAATGCAGGAAGACTTTTTCATCTATAGCCAACATATTCTCATCAGCTTGGGAAGGGTGATATGCTTAAAGATGATGTTGAAATTTCATTTAATGGACTAGCCTGAAGTAATGTCTCAATGCAAGTATTCACATTACTGATATTAATGTTTATACCTTATGTGAAAGAACAGTATTGGTGTAACCAGGTCACTCATGCAAATCAGGAGACTCCCATTGTACAATATTAACTTCCCACTATAATTTGATCAGGCTCAGTGACCTGGAGGTAATAAATGAGTAAGTCAACAAACTGAACAACAGATAAATAAATCAACTGCCAATAACATTCTTTCAAACCATCCAATCCCCTGGGATTGATATGTTTAATTAAAGAAAATAAATTGTGCTGTGTTGAATCACTAATGATGCTGTGAATCAAATAGTATTTAAATGATTTGTCTTGCAGTATTTGTGTGCTAATTATATTATTCAATTCTGTATGAGCAAGCAAGATAAAGGAAATAGAAATAAGATTTATTTTATCATGTGGTGAGTTTTGCTTGATGAAATCATGAGTGATTAGCCATTTTAAATCAAAAAACAGAAAAATGAATCACCATGACACATAAAAACTAAAAATTACATTTCTCTGAGTTACAGACTTAGGGTGCCATTTTGTAGTGAGCTCCCCAAATTCATAACATTTAGCCATTACAGTGAATACCTTTCATTCTCTCAAAGAACACATTGTGATTAAATTAGGATGATGAGTTCCACCTGATTTAAAACATAAATAGGGGCGCCTGGGTGGCTCAGTGGGTTAAAGCCTCTACCTTCAGCTCAGGTCATGATCCCAGGATCCTGGGATCAAGCCCCGCATCAGGCTCTCTGCTCAGTGGGGAGCCTGCTTCCTCTTCTCTCTCTCTCTCTGCCTGCCTCTCTGCCTACCTGTGATCTCTGCCTGTCAAATAAATAAATAAATAAATAAAATCTTTAAAAAGAAAGAAAAAACACATAAATAAATACAGCAGACAAAAGTAACCAAATAATAAAAACCACAAGCAATAGGATATATATTATCAACCATAACTATAATGTGGAGAGATTCAGGCAAGATGCATAAACCTTGTCTTAAGGGCCCCCTTTCCTACCTGTGTTTTCGACAACACTTACAATTGTGACCAAATCATATCAATATGGTGACCTCTCACATAGTAGGAACTTAGACTCTAGATCAACAGCCCATATTTTAACCACTAAAGCTTCAGTTTCTTCATCTGGGCCCCAGTATACATAGCTGAAAGAGTCCAACAATGGTACCTACCACATAGATGGTAACATTATTTAAACTAATACTAATTGTGAAGCTCTCAGTTAAGTGTCTGATGCTACATAAATCTAATAGGAGGCTAATGTCATTTTCAATTGTTACCATGATCAGAAAATGACCTCAGTGGTTAGAGACTTCATACCTACTGAGCAAATAAGACTGCAGTTTTCTCCTCAAAGCTATTAAGACTCTTGAAATTTATTCTTTTATTGTCTCAAATTGTCTCAAACTAAGTCCCCTTAACCATCTCTAAAATAATACTTATAAATAGAAAAATCTGAGTTACAAGCTAATCTCATTAGGGTTCAAACCTGGAGCTGGGAGTGGGGTCAAGCTAAGCCAAACCAAAACTTTTCCACTGAAAATTTCAAATGTCTTGTGTAGACTTAGTAATATTTCAATCTATAAGTCAGCACCTGCAGTCTTACTATATATACTATGTACTGTATGATGAAGGCAGTGTTACATTCCACCATAATAAAACCACCACATATGAACTTATTAGATAATAATGTGTATGTGTTTGTATACACTTTCAAAGACAAAATGTGTGCATCTTGAAAGGGTAGATAGATTTTTTTTTAAATTTTTATATATTATGTGTCAAAAATGCACGAGCTTTGAGTAGACAGGAATTGGGAAATGGAAATGGAGGTTACAATTTGGTGGCAGCAAACTGATAAAAAAAAACAAAAAAAGCTTTTATGAGGACAGTGAGGACATAAACAAGACTGCAATTGAGAGTGTAAGTGAAAAGTAGTAGAAAGTAAAGTTGAAGGAATGATTGGCCTTACAGTCAAGAGAAGGAAATTGGGCTTGATCCCAAGTGGGGAGCTGTAATCAGTCTAGAATCCTTTACTGACATGATGAAACCAGTGTTTCACAAGGATTAGTCTGACTGAAGTGGACAGAGATTGCTGAAGGTAAAGGAATCGGTTACCAGATTGTATAGTAATTTAGGATTGAGGAGATAAAGCAGTGGACTAAAGTGGCACAGTGGAACAAGTAGAAAACAA
Source organism: Mustela nigripes (assembly GCF_022355385.1). NCBI lineage: Eukaryota > Metazoa > Chordata > Mammalia > Carnivora > Mustelidae > Mustela > Mustela nigripes. Next base: position 16,230,830 of record NC_081557.1, read on the forward strand.
CTGAGGACAAGTATTAGTGAGAAACTGAATTTAGAAGAGGAAGGGGAAATGTCTAGACCAGTATTTTTTCTAGGATTTTAGTTTAGTAGTAAAAAAAACCATGGTTGTACTAATATAAAAGTGGAGAAGGAGAAAAAGTTATTAAGGAGCGAATACTAATTTTAAATTTTAGAGTTTGTTATTTCCTGAAGGCAGGAATTTTAAGGTGGAAAAAGTCAGTTGACTATATGGGTGAAGTTCATGGAAGAGGTCTAATCTGGAGCATCTCAGAGGACTCACTTGTACTTTCACACATTTCAAAGCTGAATGTGGAGATTAGAATATATTTTTGAATTTCAAACCAAGGAAAGTTCATTCAAAATATATTCTTTTGTTAAGTCTCCTCTTATTGAATCCTTTGAATTATCTGGTGAAAAGAATCAAAATGTCTTTTCACAGAGTGATTCCAATGATTGGAATCCAATTCATTATTTATATATAACTGAGTTGCCATTATTTGTGGATATTACATATAGTTATGTTGCCATGATTTGTGATGAAATTTGGTATTTTATATTAATCAATGATATAGTTTCTCTCCACAAGGTGTCTTTTTAAAATTTTTCTTAATTGTTAAATAAGCCAAATTCATAGTCTAAACTTGTTGAATCAGCAAGTTTGCTTTGACTGAAGTAGAAAAGGAATCAAGCCATAATCCATTTAATGTCTTCCGCTGTAAGAAGCAAGAACTTTTTACCATATGCTGAATGCAAAACAGATGTTGTTCAGTAGGTTTGACTATGGACCACTTCAATTTTTTACTTTTAAGACAACATTTAAGGATGCCAGATTGTTCTAATCACAAGTGTCAACCATTCATTAGCTTAATGGAAAAAGGTAACAGATTATGTATATAATAGTTGCCCAGGGAGAAGATATACATTTACAACCCATAACACTTATGTAGATAGATTGTAGACATAATAATCTTCCACAGGAGGGAGAGAGACAAACAGTTACTCTAATGGAAAGCAAGAGAAGGTGATTAACATTAAATGCTACTCAAAGACAGATATTTGTGATGGGGATGACATACAGGATAACTATGTAACTTGGCCTTGCCGTTTTGAGCAACAGAACTAGGCAAGATAATATATGCATTGAGATGCCACAGTTTGAAGAAACCATTGTAGATTTGTCTTTAAGTTGCTGAAGAAATCACACTGTTTTCCCCCTTGCTGTGGTTAGCTGAATTCCTAAAATGGCTACCAAAGATGACATACCTATAATTAATTTCCTATAAGTATGGTGAAATTCACTCTGATGATGATGTGAGATTTTACATCACAGTTGACCTTAAGATTGGGAAATTATCTTGCCGGGTCTTATAGACTTACATGAGCCCTTAAAAACAGAGAACTTTCTTTGTTTGAGAAGGATTGGATGTGTTCTTGCTGGACTGAGGATAAAATGGGCCACGGAAGAAGAAAAGTGGCAGCCTTAAGGAATTGAGAGAGCCCCTCGGGCAAAGAGCCGGCAAGGTAAGGAGGACTTCAGTCCCACTACCGCAAAGAACTGAATTCTGCCAATGAAAAGAATGATTTTGGAAGAGGACCCCAATCTCCAGTAAGAATGCAGTTGGCCAACACTTTGGTTTCACCTTTGTGAGACCCTGAATATAGAACCTAGTCAAGCCCACCTGGACTTCTAACCTATAGAATTATAACTTAGAAAAAGCAATGTTAGAGAACAAATCCTTGATTTTATTAGGGCTGGAAGACCAAAAATTTTACTACATATTAAATGCCTACAGCATGAGAAAAAAAAAATCCTTTCAGATCTACCATATGAATAACCACGGAGGAGCAAAACATAGCTATGCCATCATTCAAGATTAATTTAAGGAGAAGGTTAGAAAGATGTAAAAATACATATGTATTCATTTTGAATACTAAGCGTTAAACTGAGAAACAGTATTTCATGAAAATGCCTCTGGGGTATATTGTCAGACATATTAAAGTGAAACACAATATGTGACTAAATAAAAATTTAGTAATTCTTTGAATTACTATGGCATTATTAAATACCTGCTTTATTTGTACTTATCAATGAGAGAAAGATTTTTATTTTTGATCTATAGCTGTCTCATCGAAGTACTTTCTTCTTAACAAGGAAATGCATAAGAAATTTCCTCTTTGTAAAGCAAAGTTTTGATTATGAAAGTGATTATGAGAGATAAATTCATTTCCATTTTCAAGGGAGTGCCATATCAGATGGACTATGGCAGGGGGCAATATGGAGCTTTGTGAAGTGGCAGGTGCTAGGACATAAGCAGCGGATGAAAAGGGAGAGAAAACACATCACTAATGGACCACAACCCTCCATGCATTTGGAATCAAATAAATGTGGAACTTCCAGGTCTGAGTGACTACTTGTGGTGTTCTCTCATGCTCCTTTATTTTTTTAGTCATTCTGTATTTCCTGTATGCTCTGTTTGTTTCTCTTCTATGATTATTGGCACTCATTTCTAGGCAAATACGTCCATTATTACTAAGTTTGTGGTAAGAAATCATAATTTCTTATCTCATTCTTTTATTTTCCCCATTTTTTCCTGTTTTATTATAAAGTTTTGTACATCTGTTGAGTGTGAATTTTTTTTCCTATAAGATTGCACTGGTGAATGTAAAATATTTATATTAGCTTTGTGTTTTCAATGTTATGGTTATTTATTTTGATAGCTTTAATATTAAGTTGTCACTATTCTAAGTCACAATTCAAGGGTAATAGATGTGACTTAATCTCTACTTGACTGCACAAATGAATCATGAAAATGATTCAGTAGGACTTCCAGATGGCCAAATTATAAAACACTTGGAATTGTGACATAGATGATGCTTCTGAATACAGCTTATAAGCTGTTCTAACACACTTTCCATGGTCTCTATTTTTCTCAGTGGACTTCAGTTAGGCTTCCTCCCAAAATGTTACATTTAAGCAATTCTCAGTAAAATCAGAAATCTAGGTTTCTAAATCCCAAACGTGTTTTTTATCCCTTATCATGAGACTTTTAACATTTGATGTTATTGGCCATATCTTCCTTCTTAAAGGACAGATGCTTCTGAACATCTTCTTCTTCCTACTTCCCAGATCACTTACATTTCTTTGTGCTTCTATCCTCTTGTCAGCCATTCAGTGTTAAGTTCCCAAAGTTCTCTCATAGGCCTAATTTCTATGTCTGTGCTCTTCCTATAAGTGATTTCATCTACCATTGACCCCGTAGGTCACTCCATCTTTTGGATTTCAAATCCACACCTATCAACTTTCAGGGATGTATCCAACTGCCAATTTCCCTCCTCTTGGATTCTTGGCTAAAAGCCACCCAAACTTAATATGACCAAAGCCAATCTTAGAGACTTCCAGCATGTAATAGTTATCTATTTCTCTGTAAAAAATGCCTCAAAACTTAGTGGTTTAATAAAAAATTAACATTTATTATATCTCACAGTTTCTCTAAGTCAGGAATTTGAGACTGGATTGACTAGGTGTTTTGGCTTGGTATTCAGTCAGATGTTCATGATTGTAGTAATTTGAAGGCTTAATTAAAGATGGAGGTTACATTTTTAAAGTACCTTACTCACATGTCTGGCAAGTCAATACTGTCATTCATCAAGAAGTCTTAGTTGCTCTCCACAAGGGCTTCTCCTGAGGATTGTTTAAGTGTCTACAAAACATGATAGATGTCTTCTCCTAGAGGGAGCAATCCAAGAGACCAAGATAGATGGTCTAATATCAACTCCATAGTATTCTATCAGTTATCCAGGTCAATCATGATTCAGAATGAGAGAGGAGTACATAAATACGTGAATACCAGGTGGTAAGGTATTATTGGGGGCCATCTTGAAATCTTACTACCATACCACATAAGCTTATCTTTTTCTATATTTTTAGTGATAACAGATAGGCAAGTCAAGGACCTAGGAGTCATTCTTAAGGCTCTCCTCCTTTTCACTCTTGCATATTCAGTCTGTTGCTTAGCTTTGTGATTTTGCTGCTCCAATAGGTTTTAAATCCACTCTTACCAACTCTACCAACACCTTAGCCATAACAAATCCAACTGCATATATTTTCATCTTCTTACAATCAGTTATTTGTACTTCAGTTAAAGTAAACTTTCCAGAACACAAATTAACTTGTGCTATGCTTTACCTTGAAATATATCCTTGGTTCCTGTTGCTCTCAGGCTAAAGACACTAACATGACTTTAATAGCACTTCCAAAACCCTACATGGTTTGGTACCTATTTATGTCTTCACCGACAGTTCATAGGATATTCCCCTTTCCAGAAGACAAAGTCATCCAGTTCTGTTATACTATTCTTCTGTACATGGGGACTTAGTTGTCCTTCTAACTGGATAAGTTATTCCTGGGGACTTTTCTCAGTAAACAATCATATCACTTTTTATATCTGACTCCCTCAGAGAAAATCTCCCAACCTCTGATTGGTTTAAATATTTCTCTAATATGGTATTGTATTATGTACCTCACATTCATATTCCTTGTAATTTTATTCTAATTTTTTATGGTTTTCTGTTAACTACTTTACTTGTTTAGCTATATTAGTCCCCACTACCTTTAAGGCTTCTGTCTTTGTAACTTCTGTTGATGCAAAACCAGTAAGAAGATGGGAATTTTTTAAAATTATGATGACATTTGATATCTGCACCAACAAATACTGAATAGCAGTCCTTGACTGGTACTATGGTGAATACAAAAACATAACAATTATGATGTCCACTTGGTTTTGAAAAGATTAATATGATCATGGAATAATCAGACTTAGGTAAAATACTCAGGACATCCATCAAGGAAGACTGTGTTATGATTGAGATGAGCTAGTACACCTCCCTTATATTTCAGTCATAAAATTTTAGAGGCTCATAGTAGTTAATCCAACTTTGGCTACATTGTATAATTCCATGTTGATATTTTTGGTGTAGCTGGCCATTTGGTAATAAACAATAAAATTAAAATGATAGCCTGCCACCCCACAACCAAAACTAATCACAATAACTATATAAATATTTGATCTGGCAAACTATTAATTATTCTATGAAGACATTCAACTCAAACATTAAAGCACCTGACATATGTGAAACAGTATGTAACATGATTGAGTTGCATAAAACACCATATGACATGTTAATTCAAGTTGCTTAAAGTTTATTTAGGAAGATAAATAATATGTAACTTTAATATAACTGTAAGATAATGTAAATTGTGGAAAGTATCTTAATATCATAGAAGTTGTCTTCTCTAAGTTCAAGAACAATTTCTTGAAGGTTGGGAATTATCAAGCTCTTCATATGCCTTCTGCTGTTTTAGCAATTCACCAATACTATTTCCATTATACAAAGACAAACCAAAAAAAAATTGGCTCACCAAATCCAGTGTTCACTTTTATTAAAAAGTCACAGAAACTGTTCTGACAAGAAAGTCACAGAGTGATATCTGACCCTGTAACTCTTAGCCCCAAATTCCAGGAGACAAGTTAAGTACTGCTGCTTGAAGCCTGCTGTTGTATGAATTTTCACAGGCAACCTCTTGGCCTATCTCTCTAGGCCAAAGACATCTCCAGCCTCGTAGAATGTACTCTTGTACTCAACAGTTATCATGAAATTTAAACTTCAGCTACTTCCTCCTCCTTTATTCCATATTGAGGACATTGCTAGAATATTATAGAAGTAAATTCATTCACTTCTTTTAAACTATGTTAGATTTTTTTTTAAGATTTTATTTATTTATTTGACGGAGAGAGATCACAAGTAGGCAGAGAGGCAGGCAGAGAGAGAGGGGGGGGGGAAGCAGGCTCCCCACTGAGCAGAGAGTCCGATGTGGAGCTCGATCCCAGACCCTGGGATCATGAACTGAGCCGAAGGCAGAGGCTTTAACTCACTGAGGCACCCAGGTGCCCCTATGTTAGATTTTTAAATTTATGTTTGTCATGTGTATACATACATATGTACAGTGAGTGCTGGCTGCCTGTGAAGATGTGTAAGAGGGTTCTTGGCTGAAAGTAAGTTTTGTCACAAAGGCTAACAAAATATGGTGAGGGGAGCCAAAAGAAGAATGGAGGGGCAGAGTGAAGTGACTGATGATGTGATTTTAAAAGATGAGGAGAGGCTACCTGGAAGAGATTGTGGTAAGTATTAAAAATGACTCATTTAGGCACCTGGGTGGCTCAGTGGGTTCAAGCCTCTGTCTTTGACTCAGGTCATGATCCGAGGGTCCTGGGATTGTGCCCTACATTGGGCTATCTTCTCAGTGGGAGCCTGCTTTCTTTTCCTTTCTCTCTGCCTGCCTCTCTGCCTACCTATGATCTCTGTCTGTCCAATAAATAAATAAAATCTTTAAAAAAATAAATAAATAATTTTTAGAAATGAGTTATTCTGTGGAACAGCAACATATATGGAAGAAGGCATTCCAGGCAAGGAGGGGCAATCATGAACAAAACAGTGAGTTAGAAAAGTACAAGGTATGTTTGGAAAACAGTCTCAATTTGAGGACCCTGGAACAGTTTTTATATAGCAGTGTACAGTAAGAGACAGGGATACAAATATGATATTGTTAGTCACACCACATGGAAAAACTGGCTTTTGTTCTAAAGGCGCATGTTCAGGATTTTTCTTTAGCAATATGTAGGCTTAGAACTTGTATATATATGTTCTATACCTCTGAAAGCCCATCTCAAAACTTTTGTGCATAAAACTGTGGTCAGCATTAATTTTTAAGAAATCTAATACAAAATTGAAAATTTTATTCGGTTTTAGAAAAATGCTTATTGAACCTAAGCTAAGCCTTGCAAGAAACCAAGTTATTGTTGTATTTAAGCTAAACATATACTGGTTTCTACCTTGTTCTTAAGAGTACATTAGAGGAAGGCACTAGAGTAAAGAATGCTTTATTGAATTTTGTCAATATCTCTCAGATTTGTTAGGTAGAAGCTAGATAGGAGCAGGGGAAGAAACATCCTAAGGCAGAGTCCCAAGTGCTTAAGAGGGGAATGACAGAAATAGGAGCTGGAGGCAAGGATGGTGATAAATAGCTTACACACTTGGGTGCTTTCTAACTTTGTGGCTTCCAAGACGCTAGCGCTAACCAGGTCAAGAGCCTTGGGTGCAGAACATGCATTCTCCTCTTCATTTGTGCCCAGGATAACCCCCAGGCTCATTACAACATAGGTACACTGAGATCATGGTCCCTCTAACCATGGGCGGAGGCCTCCATGTTGGTTCTTGTACAAGCCTTGTAGAATCAAATACTCTCCCTTGCAAACTGTGGGAGGGGTCCCCCACGTGACTGGAAGCAGCCTCCACTAGAGATCACCCCATCCATGACAAAAGACCCAGCTCACATAAAAGGAAAGGACTCCTGTAGCCTTAGGGCAGTTGCCAGCTCTGGGACTGTCCACTCTCCCACCTTGAGAGGGTACTTTCCTTCCTGCTGCCTTTATTCCAACATGGATCCTCATGTAACTCTCATGGGAACCCAAGAACCAGGAGACCTCCAATCACACAACACAGACTCTGACAGGTAAGAAATTCTTTGACTCCTCCTCAGCAGGAAGCAATGCCCCATCTGTCTTCTCAGAAATTCTTAGAACTGTATGATCACATATTATTTAATTTTAGAAGGTTTATAATAGCTAACACTAAAATTAGTCTTGTTTTTTGTTTTTTGCTATACTAAATGTTATTTCTCTAAACAAAAGAGAACTTTTTTTATCTTAGTTGTACCAAAGAAAACCAGAGCTAGATAATAGTTAAAGGTAAAAACAGATTTTATTCAGGAAATACTGAAAATAAGAAAGAGAGACCTTATTATGCAAATAAACTCAATTCTGAATAAGAGGAAAAGTGAAATTTATAATTGGGGACAAGGTGGAGGCATCAGTGGATGGAAAATTACTAGAAGTGAACCTTGAGAAATGAGGGCATTCTGACTAAACTGATTTGACAGGATTCTTGCTGAAGGCAGGCCAGGGTTATGAAAGGTCACCTGTGCCGGAGGAAGGATGAGATTTGATCAGCTGTTGAGGAGATCAGATATCAAGAGAGGGGATTCTTGCTAAACTGATCCAGCAAGATCTTGTTCCAACTGGGCAATGCAAAAAGGAACACATTGTCCAAACATTGAGGCCTCATTGAGAAGAGGATTCAGAGCAGCCTGACAGTGGTTGGTCAAGGAGATTATCTTGTCAGTGCAAACACGCATATATAAGCTAAGGGCAGAACACTCAGGAAAGATGGACAGTACTTTGCTGAAATGTCCAGAGGACTTCAAATGTTACTGTGAACTTTCAACATTAAGTGGTACACTTTCATTCTTGGTTTGCCTTTACATATCTTTGTGGTAAGTGGTTTCTGCCTTTCTGAAATGCTCTATGAGTCTCAAGTAATTAGAAACTGATTAATCAAATTTGTAGTACCTCATTTGGTTGTTTTTTTTTTTTCTCTGCTGAATGAATTCTGCCTTTAACTAATGGATGATGGTGTTGATAACAGAGGACATTTTAATCACTGTGCTCTAGTGATAGATGGTCATTCCATTTAATCAAATGTTATCTGACAGAGTGTTGTCTTTGGGGTTTGTTCAGGTAGTGATTCACAGGTGGGAGGCATGCTGAGGGGCAGAGGAAACATTATAAGTTTCTTAAATAATATAGTTAGACCAAGACATGAAAAACGAGACTACATCTTATAGAGAAAATTTCTAAACCAACATTTACTATAGTTACTAAAAAGAACTATGATTTTTAAAAAACCATATGAGAAATACTTGTAGCTTTCCATGCAGAGCTGCTTTCAAACCAAGTACGTTCTTGCATGTTTCCTTGGTTTAAATCCAAACATATGCTAAGAGAATGGTCAATATATTATTAATTCATCTCTTTTATTTAACTGCTTTTGAAAGGGACTATTTCTATTAACAAAAACAAAAACAAGAAAAATGGGTCCAAAATGGAGTCACTTTTGCTAAACCCCACCAAGACCGAATACCTAACCTAATTACAGCTTCAGCCTCAACCAGTAGTGGAATTTTAAACCAATCAGTCTGGAATTTCCTGATCAGCACTTGTGAGGCAATCCGCATAATAAGACCCCTGTCCTTCTCACTGAGGGAAGGTGACCTTGACTGAAACAATTCTTTTGCTAATGACTTCCTTCTCCCTTCCCATTTCTGCCTATAAAACCCTTCCACTTGATGTAGCTCCTCCATTTCCTTCTATTTGCTGGATGGCAGGCTACTTTATTCATGAATCACTGGATAAAGCCAATTAGATCTTTAATTTTACCTAGTTGAATTTTGTATATGTTACATACATTATTAATTATATATTAATTATACATATTAGATACCTGGCATATAAGTCTCTGGCTTGAAAACTAAAAATTTTAAATTATACATGGCATACAATTGCTGAATAGCTCTTGCTCCAAATTTGAGTGCGCTTTTAAGTATTTTAATTCTTTTCCTATATATAGAGGTAATAGTTTTAAACTAGAATTTTTAACAGAGTAAATCCACCGTTCACAACTTCTAAAATTAAAAAAAAATATGAAAAAAGCATTGACAGTATTAAAACAGTAGCTAACAGAAGAGTGAGGTCATACAAAAGAGAAAGGAATCTTTAAAGCTTGCTTGATGCAGCCAAGTGAAATATGTAGGAGCATAGCCTAAAAGCCAGTATCTTCTTACAGAAGAAATCTCCAGGGAGCCATGCTAAGCCAGGAGAGCAAAACCTCTTACCATAAAGGAAGGGGATTTGTCACTGTACAAGCTATCCATTGCTACAATAATGCTGTGTAAATAGGCACCTCAAAACTCAAGCATAGAACAAGCAGACATTTATTTTGGTAATGACCCCACAGTTCAATGATTTAGGGTAAGCATAGCTCAGTGGTTCATTTGGTCCTGGGATACTCATATATCAGGCATTCAGCTGACTTCATCCCAGGCAACAGGAAAGGGGGACAATGGCTCCTGTGGTTCTCACTTTGCAGCAGGCAAGGCCAGGCATGCTCTCATTTGAATGACAGAACACAAGAGGGAGTAAGCCCAATCATTCAAAGCTACTGCTTGAGTTGGGCTTATCAACATCCCATGGGCCACTAAGTCAGTCTAGGGAGAACACTATCAGGTTATATGGCAAACAGGGAGGCCTGGAGAATGATGCAGTAGTAAAGTCATTAATGTAGTCAATCTGCCTGGAGCCCTCATCAGCTAGTCCCCAAGACCTGACCATTACTGCCTACCTGTTTGCACTCACTAACTTTATCTTACATTTTTTTTCTTCAACTCTTCATCTCTTCTTTCTGGGTTCTCTCTCTCTCTCTCTCTTTTTTTTTTTTTTTTTTTTTTAAGATTTTATTCATTTATTTGACAGAGAGAGAGATCACAAGTAGGCAGAGAGGCAGGCAGAGAGAGAGGAGGAGGAAGCAGGCTCCCCGCTGAGCAGAGAGCCCGATAAGGGACTCCATCCCAGGACCCTGAGATCATGACCTGAGCCGAAAGCAGCAGCTTAACCCACTGAGCCACCCAGGCGCTCGTTGAGTTCTCTCTTAACTCAGGGAAATGAAACCAGAAACTACCCCTCAAGCAATAGCCAGGGCCTGGTAAGGCCTTCAGCTGTCTAGACCACCCAGACCAGTTTGAGAGTAACCCCCAACTTGCACAGATATACTATGGATTAAACTCTGGAATGACCTACAATTACTTTTACCGCATTCTAATACTAAAATCTTCACCCAAAGAGGAGCTTTAGCATCATCTACTTAACATACAGTGTTTATGCAGATGTATTTCCTTAAGGCACATGTGTGACCTTATGTTTGCCTCTAAATGACGAAGACTTCCCTATCTAAATATTCAGCATAACCCTAAACAAAAGGAGCCCATTCACCTCCTCTCAGGAAGTCATGTCTTTGGGAGTCATATTCCCCATGATTTCCTTATCTGATGAAAATCAAGTTTCCTTTGTATAATAACTCACCAGATATAGTTTCTGTTACTCACCAAGGAGTAGACTCACCTCGGTTCAGTTATAGAGCACATACTAAGTATCCAGGAACTTGTTAGAACATACTTAGCAAAATCATATTAAGGATATAATGGAAGGCCACTCTCAATTCCCCCTGCCCTACTATAGGAGGTCAGGAAAAATTGGTAAAATTTAATGTCTAGCATGTCACACGATAAAACACCTTAGATAATTGGTGAATAAAGAAAAATCAGGGAAAAATTTAATCTGACCACGTATCAATAAAAATAGAATAAATAGACATGGCTGTGTTCATTCAGTGAGGTCATGAATTTAAAGCATGATTTGAGATGTGGTGGGGGTGTGCGGTGGTGGAGTGGAATTCTTTAGAAACCACATTAAGAATATATATGGTATAGAAATGTTAGTATTTACAGTTGAAGAAAATATAAAACAATAAAATAAAAAGGATTTATTTTATTTGGATTGTTTCTAGTTTGGGGCTATAATAAGTAAAGTTGTTATGAACTTTAAAGTGTAAGTTTTAAACGATCATGTGTTTTTATTTCTTTTGATAAATATTAGGAATTGGATCATTGAATCATATGTTAAATGTAGGTTCGCTTTTATTAAAAAAAAAAATCCTACCAATTGCATTTAAAATGTCTGTTTCATTATGTATGCCAGCTAGCAATACAGGAGTATAAGAGGTCTGGTTGCTATTCATTTTTACCAATGCTTGGTACTGTCAATCTTATTTTACTTTTAGCATCCTAATGAGTTTAGATTTAATCTGAATTTTCCTGAAGATTAAGGATGTTGAACATACTTCATGTATTTGCCATTTTTGTATGTTCTTTGGTTCTGTGTGTGAAAGTTTTCCTATATTTTGAATTGGGCTCTATCTTTTGTAGAGCTATAAAATCTTTTTATATATTCTGAACACAACTCTATGTATGTTGCCATTAATGTCTCCTAATCAAGAGATTTTCCTTTCATTTCAAAATAGTGTCTTTCAAATGGAAAAAAAAAAGTTTAATCTTTAGGAAGTTGAATTTATCCAAGTTTTATGTTTCCTGATGTTTATTAGGACATAATAAACATGACCCATTTATTAAGCAAATCTTTACCTATTCTCTGTCACTGAGATTTTCCCATTTGAGAGAATTGATACCTTTAGCTCTAAGACTTAGGTGCATTATCCATTTCATGTAAATTTTCATATGTTTATATGGTTCTTTTTTTTGTCCCATTTAACTATTCTACTGTTCGCCACCTACTTTTTAGGTAGGATCCACAGTGAGACTCATGACCCTGAGATCAAGACCTGAGCTGAGATCAAGAGTTACTTAAGACATCTGCCTTAATAAAAGAATAACCTCACAGAAATCTAAAAACATGTAGAATATTGGAGCCATTAATTAACATGATTGATATAAATGAAATAAGTAGAATTCTGAAACCAGAACCATAACCCACATATTCTTTTCTAGGTCAAATAAAAATGGACCAAAATTAATAATATGCTAGTTAACAATAACTCTCAAAGGACTAAATTATTCAGATAATCTTCCCTGACCATAGTGAAATTAAGCTGAAAATCAACTCAGGATAATTTCAAAATATATGGGGATTTTCCTAAGTGTTAAGCAGTAACACTTCTAAATAAGTGGGAAAAGGGCATAAAGGAAATATGAAAGCTAGAAAATATATTTAACTGAAAAGATAAATGAAAATTGTATGAACATAAAGCACTAATTAGATGTGTAGCTTTGAACAGATATATCACAAAAGAAAAAACAGAAACTAATAATCAATTATCTATGTATAGACCAAAAGAAGTTAGAAAAAACAAGTGCAATCCTTAACAAAATTAGGAAGAATAAATAAGCAGAAACCACTGAAATAATATGTAAGACCACCCCCTCAAAAAAAGCCAAAAGTTAGTTCTGTATAATGTAAAACCTTCTAACAAGAAAGATCAGGAAAAACAGGTCAGAAAATCTAAACTACTAATAGAAGAAAGAAAAAATGCATGTTGCCACTAGTAATGGAGACATTTAAAAATAAAGGGAATTTTTTAAAGTATTTGACAATTAAACAAAATTAACAACTTTTTAGAAGAATAAGTTTCAAAACTAATGGATGAACAAACAAAGTGTAAGCATTAGTAAATCTAATTTAAACAATTTAATCAACTTACTAAGTCACATATAGGAAATTCCAGGAACTTGCCAGTAAATTCTACCAAACATTTATGGAAGTAACCTCTATTTTACACAATCTCTCCCCAAGAACAGAATTAGAGCGGATTTAAATGTGAAGGTAAAACAAAGCAGCTTTTAGAAGAAATTCTAAGAATAGCTTTATGACATTTGGTTAGGTTAAACAGGAATGTCACAAACAGCACACACATAATTGAAAGATAGGAGGCCATAAAAGTGAAGAGCTAGCTTGTTCGTCTTTCCAAAATACACTCTATTTCATCTAATTTTTGATGGCTGGCATGAACAAAATGCTCTAGAAGGATGGGAAAGGAATTGACCAACTCTACCTGGGATTATTTGAGAGTGCAAAGAAAGACATTAGAGATCAATGTACATTTGAATGGGCTTTAAAAGATGAGCAAATATTCAGATGCCAGGAAATAAGAGTAAGGACTTTCCAAAAGGATAGAATAATCGGAGAAAAAGCATATAGAGTGAAAATACATTCTCATTCCCAGAAACATCCAGCAAATATATTAGGATGGATAATCTGTGAAATAGATTGTAAAATAGATTAGGTATAGGTTTTCCAACTAGTTTTTCATGAAGCTCATTGAATCAGAATTTTTCCTGTATTACTAGAGATCCAAGGAAGTTGAAATGAACCTATAAATACATAGGAAAAACTATCGTATGTGAATCATTTTTAGGCAATCAGGAAAATTTTATTAAGGGTTGTTTATTTGGAAATATTTATTAAGTACTATAATTTTTATGTGTTACTTTGTCATAATGGTATATAAGCAAATTCTCTAACTTTTACTTTTTAAAAGTTTTCTTAAAATACTCCCTTAAGTATTTAAGCATGAAAAGACATGATGTCTAGAATTTGCCTTTGAATTTTCCTACAAAAAATAGAAGGGGAGAGAAAAGTAATGATGAAAAATTATGCTACAAATTTGATGGTTAAAATCACATGCATTTTCTTTTGTGTATATTTGGATTTATTGGAGAATATTTTAAATTATGACATTAATAATGTCATGAAAAACCTATCATAAAAAAATAAGAGACATATTTTACTAAGTATTCTAAGTATTCTATTGTTGCACTAGTAACTGTTATTCAGTCCTCCTAATAATATATTTTTCTATTCATGACTAATTAGTATAAAAATTCACTGAACTTCCAAGAGTTTATTTCTTAGAAAATAAACTTTATGATAGGAGTTTTTTAAATGTGACTTCTTCATGAGACAGAGTAGCAAAGCATACAATTTATTTTTCTTTGTGCTCCCAGTAAATATTTGAAACTTCCTACTATTTTCTAATTTATATTCACTGACTTCCTTCAGCTTATTAGTATAGTTGCATGTGTGCAAAGACATATTTCTTCACTTCTAGGGAAATATGCTTCAAGTATAAAATATACTATATAGGAGTGCAAGAAAAATGTTCAATCTTCAAAGTCCCATTGTTTGTTTAATATGTATATAAACAAAATACACACACACAGATACACACAAACACACAAAATTTTTCTTTGAATCCTTCAAAGACTGAATTGCCTTCAAAAAGGACCTTAAGCAAAAAGTGTAAATTTCAGTCAGACTTAAAAAATAGACTGTGATGTTTAGTAATTCATAGAACTATAAGTAGGAATATATTTAATATATTCTCAGTGACTCCAAAAAGAAGTCATTGTTAAAGTAACTTCTATTAAAATATCTTCATTTTCCTGAACATACAATCCAGTGATTTTAAACTAGCTTGGCACAAGTCTCACTCCAATACCATCTCCACATAGAGAATGTGAGGGTGTCTGTGTTCTCAATGTTTAGAATGTACTATTACAAAATGTAAAGTTGTCCTTTCCAAAATACAGTACTGTGGCATATAGAAATGTTGCTGATTTGAAGAACTGGTGCAGAATTGTGGGTTTTTTAATTTTGTTTTGTTTTTACTGCTTCTGATTCTATATAGTATATTATATCCGATCTAAAATTTCTCAATTAACTGCAGCTGCTTTTCTGCTTTGCCATCTAAATATGACCCCCAATATTTAATCATTTTAGATATAAGAATGGGGGGAAAGGCTGATTTGCAATACACACACACACACACACACACACCCATCACCACACCAGTGTTATGGGAAAAGACTCCCAGGATCACTAAGGCACTTGAAAATCTTGATTAAGGTGCTTGTTTCTTGAAAGGAAGCTCAACTATAAATGTTAAGACAAGGATTTATCTAAGAGATATGATCATTTTCTTCCCCATGTGGTTAAAACCGAGGAGGAATTGTGTAAGAATGGGAACAATGTCCAGATTCCAAAGTCAAACAAAAGTATCAGGGGGATTCTTGGCTACTTCGAGAGTATTCACTTTTTAATACAGTTGAAAATTGACTCCTTGGAACAGCTTCTAAAGATATAGATGCCTTGGTCTAATACCACCCTTCATCACAGTAACAAAGTAGAAGGTTCCAGGTCAGGGGTAATTGTATGTCTGCCACCGTAGGGTTCAACACAATGAAATCAGAAATTCGCTTCACAACTGTCATTTCTTGAGCAGCCTACATATGATCATAGTAAATACTTGACAGCATTCACATATCTCAGCTCAGCATCTCCTGGGCAAACGCATCTAGGAGAAGAACAGGAACCGTGGGTCAGCTTCTCATCTTCTTCCTGCCAAGCCCATCCAAGCACAGAGCTTCCTTCTGAAGACAATGGGAGCTTTGTGCTTGGATCTGCTCTGCAGGGAAACAAGGAGAGCCAGAGAACTGAAGTCAATAGCTACTGTGTGTGGTTGGGATTGCAGGATGCCCTCTGTAACTGGTGTCACGTTTGAATGGAATCTGCCAGCCCCTTGTTCTTTCAGGGGATTCTCCCAAGTATCTCGTGCTCATTTGCTGGGGCTCACCCAACTTTTCTCACCCTAGATGAAAAAAAAATCACCCACTCAGGACCAACATACTGAGAACCAGGATCGGGGACTAAAAGCAAAGTTGATAGAGAAGGAGTCACCATGCCTGTAGTAAGGTTTGAATTCTTTGCAGAGTAGAGGTTTATGGCTGCTGTGACCACTTTTTATGGAGTGAGAAGTTATCTTGCATCTCAACTGACCAACAAGTATTTTAAGAGGGGCTATTAATGACTTAACATTTTTATTTAAATTCTGGGGACCTTTCTCTCTTTTAATTTCTGGTTCCCAAGTCACATTTTCAAGCTAGAGCTATTAAAAAAAAAAAAAAAAAAAAAAAAAAAAAAGACTAAACCTACAGCTATTCTTTTTTCATAATAGTTGCTAGAAAATATATATGCAATGCTTGTTATGTGCCAAGTACTTTGTCAGGACTTTTTATTTATTATGATGATCCATGAATTGACTGAGGCACAGAGAGAGAAAGTTAGCTTGCCCAAAGTCAGTAATGTGTAAGTGGTGGATTTAAGGTGGAAAAATGTCAGTTGACTATATGGGTGAAGTTCATGGGAGAGGTCAAATCTGGAGCATCTCAGAGAACTCACTTGTACCTTCACACATTTCAAAGCTGAATGTGGAGATGAGAATATATTTTTGAATTTCAAACCAAGGAAAGTTCATTCACCATATATTCTTTTGTTAAGTCTCCTCTTATTGAATCCTTTGAATCATCTGGTGAAAAGAATCAAAATGTTTTTTCACAGAGTGATTCCAATGATTGGAATCCAATTCATTATTTATATATAACTGAGTTGTGGATTTAAACCCAAGGAGGATGACTGTAGGATTTTCTCTTAATCACCACATCTCACAGCTAGTCCGGATGATGCAGTATTTGCACACTTCTTAGGTTGAAATTAATTTAATGACTTGGCTAATGCAAGAAATCTGTTTTATATAGGAAATAACATTTGTAAGTAGAGAATCATTCAGGATGCCCCGATAACCAATTTTCATGTATGCATTCATTCATTCCCCAAATTCATTTGAGCTGTGGTGTTCCCAAGCCTGGTATCAATCATGGCAAGCAAGTACCTCTACCTCCTAGAAAGTCAAAGCTATTTGGTAATTTGCCACAAACACCAAATAATTGTCTACCACTCCCAAATCACCTGTAAGTGCTTGGTTTCGGTGAATGAAAACATGGGGGCTAACATGAGGTCTCTGTTATAGTGCATTAATGCCTCTCAGAACAGAGAGGTTTCTCAGTAGCCCAAGCAGGGCAGTGCTGCCAGAGGGCACCTAGAGGCAAATGCAGTGTTCAGGACAGGTCAGGTGCCGAAAGAAATCAGAAACTAAATGGAATAAATCTCTACTGCCAGCAAAGCATTGCCTGGTGATTAAGAACTTGGCTCTTGAGTCAGAGTGTCTGGCTTGGACTCTTGGTTCCATCATTTACTAGTTATGTGGCACTGACTAGTTTCTTTAATGTTTCTAATGTCTCCAATATAAAATTTAAAAGTTGGGCACCTGGGTGGCTCAGTGGGTTAAAGCTTTTGCCTTCAGCTCAGGTCATGATCTCAGGGTCCTGGGATCGAGCCCCGCATCGGGCTCTCTGCTTGGCGGAAAGCCTGCTTCCTCCTCTCTCTCTCTCTACCTGCCTCTCTGCCTACTTGTGATCTCTGTCTGTCAAAGAAATAATAAAATCTTAAAAAAAAAATTTAAAAGTTATTATTTGCTGCTACATTTGTCTGTAAAGATTACATAAGTTAATGTAAAAATACTTAAAAGTGAACCCAAAGTACTCAGTAAAAGCTCAGAAACTCAGTTATTCTTCTCAGTAGTCTCATGGGGAAAAAAACAAAAAGTTTACTGATCTCAAAAGAGTCACAGAGGTGTGACAGAGGGATTGGATCAGCATAAATTCAACTGAACCTGGCTGAAGGTGGAAAAGGGGGGAAAAAAATGAAACAAAGACCACACCTGCTATAGTGGTAATCTCATCTATATACTACGGGCCAAATACCATTTACTTTCCACTTTGGCACCTCTCCTTTCTGTCACACAGACATCTGCTTATGTAGATTATTATAATGAGGAGTAATTCTTTTTTAATTTGCAAAGCCGCCCCACCCCTACCAAGAGATAGAACAGCGAGGCCAAGTGCCCTCATAAAAAATAATAACTTTTAGGATCTTTCCATCTGCTTTTCACCATTTATAATTACCTCATTTTATTTTGCTTTCCAATAACCCTTTATCAGCTTCCCAGGGCTGCCACAACAAACACACCCTGGGTGGCTTAAAGCAAGAGAAATTTATTACCTCACAGTTATGGTGGCTAGAAGTCCAAAATCAAGGTGTTGGCAAGAACATGTTCTCCTTCTGAAGGCTCTGTGGGGGATCTCATAGCTTCTGGTGTTGTTGGCAATCTAGAGATCCTTGGTTTGTGGACTCATCACTCTAATCCCTGCCTTTGTTATCACGTGGAACACTCTCCAAGTGTCTGTGCTTCTGTGGTTTTTCTCCATTTCTGGTAAGGACCCCTGCCATATTGGGTTAGGGCCCACATTACTCCAGTAGGACCTCATCTTCACTAACTATATCTGCTATGAAACTATTTCTAAATTAGTTTGTATTCTGAGGTACTGGGTGTGACATGAACTTGGGAGGGTAAACTGCTCAACCCAGTATACTCTCTTTAAATACTCATGCTAATGATAGGCCAAAATTTTTTCCTTCTTAAACTGAAACACATTGTCAAGAATCTATTCTCTATGACTTGATATAGTCGAAGAAACCTAATTTCATATTTCATTTAAAGGTAGTTGTTAAATGAATAATTCTACTCATGTTTAGAAGCAATTGAGACATGGTATTTTAAGTTTCTTTACTATAACTAGTAATTTTTCTTATAAACATACCATCAATAAAGGAGTTGTTTTCTCAATTAATAGACATCGATATTGCTAGACAATAGGAAAGTCTACTGGTTGCCTATTAGAAAAGATACATGAATTTGTATTTGACCATGGTAAAATTAACCCATTTCTAGATTGTTCAGCTTCAGCTTTATTCCATAAACTAAAGAAATGGATCAAGCACTTGTTGAATTTGCTAAAATTCTTCCCCCCTCACTTTCAACAACTTTGGGATTAGTAGGACGGTAATATTATGAAACCAGACAAAAGAAAAGTTTCTAGAAACTGCTAACATTCTGGATTAGACTGGAAATTTTGGTTTATTACACTGTATGTTGTTGCCTTTTTTTAGAGAGAGAGAAAGAGAGCACGGGTGTGCAAGAGCACACTTGTGAGTGAGCAAGAGGGCTGGAGAGGTTGGGGAGGGGCAGAGAGAGAGGAAGAGAATCTTAAGCAGTCTCCACGCTCAGGAAGAACCTGATCTCTTCACTCTGAGATCATTAGCTGAACCGAAAATCAAGAGACAGGAGCTTAATTGATTGAGCTACCCAGGCATGCTACCATAAGGTTCTGAAAGAAAGAAAGAAAGAAAGAAAGAAATAAAGAAAGAAAATATGTAATTGATATAGAGAACATGAGCTGGGGAGAGGGGCAGAGGAAGAGGGAGAAGAAGCAGACTCCCCACTGAGCAGAAACCCAAATGCAGGGTTTGATCCAAGACCTTGGGAATATAACCAGAGCCGAAGGAAGACCCTTAACTGACTGAGCCACCCAGGCACCCTTCTACTGTAAGGTTCACTCAATTTGTCTTTCAAGAGATGATTTTCAAATGCTGAAGGCCTTATTTATATATTTGTGAATCACTAAAAATGACAGACTTGAAAATATTACTAAATTTCTCTTTATAAAATGCATAGGACTGCTTTCATCTTTAATAACCATTAACTACAATTCAACTAGGCCTTTGTTCTTAGTCTTTTCCCACTTCAGGTGGTAAGGTAGCAGAAGCCAAGATTTACTTCAACAAACTATGTCATCATTTTATAACTCTTTCCACCTTTACCATGAAAATGGAAGTAATACTACTGAGAGGAATTACAGAATTGTCCTCAGAGGGACCTGGCAAGTGGCTAAAAACTCAGAAAAACAAAAAGAAGGGACAAAAAGGGTGATTTCTTTATGGTGAGGACAGAATAAAAATTCACAAAACACAACCAAGAAAGAGTAACTACCTTGGGATGTGTAGATTCTGTCATCCCAGAATTAGCAAATGAGGAGTCCTTAATATGTACTCAGTGGTAGAAGAACCTGAATGGAGGAAGAATGCACTGAAAGGACACCATGGGCTCAGAGTCAGAAGACTTGAAATCTACCTTCAGTTCAAGTACTTAAATATTATGTAGTATGACTCAGCAGCTGAGACTCATCTGTAAAATAATATGCTATGCTTTTCTTATCTTGCAGGTTTGTGTGAGATTGGATGGGCATAACAGCTGTAAAAGGAGTTTGCTAAATGTTAAATAATGAAATGACACCATATAGGAACACAAATGCATATAAAAAACATAAAGCTCTCTGGTAAAGGTAAATATAGAGAGAAATACAGACTCCTGTAAAAATGTAGTAGTGCTGCATAAATCACTTTCAATTCTTAATAGAATTTAAAAGGTTAAAAACATATAATAACTATAACTATAAAACTATGTTAATGACTGAAAAACAAAAATACGCAATTTGTGGCAACAATAACTTAACAAGAATGGGAGCATGAAGTAGAATTTCTGTATGCGATTGAAGTTAAACTCTTATCAGTTGAAAATAGACTGTTATACCTATAAGACACTATATGTAATTCCCATCATAACTGCAAAAAAAATTCCCATTGAAAATGCAAAGAAAATGCGAAGGGAATCAGAGCATGTTGATGCAAAAAAAAAAATCAAAGAGAAACAAAGGAAGTTAGCAGCAGTGAGAAAAAGGGACAAACTAAGAATACAGAAACAAAATGACAAGTGATTCCTCTTCTATCTGTAATTTTTTTTTTTTTAAGATTTTTATTTGTTTGACAGACAGATGGTGAGAGAGGGAATACAAACCCTGGGAGTGAGAGAGAGAGAACAGGCTTTGTGCAGAGCAGGAAGCCCTATGCGGGGCTCAATCCCAGGACCCCTGGGATCATGACCTGAGCCAAAGGCAGACAGACACCTCATGTCTGAGCCACCCAGGCACCCCCATCAATAATTACTTTAAGTGTAAATGGATTAAGTCTCCCAAAAGGCAGAACAGCCAAATAGATTAAACAAACAACAACAACATTCAACTGTATGCTGAGTCATGAAGAAATTTAAAAATCGGAGCAGACCTACAGCTAGTAAGGAGATTGAATTGATTGACAACTTCTGAATTATAATAAAAGCCCAGGATCAGATGCCTTCTCTAGAGAGTTCTACCAAGCATTAGAAGAATTAACATCAATGAATTTTTTTTTTTTTATTATTAGAGAGATGGGGAGGGGCAGAGAGAGAAGGATCGAGGAAACCCCAAGCAAGCTCCAGGCTGGAAGTGGATGGTGGCTCAATTCATAACTGTAAGATCATGACCTGAATGAAAATCAAGAACCAGACACTAAATCCACAGATTAAGATACCCAGGCTCCTTAACATCAAATCTTTTCAAATTCTTCCAAAAACTGAAGAGGAAGGAATACTTCAAATCTATTTTATGACACTGTTATATGGACACCAAAATCAGACAAACATACCACAAGAAAAGAAAACTGTAAACCAAGAACCCTGGTAAATATTGACGTAAAAACCCTCAACAAAATGATAGTAAACTAAATTCAACAACAATTAGAATAATTATACACCAAGACCAAGTAGGATTTATGCCTGGGATGCAAGAATCATGCAATATGTAAAAGTCAAGTCAATGTGACACGGGACATTAACAGAATGAAGGGGGAAATCACGTAAGAACAGGATCATCTCGATTCACTCAGAGAAAGCATTTGACAAAACTCAATACCATTTACAAAAACTCTCAACACAGGAGGAACAAAAAATACTTACCCCAACATTATAAAGACTGAATATATAAAGTTCATAGGTTATATCATACTCAATGGTGAAAAGCTGAAAACTGTCGCTCTAAGATCAGGAACAAGGCAAGGATGTCCTCTCTTACCATTTTTATTCAACATAGCACTGAAAATTCTAGCCATGGCAAGCAGGTAAGGAAAGGAAATAAAAGGCATCTAAATTAAAATGGAAGAAATAAAAAGAATCCTGTTTGCAGGGGTGCCTGGGTGGCTCTGTCGTTAAGCATCTGCCTTTAGCTCAGGTCATGATCGCAGGGTCCTGGGATCGAGTCCTGCACTGGGCTCCCTGCTCAGCGGGGACCCTGCTTCTCCCTCTCCCTGCTGCTTGCACTCTTTCACTTTTCATTCTCTCTCTTTCAAACAAACAACAAATAAATAAGTTTAAAAAAAAAAAAAGAATCCTGTTTGCAGATGATGTAATCTTATATCTAGAAAATCCTAAACATTCCATGCACAAACAAAAAATTGTGAAGTCTAATCAATTCTGAAATTTGTAGGATTTCAACACGCACAAGTTGGTTTATTTTTAGTAAACGAAAAACTCCACTCTTTGAAAAGGAAATTAAGACAATCTCATTTAAAATAATATTTAAAAAAATAGGGGTGCCTCGCTCAGTTTGTTAAGTGTCTGATTCTTTATTTTGGCTCAGGTCATGATCTCAGGGTCCTAAGATCAAGCCCCATATCAGGCTCTGATTCTCTCTCTCTCCCTTTGCCACCTACCCTTCCCAAATAAATAAATCTTTATTTTTTTAATTAAATTCAATTAATGTAGTGTATTATTAGTTTCAGAGATAGAGTTCAGTGACTCTTCAGTCTTATACAATACCCAGTGCTTGTTACATCATGTCCTCCTTAATGTCCATCACCCAGTTACTCTCCACTTCCTCACCACTCCTTCCCAATAAATCAATCTTAAAAAAAAAAAAAAAAAACTTAAAAATAACCTAAGAGACAAAAAAGATTTGTACTCTAAAAATCACAAAACATTGCTGAAAGGAATTAAGATACAAATGAATGGAAAGACATTTCATGTTTGGCTTGGAAGATTTAATATTGTTTAAATGTCGATAGAACCCAAAGCACTATACAATTTTAACATAATCTCTACCAAAATCTCAATAGTGTTTTTTTTTTTTGCAGGAATTGAAAAAGTATCTTAAATTTATATGGAGTTTCAAAGGATCTCAAATAACCGAAATAACTTTAAAAAAAAACAAAGATAGAGGCCACACACCTTTTAATTTCAAACACATTACAAAACTACAGTAGTCAAAACAGTGTGGTACTCACTTAAGACAGACATAAATGAATAGAACAGAATACAAATTGCATAAATTAATCCTCACATATAGGTCAAATGATTTTTATCACAGGTGCCCAGGTTACCTATGAGGAAAGGATAATCTTTTCAATAAGGCATACTGGAAAAACTGGATATGTATACACAAAAGGATGAAGTTGGACTCTTCTACCACCTATAAAAACTCAAAATGGATTACAGACCTAAACATAAGACCTGGAATTATAAAACTGCTCAACAAAAACATAGGAGAAGAGATTCATGATACTGGATTCAGCAATTTTTTAATAGGACATGAAAATCACAGGTAACAAAAGGAAACTAGATAAATGGCACTACATTAAATCTAAAAATTTCACTGCACATAGAAAATAATGAACAGAGTGAAAAGACAACCCACTGAATGAAAGAAAATATTTGTAAGTCATGTACCTATTCAGGGGTCAATTTCCAGTTTCCAAATTTCCAAATAATTTCCAATTTGCAACTTTGGTAACTCAGTGAGAACAAAATAATAATCTGACTAAAAATGAGCAAAGACCCTGATAGACATTTCTCCCAAGAAAACATTTAAATGACCAATAAGCATATAAAAGGTTGCTCAACAGCAGTAATCAATCACCCAGGAAATTCAAATCCAAAAGCACAATGAGATATCACCTTCTACCCACACCCATTAGATAGCCACTGTTGAAAGGAAAGAAAGGAAAAGTATTGATGAGGATGTGGAGAAATTAGAACTCTAGCACACTCAAGATGGGAATATAAAATGACAGATGCACTCCTATGAAAAACACTACAGAATTCCTTCAAAAACTTAAAAAGAGAATTATTACCATATGACCCAGTAATTTCACTTCTGGGTATATATCCAGATGAATGGAAAGCAGGATCTCAAAGACATATTTGCACGACCCTGTTCACTGCAGCATTATTTATAATAGCCAAGAAATAAAAGCAACTTAATTGCCCAGTAAATGAAGAAAATGTGATCTACAGTGGCATATTATTTAACCTTAATAAAGAAGATGCAATCCTGCCACTTGCGACAAAATGGATGAACAGGGAGTAAATTATGCTAAGTGAAATGTGCCAGACAAAGAAGGATATGTACTGCATAAATTTTACTTAAAGGAAGTAGGCAAAGCAGTTGTATTCTTAGGAACAGAAAGTAGAACAGTGTGTCAAGGGCTGGAAAAAAGGGGAAAGAAGCTGTTGTTCAGTAGGTAGAGCTCCAGTTTTGCAGGATGAAAAACTTCTAGAAATCTGTTGCTTAACAAGATATACACAATTGACACTATCGTACTATATAGTTAAAAATTAAGAAAGATGGTAGATTTCATGGTGTGTTTCCACCACAGTAAAATGAAATTAGTCTTAGGGCTGAAATTGCAAAAATCTCTGAAACACTGAAATATAGTATATAAAATTCTCTATCTATACTACTCATATAGATAACATTCATTTGAATGGATATTATATGCTTTTTAATTTACACACTTACTGAATATTCATCAAGCACTTGCCATTATTTGCAAAGGAACACAACAGATATGCTCCCTGCCCTCATTTAGTTTACATTCTACCTTAATGTATGTTGAATTAAGACTTTGTTTTTTGTTTTGTTTTATTTTGTTTTTGTTTTAAAGATTTTATTTATTTATTTGACAGAGTCAGAGAGCACAAGTAGGTGGAGAGAGAGCGGGGGTTGGGGGGGGAAGCAGGCTCCAGCTGAGCAGAGAGCCCAATGCGGGGCTCTTTCCCAGGACCCTGAGATCATGACCTGAGCCAAAGGCAGAGGCTTTAACCCACCGAGTCACCCAGGCACCCCAAGACTTTGTTTTTAAACACAACTACTTACATATACATACATTTAGCATTATTAAAGGAAAAGAAAGAACGTAAGTTTTGTCTTACACAGCCTTGGATACAATTCCCAGATTTTCTTTTTATTAGGCTTCTGACCTTACACAAACTCCATTCCTTACCAAACCAGGGTATCATAAGGAATAAATGAGATAATGGTATAAATTGCCTGAACCAAACTAGGCTTTTAGTAAATGTTAGCTTCCTGTATGCCTTTGCCTTAAATAATAAATGGTTTATTTTTCAGGTGATTGGCCATTGTTATATTTTATCTCTAATTATTCTGCAAATTGTAGATCTTACTCAGTAATATTACATATTTTTCTCACATATGTTTATGTACTGAGTTTCCCTTAAATGACAGAAGATAAATTTATTTGAGATACGTATGGGCTCAATCTTGCCTTCATAAAGATGAAAAGTCTGCATCCAAAACTTATTATCCTTTAAAGTTAAATTAAACAATCAAAATCTATCAACATTTTAGAAAGCAATAAGGATAAAGATCTTTTTAGTTCAGACATCAGAAGTGAGTCACTGAAAACCACCCGTGTGGACCAATGATTTTAGTATTTTCTAAATAAAACATTCTCAGATAATGTTAGATTAATGGAAGATGGTTTCTAAAGCAACCAACCTTCTTTGCTTTGTCTCCATTTTACAAATTAAAACAGCCTCTTTTCTGTCAATTTTCAAAACATATCAGTTTTCTATGATATCAAAGGTCACAAAACTCTGGAGGATTTCAAAATTCCAGTGTATACAACATGCTATAAAATGCTTGAAGTGTCTCAAAATGAGACTTTGATGTCACTGAGACACTACAACAAAAAAGGAAAAACACATATTTATCTTAATTAAACTCAAATTTCTGAGCTATAATTTTAACTAAATAATTACAAGCTGGGCTTAGAGAAGTGAAACCTCTGCCTCAAAGATGGTTTTTGCTATAAAATAAAAGCCCCAAACTAGATATAATGGAAATGCCTGCTCAGCCATAACTATTGTACCATTATCCCAAAGTACTAATAAATCATTGGCAGATCTTCATTCACCAGCAACATATCTGTCTTGTGTGATTATCAGCCCTCTATGTTGCAGTAGGTAATCAAATTGTTCAAGCCCTAGAGACTTAACGATCTTGTAGAAGAAATGAAAAGGTTCACGTTCTCCATAAACAGAAGACAAATGCATCTCTCTAGCCTGTGAAGCAGAAACTCAAGCAGTAGATACCTTTTGAAAATGAAGTTTCAAGAGGATGGGGTTTGAAAGGGTTACCTTACGGAAGAAGTGTTCTTGAAATAACTTTGGTGGTTATATTCGATTGGTCATCTAAGGGCAATTATAAATGGCCAGAATTTCAGAGTGAGAAAGAAATCAGTACTAGAGGGCTATAATAATGTTTTATTTCCCATAATTTTGAGTATAATTCCCTTTGGCGAAAACATGTACAACTGTTTCTCTAAATCAAATTTCAAAGTTGAAGATTACTTAAAGATAGTATTAAATCTGCCTTGAAAAACAAGCTAAATCCCTTAGCCATCCAGTATAATTTTACTTAGTAAAACAAAATGAATACCAAGAAGTTACAAAGTGAAAACTCTTCTAATCCCACTCTTCCTCTTACCTGTTAATAATTTTATATTTATATCCAGATATCTATCTCTATAAATATACCATCTGCATCTACATATAGATATAATCAAAACCTAATTTGAATTATATATTTCAAGTAGAATAAAACTATAAATTACAGAAAATATGCATTAGAGATATTTCTACAGTAGCCTAAATTTTTATACTACCACTAATAGTTGAACCTCAATCTTCTTAAAGTCTTATAATGTTTCACAAATATTGATGTCTTACATTTTTATTAACCATTCACCTACTAATTAATATTTACATGGTTGTAACATATATGACATTACAAACACTGCTACAGTGAGTACCTTTCATGGCATCTTTGTTCATACATGTGAACACCTCTATAGAACAAATTTTTAAAGATATTATTCTAGAACAAAATTCTCCCATTTTACATTTTGATAGATATTTCTGATAGTCATCCAGAAAGTTATCATAATTCACAATTTACTTATCATTTCCAGTATGATTTATAGCCAGGACAGAAGTATCACATCCAATACCAAATGAAAACCAAAGTCCATGCTTACTCTTTGTTCATTAACACCTTGGATATGTCCTTTCCTGCCGTTATAAGTAAGGTCAAATTTTGACTGGCTAATTACAGAACTAATAAATCAAATTTCTCACTGGAAAAGGAGGTTTTGTTATCAACTTTGTGATTCTTTACAGAAGCAGAGGATCTGAGGCAGAGAAAGTAAAATCCACCACTGCTCTTAAAATACTGCTTTGTTTAGCAAGACTTTAGGAAACCCTAAAATTGAAAATAGATTGCATTTAAAACACTACAAATTACAGTATTTCTCCATGTAAAACTTGCCCACAATGTTATATTACTGACTCCTGAGTGGTTTAAATTGCTATCAACTCTTAGATTAATTTGTCAAGAATATTTTGTATGTATGGCTTTCTATGTGAGTTTTATATTTGGGAGATATATACCATTTTGCTCACTTCCACAAAAATCATATTTATAGCTAATTTTCTAAGCCATGTGAAAAGAATTTAGGCTAACTTAGTTAAACCACCAACTACTTCAAACTCTGTATGTGATTTTGTTTAGAAACTGGTATTTCCATATAAGTACTATAATGGAATCCAGGAAAACTGTATTTTGATTCTGTTGTGTCATTCACTAACCACAGCTCCTAAATGAGTCACTAAAATGTTCTGGGCATCAGTTACTTATCTAAAATAATTCATTCTTGGGGCACCTGGGTAGCTCAGTGGGTTAAGCCTCTGCCTTCCGCTCAGGTCATAATCCCAGTGTCCTAGGATAGAGCCCCCACATTGGGCTCTCTGCTCAGCAGGGAGCCTGCTTCCCCCTCTCTCTCTGCCTGCCTCTCTGCCTACTTGTGATCTATCTGTCAAATAAATAAATAAAATCTTTAAAATAATTCATCCATTGCTACTCTAGTACCCCCAGCCCCCAAAAAATGATTTCAAAGAGATGATTTTTTTTCCTTACTACAATAATAAACTCTTCAAGACAGGTGTATGTCAATAAAAATCAATAAATGTCTCTCAGAAACCATCTTTCTTAAATAATAAAGCTCACTGTGAGAGGTAAGAAAATCTTTACTCTTGGGTCTAGAGTCTTTTGAGTCCCTGAAAATTAGTTTTCATTCCCTGCTCTGTTACTTAGTAGTATGTCTATTAAACTAGTTAATTAATACCAGGCTCCCATCTAAAAAATCTGGGAAATCGTGGTAATATCTGTCTAATAAAGATGCTGCTGGGAGTACTGAAGGAATGTGTTAGGGAAACAGGACACTCAGTTCCTCCCAGTGCTCATTACTGCTGTCTATTACAATTGTTCTTGCTATCATTTATCTGTGAGACATCAAAAAGGTGTTAGTCTGTATCATTCCCAACATCAACTCTGTCTAATTTGCCAAACATAAGAATGAGGATACTCTCTGATCCCACACTTCCTTCAGCACAGCAAGGTGTTTAATGAACAAGCTGCATTTGCAGCCCCAAATTTCCAGCCCAAAGTTCTCTTCTCAAAAAAATAAAATAAAATAAAATAAATTTAAAAAAACAAAACAAAACAACAACAACAAAACACAAACGCCCACTACTGTAAACCTCTAGTACATTCTTAGGACAGATTATCTAGGAGGGAGGGCTATACTGAACAAAATCCTTGCAATATTTTTAACTCAAACCAATCCAGTGAACCTAAAATTGCCACTGAAGCCAAAAAGGCAGCTCCAATAAACAGCCTGTTGGTTTCTTACTCTAGAATTGGTGACATTTCTTCAAGCATTGCTTCCTCAAAAGTGCTGGAAGCTATAACAAATAAGTGACCTGAAATAAGTGGCTGAAATTTTTAATGAAATCTTGAAGTTGTGGCAAAGTGCAACTTTGCGGTACAACTCGAAAATATTAAGTTTTTTGTTTTGTTTTGTTCTGTTTTTGGTAACTTTTGAAATTGCAAAACTACAGTGTTAGAAGGAATTTAGGAGCAGTCAGAGCTTCCATGCAAGTTTTTTGTCTTTATCAGAAAATCCAGCTGGTAGCTTGAGTTCAATTCTCTGTATTTCTTATTAGGACTGTAAGCTCACAGTTTAGATGGCCTCTGTTCCCCGAGACTCTCCACCAAGGTAGTTTCTTAAGAATTCTCTTGAACTTTCTAATAGTGATATTTATTTTTTAAAGATTTTATTTATTTATTTTTCAGACAGAGAGATCACAAGTAGGCAGAGAGAGATGGGGACACAGACTCCCCACTGAGCAGAGAGCTCGATGTGGGGCTCAATCTCAGCATCCTGAGATCATGACCTGAGCCAAAGGCAGAGGCTCAACCCACTGAGCCACCCAGGTGCCCCATCTAATAGTGATACTTATTAAAGCTTCTAAAATCTCCTTATGAAATTTGAAAAAAAAAAAGAAAAGCCAAGTTGAGGTTTATTTAGAAAAAAAATACATTTATAATATATAATCAGGATGGAACTTTTAAAAATGTAATTTTGCATCTGGACTTTTTATTTTTTTTTATTTTTTTAATATAATTTTTTATTTTTTATAAACATATATTTTTATCCCCAGGGGTACAGGTATGTGAATCACCAGGTTTACACACTTCACAGTACTCACCAAAACACATACCCTCCCCAATATCCATAATACCACCCCCTTCTCCCAAACCCCCTCCCCCCAGCAACCCTCAGTTTGTTTTGTGAGATTAAGAGTCACTTATGGTTTGTCTCCCTCCCAATCCCATCAAATGATAATGAAAATACAAGGGTTCAAAATCTGTGGGACACAACAAAGGCAGTCCTGAGAGGAAAATATATAGCGGTACAAGCCTTTCTCAAGAAACAAGAAAGGTCTCAGGTACACAATCTAACCCTACACTTAAAGGAGCTGGAGAAAGAACAAGAAAGAAACCCTAAGCCTAGCAGGAGAAGAGAAATCATAAAAATCAGAGCAGAAATCAATGAAATAGAAACCAAAAAAACAATAGAACAAATCAATGAAACTAGGAGCTGGTTCTTTGAAAGAATTAATAAAATTGATAAACCCCTGGCCCGACTTATCAAAAAGAAAAGAGAAAGGACTCAAATAAATAAAATCATGAATGAAAGAGGAGAGATCACAACTAACACCAAAGAAATACAAACTATTATAAGAACATACTATGAGCAACTCTACGGCAATAAATTTGACAATCTGGAAGAAATGGATGCATTCCTAGAAACATATAAACTACCACAACTGAACCAGGAAGAAATAGAAAGCCTGAACAGACCCATAACCAGTAAGGAGA
>NC_081557.1:16261691-16313753 GCF_022355385.1 Mustela nigripes
GAGCTGGTTCTTTGAAAGAATTAATAAAATTGATAAACCCCTGGCCCGACTTATCAAAAAGAAAAGAGAAAGGACCCAAATAAATAAAATCATGAATGAAAGAGGAGAGATCACAACTAACACCAAAGAAATACAAACTATTATAAGAACATACTATGAGCAACTCTACGGCAATAAATTTGACAATCTGGAAGAAATGGATGCATTCCTAGAAACATATAAACTACCACAACTGAGCCAGGAAGAAATAGAAAGCCTGAACAGACCCATAACCAGTAAGGAGATTGAAACAGTCATTAAAAATCTCCAAACAAACAAAAGCCCAGGGCCAGATGGCTTCCTGGGGGAATTCTACCAAACATTTAAAGAAGAACTAATTCCTATTCTCCTGAAACTGTTCCAAAAAATAGAAATGGAAGGAAAACTTCCAAACTCATTTTATGAGGCCAGCATCACCTTGATCCCAAAACCAGACAAGGATCCCACCAAAAAAGAGAGCTATAGACCAATATCCTTGATGAACACAGATGCGAAAATACTCAACAAAATACTAGCCAATCGGATTCAACAGTGCATCTGGACTTTTTAAATGAATGAACTAGGGTAAATATGGCTTTTAGTATTTTCCCCTGAAATTTTGCTAATATCTATTTTGTGTCCTGGACTCAGGGACCTTATTAAAAAGGTTGACCTACTTCTTTATTTTAGTCTGTCAAGTTACTCCCAATTATATTGAGACAAGAATTCTTTGTTTGGAGTATTAATGGTAGAAAATTAGGGGAGGAACATTTAGGACCACGCAAAAAGAGTCTTAAAATATTAGAGTAAAATAAAATAAAAAACTCCTTTAAAAATTATGACTATACTCACCTTTCCATTTATTTATAGTAAAGGAAACCTAAATGATCCAAATACCAATTTACCAAAAGGTCTATAAAAGCTCATAAACTATAAAATTTTCATCCACTCAATAGACTGTTGTGAATTATTATAAATTCATTTTTTAATATTAAAAAAATTTAATGCTACATAAGAAACTGAGTAAAAAGTATACATATACATACTACACTATTTCTTTTATATAAGAAAAGAAAATAGGAGCTCTTGGATGTCTCAGTCAATTGAGCATCCAACTCTTGATTTTGGCTCAGGAGATTAGATCAAGTCCCATGTCAGGCTCCACACTCAGTATGGAAACTGAAGTTCTTCCCTTCCCTCTGCCCCTGCCCCTGGTCACAGGTGTGTGCTCTAACATAAATAAAAATCTTAAAATTAAAAACAAAAAGTTAGATGTTCAGTGGCCCTATTATTTCTCTTCTTTCCTCTGAGAAATTATTACAGATAATTTTACTTAATTAATAAAATATTTCTCTGTATTTTTAGTGTTTTATATATATCTGAGCATAAATTAGAACACTTTTCTGAGGAATTACAAAAATCAAAATGTTCTTAAAACTTTGAAATATTGGCTTATCCTGATATTCCACTATACTAAACATTGTTTAGTGTGGGACATTACATTCCCTAGTGAAAACTCAGACTTCCCTATTCACTTGAGTTCAAGCATCAGTTTGTCCTACTCTCCTTCTGCCATGCACTGCTGCCTCACACCTCCCACTCTTGGCATATGCCTTATCCTAGGTGCCCAGAATGGTGGTGTGTGTGCTTCCTTTCATTGTCTGATTGGTCATCCCTTTTTTTTTTTTTAAGATTTTATTTATTTATCTGACAGTCAGAGATCACAAGTAGGCAAAGAGGTAGGCAGAGAGAGAGAGAGAGAGAGAGGAGGAAGCAGGCTCCGCGCCGAGCAGGGAGCCCGATGTGGGGCTCAATCGCAGGACCCTGGAATCACGACTGGAGCCGAAGGCAGAGGCTTTAACCCAATGAGCCACCCAGGTGCCCCTGATTGGTCATTTCTGATATTTCATCTATTACTCTTGATATTTCCTAGATTTTTGCACAAATTTCATTTATTCTCAAGAAATACTTATTTTTATTTTAGCTGCTTAGCCTAAAGCCGACTTGACTTTCTTTGCTAGCCTATCTCAAACCCAATAATGCCTACCACAATATAATAACCAGGTAGGAACCTGGTCAGGTTCCTGACCAGTGCCCATGGTCAGTGCCCATGAACAGTTCTATAGGTCGGTAAAAGTTGGAAGCAAATGCAAGAATAAAAAGTTTACCTGAATACCAATATCTAAATATGTAAGTACCATATATAGTAAACAAACTGACTTCATAACAACATGGAAAGTCAGGGTTGAAATTCTGAATCCTTGGATGCTTGAGGGTGTGAAGCTGGAATCTGACAGTACAGAGAGAGTTGACAGCTTGCCTGTCTCTGGGGCAACAAAAGCATTACTTCCTCCACACTCTCCCTAACCCAGTGAGATAATTCCAATAGGCCATTCTCTGGACATAGGGTTTTCCTGTGTGCAATGCATACCTCTGGGCAAAGGCAGATCTCAGACTTGAAAGTATACATGAAGCCAGGTGGTAGGGAATTCCAGACCTGAAGCATCCGAGCCCAGGCTACTTGGACACACACAATGTAGATATGCATACTGAGTTCCCACAGCTCTGTGGCTCTCTGGACTCCTTGACTTTAGCATTAAGCAACTAAAGAACAACCAAGGAAGGATCAAAGTCCCTGAAAGGGCAAGGGCTCCTCCTACAGGTGGCACTAAGGCTGTTCTATTTAATTTTTTTTTTTTTCTAATTAATGCAAGAAAATGTATTCAGAGGTTAAACAAATTTCCTAATTGGAGGACACTCTAACACTTCCAAGTCACAATTTAAAATTTATTAATAGCTAGATGATAAATTCTGTGAAGTACAAGTGTCAAACCATTTTTGATTGTTTATTATTCATGATGCTTTTCAAAAGAGCTGATTTACTCAAAGATAGTCAGTGATGTGGTTAATAAGAAAAATATTTTAAATAAAATGTGAGGGGAAATTACAATTCTATTTGATGTCTAATCACTTCTCTTTTATCTTAGGAAAAAAAAAATCATTGATTCTAGTATACAAGAGCCAGAAATGTGGTCTAGCATGCCTTATGCTGAAAATATGATTTGGGGTAGTGTTGTCATTTTGTAACCAACATCCATTTTATTTGTTTATATTTGAATTTCCCAGTGGACTCACTTATAAACAGTTTTTCTAAGGTTTGCTATAAAAAACTAGAATAACGAGAAACCTACATTTATTCCAAGGAACTAGAACAAGGCTACAAAAGTGTGTATATGTGTATATATATATATACACACACACACACACACATATATATATATATAAAAGGCAGCTTGAATTTATATGTTTATTATGAATATATTTCATATATATGTGTATATATATGTATATATAGATATAGATATATACGCTAAGACAAGTCTAGTACCTTTAGACTGTGTGCTTCTAATCAGTTAATAGGATATATGTGTGTGGTCTAATAATGTGGTCTGACAAACTTTATCCTAATATATGGGCTGAGACAAAGAAAACCCAGCAAAAGCATTTCTGGTCTGACTATAGCCAATTCTTAATTGGTCAAGGGGTATTCCTTTTGTCCTTTAGATTCCTTTCTTATTGCCTGTGTGCAATGGCATTTTCTGTAGGGTTTTTAGCCCACCAAAATTCTCATTCTGGATGCTTTCTGTGCTGTTCTAGGTTTTTACTTGCAAGAAATAGGAAATGACCTATCTTAAGAATGAAAGAAATTTAATATCAACAGCCCACTTAATCCAACAGAGTTTAGACAATATATTTGGGAAATGAACAGGAACCAAACCAGTTCTAATGCAGATTCAAAGGTGAGGAAATATAAGGACAGTCTCTCAGAACACTGTGGCCAGGATGCCACTTGCAAGGCATTTCTGAATATCTCTGTCATTCAAGAAATCAAATCCTTTGTCTTTGGGTCACTTGTTCCATAGCAAAGTCAAAGATAGAGTCATTTGGGTATTTGAATTTTGGCCCTGTGTTGCCAGAAGGCAGACAATGGGAGAAGCATTCTCCTTCATGCCCTGAAGAAGGAGGGATATCACTGTCTATTCAGTATCACATTTAATGGAACGTCCTCTGCTTAAGAAGGGCAGTTCAATGTTGGATAACCCCAATCACAGTTTACTACTTCTTTGCTCTCATGACTCATTTAAGTCTAACTATCCCGTATATATTTCCCTTTTCCCTTCTTCAAGCCCAGATTTAGAGGTCCAGTTCCCTGCAAGACATCTCCAGCTAGTTTGTCACTTACTCGACAACGATTGGAGGTACTACTATATGCTTGGTGCAGACTCTATTCTTAACATCTTCAAAGGTGAGCTCATCATCTTTGCTTTTTTGCTATTTATTTCTTATATTTTATTTTGTGATCAGTGGTCACACCATCTAATTGAGATTCTTCCTGGAGATTTTCCCCTCCTTCTCCAGGCTGTTACTGATCGCTCTAATTTTACCTTCTTAATGTTTTAGAAACATATACCATTTTCCTTTTTGCTGCTACTGCTATTTCTTATTCCCTAATTATATTGCATATCTGTAGTGCAGCTCTAATTTTGTCCAAATGAATAGAGATTTCACTTTAATTTCTGTATTTTTGGTCATATTCTATCCTTTCATATATCTAGTAGAATCTAATCAATATAACAGATATACTAAAATTGAATAGAATATCACACTATGTCTATTAAGTGAATTAAAACATAGTCAAAAAGTGAGAATTATGGAGTGATTGAAACCTATCGACAATCCCAAATTCTATTTTGTGTACTTTTCCTTCCTATTTCCATTTAAATGAGTGGTTATGTGGGCTAAGAAAATAACATTTTCAAAGTTATTACTTACATTTTTGTTTCCAACACCAGACAGTATGAGTGAAGAGGTAGATCTGACTCTGTACTTAGTCCAGCATCTGGAAAACAGTAATACAACTTAAAATTGTTTTTGAAAGAAGAGAACAAATAACAGAATTCTGGCCAATGGCCCATTGCCTTAAATCAAGCCAGAATAACCTGCCATTAGATCATATTTTCCTCTATGTCTCAGTTTAACTATGAACTGCATTGCTGTAATAGGGAAACGCTGAGATTTTAGGCCTTCGGTAATTTGAGACATTTCATCTAGTTTTCTATTCCGTATTACCTTCTTAGAAGTATTATTTGCTTCCATCAGCACAGGCATAGCCATTAAATGAATCACCTCCCTGACCCCAAGTTCTAAACCACTGAGGTTCGATTCTCCCACGTGAAGGCCTTGATATGGTTGGGAAAACACTCTGGCTATCCCTGGAGATCCTCAGTGCCTGTCATCCTTCATCACACAGAATATACACAGCCCTAAAATCATGCTGCATTTTACTTAAACTTGTGTTTCTTCACACAGAGAACATTATGCTGGAATTACTGGAGCAATCTCTCGTCTCTAAGTGTATAAAATATAAGCAGGAGATAAAATGTACCATAATGTGTTTAACAGACCTATTATGAGGAAATGAACAAAAAATATACTTCCTTACTATATAAATGACAACATGCTTTAGCTCGGGCCGACTGCACAGATCCTGTCTATTAAATGTTAAGTCTCCACATCCTAAAAGATAGATCTCTCTATCAGAGGATAAGGCTATACTAATCCCCCCTGTGGGATTGGAAATGAAATTGAAAGGGTGTTCCGGGGGAATTTGCCCTATTGGTTTAGAGCATAGATTTCATAAAGCCCTTTTGCTGCCAAGAAGGATTGATTATTTTTCAAATGTGGAAGGCATAAAACTATTCTTTATTTTTTCAAATGTGGAAGATGGGATAGGCATAAAACTATTCTTCCCCTTTCTCTACCACAAGAATCTGCAGTATTTTATAAGATGATATTTTTCAATGTCTAAAATGTCTAGTTCATAAAAATTATGGGCCATTTGTCTTTAAGAATGCCAAAAAAAATTTTTTTTCTAAACATTTGCATCAGTTTTTTAAGTTCTAGGGAGTTACTTAGGGGCAGTCACTTTACAGTAAAATATACGATTTTTATTTAATTCTTTTAGTGACAAGAACAAATACTTCACAGGCATGTTATGAAGGATTTAGGATTAGGACAATTAAGTAGGGGTATATTTGTATAATTTTTCTGAACTTTTACATGCTGATTTGGTAAGGGCAAATTAAATTATTTTAATAACTTGGAACTCTTATTTGTTCTGTTTTCTACTCTTGATCATAGCATTGTACTATTAAGTTTGAGCACTGATTACCATGGTTAGTTTTACTTGAGATCTTATTAGACATAATCATATTTTATTAGACATAATCAAATCCAAAGCATATTTAAGGTACAAATACATCATTTCTTACATGTTTTATTTTTCCTTTTAATTCATATTACTTCATATCCTTGGATGATATTAAAAAAAAAAAATCAGTTTCTTAACAGATACCCTAAGAGTATATAGGAAAAATCAGTGACCTTAATGGTGTTTGCTCTTCCTTCCAATGCCTGTGTTTAAGTGGTTCTAAGTGGCTTTTATACATTTTTTTCATCTAACTAGCTCAACATTTTGGTGACCAGACAGCACTTTCTGGGAGAAGGGATATACCTATTTATGTCATTATAGAACATTTCATGTATACCATATGCAATTTATACAATAGGGGAAAATATATAAACGGATTTTAAAACTGGGTTAAATGTGGTTATATCCTAAGTACAGCCAGCTGGGTTGAGGCTGTTAGAAGACATTCCTTGCATTTTAATAACAGGTGACATCCTGTTATGCTGGAAATTAGTTAATTGATGTAAAATTATAAGTAATTAGCATGAGCATCTTTGATACCACGAAAATTAAAAAAAATCCACAACTATTGGTTAATAGAAAAATAGTATAATTGGAAAACATTTTAAATGCCATAAATAAAATTACTGTAAGCTTCCATGGGTAGAGAGATCTTAAAGGGCTTTTGAATATGGAATTATATCAATAGGAGAAAATGCTTAATGTTGATGAATCCCTAGACTTACAGAAGCTATTTGTGTCAACATAGAAGGTTGCCACTACCATTGGCTGGACATGGCTTCTAGCACATTCACCCTAGGTTTAAAGATACTGGCGTTAGAGAGGGATTCTGACCAAGTTGAAATGATTTGAAATGATAAGATAAAAACTTCATAGATCTTTTGTCTTTGATTTTTCTACTGACTGCCTAAATAATATCTCAGTTATTTCAATCAACCATATCTAAAATTGCTTTTCCAGAATTTATCTACCATAAAGGATAACCATCTCAAACCATCTATCTTAATTTCTTATGTTAAGATTATAAGCAGGCAAGTTATACAACTTATACACACATTTATATATATAGGGATAATATTAAGGGACAAAAAGATAGAATGTAGGAGTGATGCTATTCAGAGCCATGTTTAAGATAAATTGAAAAACCTGAAATTTAATGTTCCATGGTAATTAACCATGAGGTAATCACCTACAAAGACATATGCCCTAAAAGACATTTTTCAAAGTCAAAGGCAAATTCATTTTTCAGTAACTTGGGCATTTTTTTTTTTTACATAATCCTGTCATATATATGGTGCTGTCTATATTTGTAATATTTTGAAAAAAAACTCTGAATAATACTGACATTTGAAATATAATTGTATAACATAGGAAAGATATACTTGTAACAGTATTCATATTCTTAATATTTATTAAGTAGTTATATTTATTAAGTTATATTAGTATTTATTAAGTTATATTAGTATAATAATATTTATTAAATGGTTTATTAAATACTAAATTTATACAATATTTGATTAGGGGACAGATCTGTCCTCCTAAAAATAAGCAGTGAGAAAGGTGTAGCTGCAGTCATATTTAACTTAATTGCTTTTATCCACAAATGCACATTATAATTTTTTTCCTGAAGGTAAAATATTAAATCCTCAAAAAGGTTCCTAAATATAAGGAATTGATGTAATTATTGTAAGTGCTGAAAGAACTAAAAATAAAGTGTATCTATTATTTTAGAGTCCAACTTCCAAATGGACATTAAAGTTGATTTAAAGAGTGTGAGAGTGAGGACAAAGATAGTAATATGCGTGAAATTTGCCAGAAAGAATAATTAAAAGTTATGAAGGGAATTTTGATAAAGACAAAGTTAGGGTCCTCAGAATGGCTTCTTTCCATTAAGAAACATTGTTTGTTTGTTTATTTATTTGCTGTAATTTTTTTCCCCAGTGTTCCAAGATTCATTGTTCATGCACCATGCTCAGATCCATGCAATATGTGCCTCCTTAATACTCACCACCAGGCTCAACCAACCCCCAACTCCCCTCCCCTCCAAAGCCCTCAATTTGTTTCTCAGAGTCCACAGTCTCTCATGGTTTGTCTCTTCCTCTGATTTCTCCCAACTCACTTCTCCTCTCCTTCTCCCAGTGTCCTCTTTGTTATTCCTTATGACCCAAAAGTAAGTGAAATCATATGGTAATGGACTCTCTCTGCTTGACTTATTTCACTCAGCATAATCTCCTCCAGTCCCCTTCATGTTGATACAAAAGTTGGGTATTTATCCTTTCTGATGGAGGCATAATACTCCATTGTATATATGGACCATATCTCCTTTATCCATTCATCTGTTGAAGGGCATCTTGGCTCTTTCCACAGTTTGGTGACTGTGGCCATTGCTGCTATGAACACTGGGGTACAGATGGCCCTTCTTTTCACAACATCTGTATCTTTCAGCTAAATACCCAGCAGTGCAATTGCAGGGTCATAGGGTAGCTCTATTTTTAATTTCTTAAGGAATCTCCACATTGTTTTCCAAAGTGGTTGCACCAACTTGCATTCCTACCAACAATGTAAGAGGGTTCCCCTTTCTCCACATCCTCTCCAACACTTGTTGTTTACTGTCTTGTTAACACAGGAACTTATCACCATATTTTAATAAAAATCCAGTAAGACCTAATTTTTTAGACCTTTCTCATACCTTTCATCTCTATTTTCCTCTTGGAACACTAGATATACATCATTCACTTCTCTTTTCCTTCTCTTTACTCTTTCTTTTTCTTTTTTTATTGACTTTGCTAAATAATGCCATAGATCCCTAAGCCTGCCTGATCATAATTTTCCTATAGAAATTTCCTTTTTGATTCTCCTAATTTCTAGCTAATAGAAGAAATATGTCACAATGTAAAAATGTTCATTATCCATTTCTATGCAATTATTTTCTTCGTGACCAGAGGAATCCTTTTTTTTTTTTTTAATTTTTCTACCCTATTTAATACAACTATATCTTCTATTAGAAACAGAAGCATTCTGGGTTCCAAATTTATTGCTTCAATTTTGGAAGCTCAGAACTGGAATTCTAAACTCTACTGCTTACAGTAATATTAACGCCACTAGACATTAGAGAAATGAACTTGCCAAGAACTCTATCTTTTATTATACTCTAAGTCATGAAAATTTTCTGATGCTTAATTCATGCCAATGTTCATAATCTCTAAGATGAGGTTAAGATATGAAAAAATTAATGCTAATAATTTTAATTTAATTAATTGATATGTTAGCAGTATTTCTTCAATGAAACTTAAGTGTATCTGGATTTCAGAGATCATGTGTAGAAGTTTTCTCAGGAATCCATAAGAAGATATGGGAATTTCATGATGGTATAAGTGGATTAGTCTACTCCCAGTGTGCTAATACAATAATGTAGATCTGTAAGGAGGGACCTGTCCTTAGGCTTGTCCTAATGAAAGATTTTCTCATCCCTGCCATATATACTCATGGATGTCAATGATTATTTTTATGCATGATGATAAGATAGTATCATTCCTGAACTCTTAATTTTGGTTTGGCCGTCTATGCAGCTTTTGGCAATTCATGCAGTTTTCTACTTATCTTTAATAGGAGAGGACACTTGAGGCTCCTGGGTGGCTCAGTGGATTAAGCTGCTGCCTTCGGCTCAGGTCATGATCTCAGTGTCCTAGGATCCAGCCCCGCATTGGGCTCTTTGCTCAGCAGGGAGCCTGCTTCTCTCTCTCTCTCTCTCTGCCTGACTCTCTGCCTACTTGTGATCTCTCTCTGTGTCAAATAAATAAATAAAATCTTTAAAAAAAAAATAGGAGAGGATCCTACTAAATGTGATCTTTTTTTCCAGGGAAGTTTTAATATGCAAATTCTAAACTATTTCTTTTTTCTCTTTGATTAGAAAATAGCACACACAAAAAATCATTTCTGAAAGGAAATCCAAATTTTAGGACAATGGCCTACATTTCCCATGACTATATATTAGTCTCTCTCTCACTCTCTCACACACACACACACACACACCCCATCCTACATCATTCAGGTCCAGAAAAATCTAATGAAGACAAAAGGAAAAAATGTTTCTATATGCCATGATCCATTCTAAGCACTATACTTTCTTGACAATTGTTTAATATAAGTCTACTAGAATGTAATCTCTGTGAAGACTACTATTATTTTGATAGTTGTGGCATTACTACTCCGAAGAAAGCACTTATGACCTCATAGGCCCTTGATAAATATCTACTAATGAATAACAATGGCCATTTAATTCTCCTACAATATGACTAGAATTGTTTTGATTATTTAAATCATGCATAACTATAGTATATACTGGGGCACCTGGGTGGCTCAGTCAGTTAAGCATCTGCCTTTGGTTTGGATCCTGGGATGGAGCTCTTTGGCAGGCCCTCTGCTCAGCAGGAAGTCTGTATCCCTCTCTCTCTC
Organism: Mustela nigripes; assembly: GCF_022355385.1. NCBI lineage: Eukaryota > Metazoa > Chordata > Mammalia > Carnivora > Mustelidae > Mustela > Mustela nigripes. The sequence goes on from NC_081557.1 coordinate 16,272,436, forward strand.
TCTATTCCTGTATACCTCCCGGCCCTCTCTGCTTGTGCTCTCTGATCTCTCTCTCAAGTAAATAAGTAAAATCTTCTAAAAACAAAAACAAAAATCTGTGATATATAAGATACGTATGATCCTTATCTTAATTTAAACTCATACTGCCATTATTATCCCCATGTTATGCACTAGAAAAATGAAGGTTAGGAAGTGAGATCAACCTTCAAAAGGTACAATGATCATAAATTAAAAACAAAACAGACAAAAAAACCACATAAGTTTATTTCTATCTCCTGTGTTTTTTTAAGAAAAATCACATTTTTTAAAGATTTTATTTATTTATTTGACAGAGAGAGAACATAAGTAGGCAGAGAGGCAAGCAGAGAGAGAGGAGGAAGCAGGCTCCCTGACGAGCAGAGAGCTGGATGTGAGGCTCGATCCTAGGACCCTGAGATCATGACCTGAGCTGAAGGCAGAGGCTTTAACCCACTGAGCCACCCAGGTGCTCCCAAAAAATCACATTTTAAAACATATATACGAGTAGGTCTGTCTTGGAAAGGATAAAGGTTTTGAAAGCATAGAAATCTATAAAGAGGTTCACAGAAAAATATTAAAATAATTTTAAATGCTCATGGACATTTACCTTATTGATGGGAAATCCTGTAGGGTGTGAGTCACTATTTAGATGAATAGTTGGAAGTTATGGATAGTAAACTCAGATTTCAATGAAAGAAACCCTATCTACAAAATCAGAACTGCCTAAAAACTAAAAATGATTGGTTAGTGAGGCTGGGGATTCGCTTTCACTATTGTCACTGGAGATACTCAAGCAGTCTGGAGGTTTTAGAGAAAAACTGAATCAGCACAAGAGGTGAACCAATTAACACCTTCTCTTCCTATATTTCTGATGTACATATTCTAGAGTTTTAATTCTCTTAACAAATTTAAAATTCTATCTTACACAATATGCAAATTCATTCTAACTTAAGGCAAGTATAGGTAAATTGATTTTTCCAATAGAAAATTTGGAAAAGGATTTCCTAGTACTTTTTGTACTTTTGTGTTAGGATAGAGAAAACAGTGATTATTCTACTCTAATCTGTAGTCTCTGAAGTTTACTAAAAATGTGCCAAGTCTCTTTAGACTGTGAAGCATGAATCTCTGTGTAGCATTTCTACATCAACATCCAAAAGAAAATCAGCTACTGAAGGCATAATTTCCAGTTTTTCTCAGTTTTCCCACGTGTATATGCCAAATGTGTAGGAATAATACAAGGGTAGTACATCTCAAAATGTATAGCTAGTTGTGAAAAACTTGAGGTAATATAAGCCCTGAAAGTTTTTATTTTCTTGTAATGCAAATACTTGACCTAAGCTTTGATTGTTGAGGCATCCACTTCAAGATTGAAGTCTCAAATAAATACATTGTCAGCTACAGACATGGGACTAGATAAATTCCCCCTACCCTAACAGCCTTTCCCCTCTAGGTTCCTTTGTTTCAGCAATCTTGGTTGATTTCTATGACTGAAATCTGTTATCCCATAACTGGGCTACTTGTGTCTCTTCCCACACTTCAGATTTCCATTTGTATGTTTCAAATTCACCAGTAAGGTGAGTCTGCAAAACTCTCACCTTTGACCCCAATAAAATCAGAAAGCCAAGACCATACTCTTTCTCTCTAGTGGAAACTTTACTTTGTGGCCCCAGGTGTGCCATGGGCTTTCCAGGACCATCAAAAAACCTTTGCTTGTTTTTCAAAACTTTCATCACAGTTTTTGCAGAGGGTGTATTGAAATCTTAAGAATTACAAAGGCTGGTCTAGCCATACCGTTGGTTATTGCTAGCTTGCGTCTGGCACAAAATACTTGACATTGTTCTGCATATCACAAATTAAAATGAGTCTCATATCCATATGAACATACCACAGTACATGAAGTTAACAACTTAATTTACTTGCTACTTAATGACTTCAGAACAAATCCGTGTTTCAATAAAAACAACCACTAGATCTGGCAACTCTCAAGGGCATCTAATATAGAAATAAGCTGTATCACCTGAGGATATTTTCCTGTTTTGGCATTTGCTGATTCAATTCTGAATAATCACATTGGCTTTTTATTGTAGGTAGAATACCATTTTTATGGTAAAAATTAATTTAGAATTCCAGTTTTGTTTCATATGCAAGGAGCTTAGAAGTTGCCACTCTGTCTTAATTTTAAATAAAAAGCTAAACAGATTGAACAATCAACAACTCTTCTTAGATCCATGAGAGAGGGGAAGACATAGGAAGAACCACTGCCCCTAAGATGGAAAAAACAGACAGGAGGACACAGAGAATCATGGCTTGCCAAACCAGAGACTCACAAGCAGAAATGACCACAGGACCCAGTGTCAGGGTAGAAAACCTGAGAACTGAAAAATTTTTGATGGTCCAGTGTAAATAAGTCTGATTGTTAAAAACTCCACAGGGACACAATAATAGGGAGGCTCCCACAATACTGTGAAACTACCTTCAAAAGCTCAACCAGGCTGGCACAGAAAATACTGAAGGAAAATCCCCCTGTGCTTCTAACAGGGAGAGAAGGGAAGGAACCATCTTGAAATATGCTAGAGCATGCTGTCCTTAAAAAGGCCTGCCCTCTTGGCAAACTAATTAACTAGAGTTTAACCTTATGGAGCCTTATCAGAACTTAACTGACTTGGGGGAAGGGAGTTAACAAATTCTACCTGGCTCTGGTGTTCCAGTTGAGAGAAGGAAAAGATCCAACTCCAGCTCATTCTAGTTATCCTGTCCCATCTAAGGATGAAGGGCAAAACAACAACAGCAGCAACAACAATAACTGAGAAACTCATGAAGTTCATAATCCAGAGGCACTGACACACTCAAAAGTCTGAGACCCAACCATAGGAGTAAAGAATGCTTCCTCTCCACCCTTTTCCCCACTTCATCACTTGATTACTAAATACTTATTTATAACAGTTCCTTTTACCTAGTACATCCTACCCAACTGTCAAGAAAATATTTTAAGGTATATTCAGAAGGAAACAAAACAAAACAAAACAAAATAAAAACCCCATAACTGAAGCATTAGAACCAGATATTGCAGGGATATTGAAATTATCAGACTCGGGGTTTAAAACAACTATGATTATATGCTAATGTCCTAATGAATAAAGTAGACAAATGGGCAAGTAGAGAGATGGAAATTCTAAGACAGAACTAATAAGTAATGCTAGAAATGAAAAACACTAACAGAAATGAAGAATGTCTTTGAAGGTTATTAGTAGACTGGACACAGCTAAGGAAAGAATCTCTGAGCTAGAAAATATATCAACATAATCATCAAAACCTGAAAAGCAAAGAGAACAAAGAAAAAAAAAAGAGCAAAATATACAAAGACTATGTGACAACTATAAAAGGCATAACATATACATAATATGACTATTAGAAGAATAAGAAAGGAAAAGTATTTCAAATGATAATGATTGAGATTTTGTGAAATTAATGTTAGACACCCAATCACAAATCATAAACTATAGAGAATACTGAAAAGGATAAATGTGGGGAGTTTTGGGGAAAGAGATGTAGGCATAGGATTTTCAAACTGCAGAAAAGCAAAGATAAAGAAAAAAATCCTGAAAGGAGTCAAAGAAGAAAACACCTTACAAACAGAGGAATAAAGATTAACAATTATATAAGATTTATCCTTAGAAACACAGACAAGAAGAGAGTGGAATTAATATTTAAATTATTCAGAGAAAAATGCCTACCAACCTAGAATTTGGTACCCAGAGATGTTAGCCTGCCAAGAGTGAAAGAGAAATAAAGATTTTCTCAGACCAACAAAAATTGAGGGAATCTGTTGTCAGTAGACTTGGCTTATAAGAAATGTTAAATTCTGTAAAGATAGGGGAAAATAACATAGGTCAGAAACTTGGATCTATAAAAAGGAAGAACATAAAAGCAAGAACAAGTGAAGGTAAAATAAAACTTTTTATTTGTATTCTTGGCTGAGGTAACAGATATTAGTTTGTTCAAGATAACAATATCAACAACGATTTTTATTTTTCATGTACATGCATTTAATTTACTAGATATGTAGAACACTTTTGTACTTCTCATTTGAATATTTGTTCCTACCACCAAGATTTGTATCTGCAGCAGTTCTGCCCAGGCCCATACCCCAGGCTTCAAGGCTCACCACAACTGCCCTCTTATTCACAGTTTGCTGTCCATGATGAAAGGGTTTGAAGAAATGGGGGAGCCACCCACACCTATGCCTTTTGCGTGTCACTGACTGCCATCAGTGGCTGGTTATGAGTCCTAGTCTTAGGCACCATCCATTTTCAGGGCTAGTTGGTTTGGCAGAAAAGTTGCTACACAATCCTTAGTGGCTTTCAACTTCCATGACCACCGTCCTAATAGGTTTTCGTTTAATAACTTAATTTGTTAAATAGAAGGGTATTTCCTCCATAAATTCAAACAGTTAATTTGAGTATTTTCAAATATACATTGATTATATATTATAATATTATATATTATATTATATTAATTATATTCAGATTCATTATGCAAAAAATTCAAAGGACGTAGTTCAACTCAACAACTCAACTCAGTAACAACTGGATGTAATTAACATCTATAGACTATTTCATCCAACAGCAGCATAATGCACATCCTTCTCAAACTAACATGGAATATTCACCAATATAGACCATTTTTTAGGCCCTCAGACACATCTTAAAAGAACAGAAATCATACATGCATTGTCTCAGACCACAAGAGAATTAAACAAAAAAAATCAATAACAGAATGATAACTAAATAATCCCAAAATATGTTGAGGGTAAATACACTTTTAAGCACATGGACCCAAGAAAAAAATCTGAAGAGAAATTTTAAAATATTTTTAACTAAATGAAAATGAACACACAAGTTATTGAAATGTGTGGGATACAGCAGTGCTTGAGGGAAATTAAATGTACTAAATTCATATAATAGAAAAGAAGAAATATCTAAAAGTTGATAATCTAAGTTCTCATTGTGGAAAACTGGAAAAAGAACAAAATAAAGCCAAAGTAAACAGTAGGAAAGAAATAAGAATAAGAAAAGAAATTGAAAACAGGAAATCAATAGATAAAATCAGTGAAATTAAAAGCTGGCTCATTGAAAAGATCAATAAATTCTATAACTCTTTGACTGATGAAGAGGGGAAAAAAAGGACACAATGTTTATAAGAGAAATGAAAGAGCAAACATTACTGTAGAGTCCATTAACACTAAAAGAATAATGAAGAGAAACTATGAACAATTCTATGCTGACAGATTTGGCAACCTAGATGAAATGGACAAATTTCTTGAAAGACACAGCTTCCCCAAAACTCACATAAGAATAAATCAATATGAATAGGCATATATCAATTAAAGAAATTGAATCACTAATAATCGCATAAAACAGAAAGAATAAAGCCCAAATGTGTTCACTAATGAACAATGAACAAATGTTTTAGAAATTATACCAATTCTCTACTATCTCTTTCAGAGAGCAGAAACAGGGGAAACACTTCCCAATTAATTCTATGAGGTCATTTCCCTAATACTAAAACAAGATACAGACTACTGGAAAACAAAATGATAGATCAATATCTCTCATGACTACAGATGTAAAACAAACAAAAAATTGCACACCATGACCTTGTGAGATATTATCCCAGATATATAAGACTGATTCAACATGCTAAAATTATTTAACATAATCCATCATATTATCAGTCTACAAAGGGAAAAAAAAATGACCATATCAATAGATACAGGAAAAGCATTTGACAAAATCCAACACTCATTTATGATGAAAATTATCTTTTAACTAGAAATAGAAGGAAACTTCTTCAACTTGATAATATAAACAAAAAAAAAGCTAGAGTTATCATCATGCTTACTAGTAGAAATGTGAAACTTCCTCACTAAGATCTGGTACAAGGCAAGGATGTCCCCTCTATCACCCCTATTTAGTATTATACTGGACATCCTAGCTACATAGTAAGACAAGAAAAGGAAATAAAAGCTATGAAGATTGAAAAGGAAAAAGTAAACAGTTTTGTTTGTTGTTTTTTGTGGATGATAGGATTATCTATATATAAAATTTGAAAGAATCCACAAAAAAAAAACCCTCCTTGAACCAATAAATGATTATACTAATTTTTCACAATACAGTAGACCCTTAAGCAAGATGGGTTTAAATTGCACCAGTACACTTAATCTGTGAATTTTTTTCATTAAATACAGTATAGTACTATACATGTATTTTCTGTTATCTATAATTTCTCTTAATAAGATTTTCTTTTCTCTAGCTTACTTTATTATAACAATATACTATATAAAACATATAACATAAAAAGATGTGGAAAATATGTGTTAATCAACTGTGTATATTACTGGTAATACTTCTGGTCAACAGTAGGCTATTAAGATTTGGGGGAGTCAAAGTTATACATGAAATTGCAACTACATGCGGTGTGGCCAGTGTCCCTAAATCCTTTGTTGCACAAGGATCAACTGCACAATGTTAACATGCAAAAGTCCATCCTAACTGCAATGAACAAATGGAGTTTTAAATTAAAAACACAGTATATTTACATTAGCACCCCAGAACATAAAGTATTTCAGTATAAATCTAACAAAATATAAGATCTATATTTGAAAAACCACACAAAATTCTTTTTTTTAATTTTATTCATTCATTTGATAGAGAGAGATCACAAGTAGGCAGAGAGGCAGGCAGAGAGAGAGGAAGGGAAGCAGGCCCCCTGCTGAGCAGAGAGCTTGATGTGGGACTTGATCCCAGGACCCTGAGATCATGACCTGAGCCGAAGGCAGTGGCTTAACTCACTGAGCCACCCAGGTGCCCCCACACAAAACTCTAATGAATGAAACCAAAGAACTACATGGGGAAATATTCAATGTTCATGGATAGACTCAATATTGTCAAATGTCAGTTCTGTCCAACTTGATTTATGGATTCAATGCACTTCAATCAAAATACCAGCTAGTTACTTTATGGATACTGACAAACTGAGTCTAAAGTTTGTATGGAGAGCCAAAAGACCCAGAGGTTAACACAGTATTGAAGAAATTTAAAAACTGACACTATCCAACTTTAAGACCATAAACTACAGCAATCTAGACAGCATGGCTTTGGAAAAATAATTTATGGAAGCAATAGAGCCCAGATACAGATCCCCATAAATAAGTTAGCTGATCTTTGAACAAAGGTAACATAATGCATTAAACATAGTGCATTCAACAAATGGTGCTGGAACAACTGTACAACATACAAAATAAAACAAAAAAAAATCTAGACAAGAGCTCTTATACCCTTAAAAATTAACTAAAATTGGATCATAGATCTAAATATGAAATGCAAAACTACAAAACTCCTAAAAAATAATATGAGAGAAAATGACTTTGGATATTGTAGTGCCTTTTTAGAAAAAACACCAAAGGCATGATCCATGAAATAAAAATTGATAAGTGAACATCATTAAAATTAAAAACTTCTGGTCTGTGAAAGATAATGTCAAGAGAATGAGAAAACAAGCCCTCGACTGGGAAGAAATAATTGCAAAATACATCTAATAAATGATTGTTATCTAAAATATTCAAAGAACTCAAACTCATAAGGAACAACCTAATTAAAAAATGAACCAAAGACCTTAATAACCACCTCAATAAGATATACAGATGGCAAATAAACACAAGAATATGTCAACAGAGAAATGTCAACTTAAAACAATGAGGTACTGCTACTCACTTATTAGTACAAAATCCAAAACAGTGACAACACCAAACACTGACAACCATGTGGAAAAACAAGAACTCTCATTACTGGTGGGTATGCAAAAAGATACAGTCACTATGGAAGACCATACCTTCAGTAGGTGAATACATAAACAACCTGGTATATCCAGATGATGTTATAGTATTTAGTTGTGTGTTTGGGCGGGGGGAAGAACCATAAAAGTACATGGAATAACTTTAATGCATGTTTCTAAATGAAAGAAGCCAATCTGAAAAGTCTATATGCTGTATGATTCAAACTGCAGAACATTTTGGAAAAGCTAAAATTATATATTAAAAATGTCAGTGGTTGCTAGGGGTTGGGTAGGGACAGGATGAATAGTTGAACAGATGAATAGAAATTTTAGGACACTGAAAAACTGTGATACTATAATGATAGACATATGTTCTTATATATGCCCAAATCCATATAATGTACAACACCAAGGCTGAACTATGAGATAAACTATGGATTTTGGTGATAATGATGTGCGCATCAATGTGGGTTCAATTGCAGCAAGTGTACAACTCTAGTGGTAGATGTTGATAATGGGGGAGGGTATGCGTTGTAGATTCAGGATGTGCATGGGAAATCTCTGTATCTTCCTCTCAATTTTTATGTAAATCAAATTGCTCTGAAAATGTTTCTTAAAAATCTTAAAAAGATAATTTACATAGTGATCCAAAGGGGCACGTGTACCCGATGTTTATAGCTGTAATGTCTACAATAACCAAACTATGGAAAGAACCTAGATGTCCATCAATAGATGAATGGATAAAGAAGATATGGTATATATACACAATGGAATACTATGCAGCCATCAACAGAAATGAAATCTTGCCATTTGTGACAACGTGGATGGAACTAGAGGGTATCATGCTTAGTGAAATAAGTCAATCAGAGAAAGACAACTATCATATGATCTCCCTGATATGAGGAAGTGGAGATGCAACATGAGGGGGGTTAAGGGGGTAGAAGAAGAAGAAATGAAACAAGATGGGATTGGGAGGGAGACAAACCATAAGTGACTCTTAATCTCACAAAACAAACTGAGGGTTGCTGGGGGGAAGGGGGTTAGGAGAGGGGGGTGCGGTAACGGACATTGGGGAGCGTATGTGCTATGGTGAGTGCTGTGAAGTGTGTAAACCTGGCGATTCACAGACCTGAACCTCTGGGGATAAAAATACATTATATGTTTTTAAAAAATTATTAAAATTTTTTTTTAATTTAATAAAAAATATTATCAATGGTGCGCCTGGGTGGCTCAGTGGGTTAAAGCCTCTGCCTTTGGCTCAGGTCACAGTCTCAGGGTCCTGGGATCAAGCCCCACATTGGGCTCTCTGCTTGGCAGGGAGCCTGCTTCCCCCCTCTCTCTCTGCCTGCCTCTCTGCCTACTTGTGATCTCTGTCTGTCAAATAAATAAATAAAATCTTTACAAAAAAATATTGTCAATGGTTAAAAAAAAAGATAATTTAAATAATTAACTCCAAAGTGTAACCTGGAAGAGATTTTAAACATAAAGAATTATAAAAAATAACATTCAGAAAAGGAACTGGATAAAAAATAAGTAACAGCAGAAAGGATACTGATATACTATTTTTGGAATGGCATACAGTGATATAGAGATTCATAAGACTCTTGATATATTTGCCTATTTCCTATTTTGTAAATATAATTCAAATGATCCCAAATTTTTTAAAGATATTGATACATTAATAATGGCATTGAAAAATAAAACATAAATGTTCAATAATATTTTACAATTTAGAGCAATATTCCATAAGGTGGAATATTATGTATTCTTCAACTCATTTATACTACAACAGCCATGATAAGTAAAAGTAAATACAGTGTACAATATGAGTAGAATTTTAAATCTATAAATAGAATATCAAGATGTTAATAATTCACCTCTATGCATCAGATATTCTCTACTATATTGCAAGCACTGTGTTACCATCAATACTTATCTTTTTGAATTTTCTGTTTTGGTGAGAGGAAGACAGGACCTGAAATGTTCAGTTTAAGGGACAATGGAACTGGAATCATCATGATCAACTTTTGCTTCTATAGAATTTTCTTACTGCTAAAAACATATTTATTGTGCTTTCATCTGATGTATTATAAGCTGTAGGTATGTAAGATAATTGTTATTCTTAAACAATTCATAGAATTCACCTGTGTGACCTTTTGAATTTTGAGGGTTTTTTTGTGGATATGTTTTGTACAAAAAAAAAAAAAAAAGAAAGAAAGAAAAAAAAAAGAAAGAAAGAAAGAAAGAAAAGAAAAAAGAAAGAAATTTCTATAATAGATTTTGGAGTATCTTTAGTTTTAGATTTTGTGTCACTTTTATTAAGTTGTATTTTTCAAAGAATTTATCCACTTCAGTTGCAAATTTTTTGGAACACATATGTTCAAAATATTTTCCCATTTATGTCTACAGAATCTGTAAAATCTCCCATTCCTGATTTTTCTTTTTCTTTTCTTTCTTTCTTTTTTTTCTTTTTTTAACATTCTACCTAAGGGAATCACATTATTGTTCATCTATTCTCAAAGAACTAAATTTTGTCTTTTTTAAATTTTTTTTTTGTTGTTGTTAGCTTTTAGAGTTTCCAGATTCTGTTATATTACTCCAATGAGAATTTGGTTTGTTTCTCAAGAGATGACTTACCCTCAAATTGCAAACTCTGTCTCCTGGGTAGAACCTGGAATCTCTATATAATATACCCCAGCTGAGCTGTGAGTCTACCTCATGCATGCGTATTTCTACAGTCAGAATATAAAGACAAAAATAAAGCATTCTCTTTGATTGTGCTTTCAGAGATTCTCCCCTCACTTTTTAGTAGCTGTAACAGCCTCAAATTCTAGCCTCTTATCCTTTCTCTGTGTGTGTAATTTCACAGGTTTTCTTTTCTTTTTTTTTTTTTTTTAATTGGAGTTTTAGCTTCCCTACAAAGAGCTGACCATGGTCTTTCCTCAGGTTAGAAGTTGTTCAAAAACAAACAAAAACGAAGACTCACCCTATTCTGTTTCCTCTTTTCAATATAAAATTTTCTTTAGAAATTTGTCTTTTAGGTAGTGGGTTAGTCTGTTTTGCATTCTCTTCACAGTTTGTATTTGTTTTTGATGGAGAACTCACTTGCTTTTGATGGAGAACTTCTCTCTGAAATGGAATTTATGCCCTTTTCCTCTTGACATTTTCCCATTTTGTTTTGGAGGACTTCTTTACCATCTGGAACAAAACATCCCAGACCTTGGTTGTATTTTCTCCCTCCCAGCTCAGGAGGCAGTCATTTTTCCAAAGAGCCCTAGACTTTTTTTTTTTTTTTTTGGAAAATGGTATTCACAAAAGGAGAACCTGGTTGTAGAAATATTCATTGCTACTAAACTGCTATTGCACATGAATGGGTATATAAGAATAAATGTGTAGTTATTTTATATAATTTCTATTTTAAAAACACTTTTTTTTTCCCTTTTAGAGAGTACAGGGCAGGGGGGAACAGAGGAAGAGGGAGGGAATCCCAAGCAGGCTCCATACCCAGTACAGAGCCCTACATGGGGCTCGATCATACAACCCTGAGATCATGACCTGAGAGGAAATCAAGAGTCAGATACTACTGAGCTACCCAAGCACCCTTAAAAACACATTTTGGTGCTGATGCAGCAAATGCTCCTGGGTTCATTCTCCAGAAGTGGGAATGCTCCTTACTGGCTCCTACATTGGAAAGTGTTTGGGTCAAAGGGAAAGAAAATGAAAAGGAAGGAAAAATGAAAATTGAAGGGAAAATGAGGCAGGAGTTAAGAAGCAATAGAAAGAAGGTGGCAGCAAGCTTTTCAGGGAGATCTCATTAAACCTGGATATAAAATAATTATTGTGAGCTAAATACTTTATTACATCCCACAATGATGATAACACACTGCCTGATAAAGTGATGTGGAGCCAAATTATCCTTAAAAATATGGCTCAGAAGTGATCAAGGGACTGTTTTATCTCTATATCCAATAAAGATGTTCACTTGACGAAAGTAAAGACTAAGAAATTTCTTCATTTTATTAGCTATCACAATATGAAGTGTGGTGATTCCAACTGAGTGTTATAATCTGGACCAGAAAATCACAGACCAAAACTCAAAAGTCAGTTCACATTGACCCTATGAAATTTAGAAGCACTCAGGAATTACCCACAATACAGAATAGATATTTTGAAACAAAAGAAGGAGGAGAAGCAGACTCCCTGCTGAACAGGGAGCCCAACATGTGACTCAATCCCAGAACCACAGGATCATGACCTGAGCCAAAGGTGCCTAACTGACTGAGCCACCCAAGTACTTGTAAAAATAAGACTTTATTGTACATCTGAGAAGGGGAATATTTTCCATTGATTTTATGTAACTGATTAACAGTCTGTGAGGTTACTTTTAAAGTGAAATGAAAAAAAAATCCCTATTTTCAGGTGTTCTATAGCTCCCCAGTAGAACTCAAACATCATATTAATCCAAGGGATAAATGTCTGATGAGACAAACTATTTGCTCTTATCTGGAATATTATCTTTTCTAAGAAGACTTCTGTTGTCTCCTAGGCAGTTAAAGAGCCTCTTCTTTGTAATCCCCTAGTACTTGTAAAAACCTTTATTGCAATAGCTAATATGTAGTGTTATGAGTGTTAGGAGAGTCTTTCCGAATGATTTAATGGCTAGACAGAATTTCTGATTAATTTGAAATGTTACTTCCTCCTGATTGGTTTCATTTATTAAAAAGTCTTTAAAAGAAATATTCCTTAGAGAGGCTCATTAAGTTGTAACTTTAAGCAAATTGACTGTACATACTTAATTGTTTAGTTCCCTTAGGCATTGCATCTGAGGTAGCGACATCAAAATCATTTTGACAGCACATATCATTTTTAAGTTTCAGTTTGAAAGAAAAATATTGCCATGAATGGAGAAAAATATAAACACACACAAACCTTAGGGATCATTCCCACATGTGTGATACACATACACATACAAGTTCAACGAATATACACACCTTGAGAAACATTAGCATATTAACATTCTTAGACTTTTCTGACATTTGCATCCTAGGTAAAAATCACATTTGTTCAACTAAATTTATCTACCTACCTAAAAACAGAGTTCATCTAGCTTTGGAAGTTTTGTTATGTAGAGTGAAGAGAAAAGCATAAGAAGTATTTATGGTAGGGCTGTAAAATCAGTTTATAAAGAATGTTGTAAAGAGAAACCTAAAAGTAGCAATAGTATATATGAGAAGCTTGACTGGCCAAAAAAAGAAAAAAAAGAAAAGAAAGAAAAAGGAAAAGAAAGAATGAAATTGAATGAAGTAAGTTTATAAACTGTGGATTTTCTCCCACAGTGTTGAAGTATTAAATGAGTTTAGAAAACTTGTGTTGCTGAATTTGGTTTAACTATGTAGTATGACTGTAATTCTGGGTCATGTGGACTTATGCTGTTTCCTAATATTTAATTTACAGCTTCTGTTATGTGTATATATTTATATTTATTAGTATGTTAAAATATCAATATTCATATTTATAAATTTATATCTTTATACATTTGTATGTATTTATATAACCATATATAAATATATATGTCATGTCACATGTTTTATGTCATCATTTAAATGGCAATTACTTTAACTTATTTTAATATTTCTGGAATCAGGATACATTTATGTTTTACTTGCATTTTTTTCCCTTAGTTGTCCATAAAATGCTTTATTACAGTATATAGAGCATCCTAGATTTGATTACTATGTAGATTTTATATGTAAAATGTTTTTCTTATTGGCCAGTTTAATTGATTTGATAAAAGTTTTCCTAATTGTTCAAATTTTCTTTGTAAGAATCAGTTAAATTAATAAGAAAATATTAAAGAAACTGAAGTTAAATTTGGAGAAATACTTTGTCACTATATAAAGTAGGTACTGAATGTTAAGAGAAACATTTTTCTTTATGAATTTCTGATGCCTGACAATTATCCTCCTTTTCTGTAATGCTACAGATTTCAGATCAATGATGCATTTCCTTATGAGGCAGTTTTATTTTAATATTAATTTATATTAAGCACTTTTTGAAAACTATTTTTAAAGAGTAATTCATTGATCCATAAAATATCTACCTTTTAATACTGATTCTTTAATGGTATTAAAAGATTAACACAAAGCCTTAATTTTAAAATTTTTCAGGTCAAAAATGAACACACATACATAGACACATACAGACCAAACATACACAGAAACAAACACACATAGCTAAATGTAAAACTTCCAATTTTAAAACTTAAACAAATGGAATTAAGACAATTGCAAGATTCTTCTGAATTAGTAAATTATTTTTCATCTTTGAGTAAGCTGCAGCATTTTTGCAAAAGTTAGTCTTTAGTTATGTTTTGTCTTACGGAATTTTCTTTTGGGGGAGTAAGAGGAGAGGACATGTCTAAGTATTTTTCTTGATTTCAACTAATACTTTTGAGACAAATAGTGCCTAAAGCCAGTAAAAGGAAGGAAATAAAGTTTAGGGCAGGATTAAATGAAATGCAGACTTAAACAAACAAACAATAGAAAAGATAAATAAAACCAGAGGCTGGTTTTTTTTTTTTTTTTTTTTTGGAAGATCAACAAAATCGATAAACCTTTGCCAGACTCATTAAAAATAAATAAATAAAAACACAACTCAAAATCAGAAAAGAAAGAGAAGAAATAACAGTCAAAACCTCAGAAATACAAAGAATTAATAAGAGAATACTATGAACTGTCATATGCCAACAAATTAGACAACCTAGAAAAAATGGATAAATTCCTAGGAACATAATCTTAAAAATGGAATCCAAAGAAATACAAATTTGACTCATTACTAGAAATGAAACTGAACCAGTAATTTAAAAACTCTGAAACAAAAGTCTAGGATCAAATGGCTTCACAGGTCAATTTTACCAAATGTTAAAGAAGAGTTAATACCTATGCTCAAAATGTTCCCCCCCAAAAAAGAAAGAGAAAAGAAAGTTTCCAAATGTATTCTATAAGGCCAGCATCATCCTGATATAAAAACCAGATAGACACTACAGATGAAAACTACAGAACAATATCTCTGATGAACATAGAGGCAAAAATCTTGAGTATTAGCAAATCAAATCTAACAATTTAAAAAATCATGCATCACTAACAAGTGGAATTTATTCCTGGAATATAAGCACCCCTTCAATATTCAGAAATCAATCATTGTGATACATCATACTAACAAGAGAAACAATAAAAACCATATGATCATTTCAATGTATATAGAAAAAAACATTTGACAAAGTACAACATCCATTCATGACAAAAACCTTCAAAAAAGGAGGTTTGGAGGGAAGATACCTCAACATAATAAAAGTTGTGTAGGAAAAACCCATAGGTAACATTATACTCAATAGTGAAAGATAAAAAGCTTTTCCTATAAGATCAAGAACAAGACAAAGATCTCCATTCTGTTGGGAAAGATTTAGTACTAGAAGTCCTAGCCATAGAAATAAGACAAGAAGAAACAAAAGGCATCCAAATTGATAAGAAAGAAGAAAAACTTTCACTATTTGCAGATGACATGATACTATCCATATATATAAAATTCTAAGGACTCCACTGAAAAACCAGCAGAACTGATCAATGAATTCAGGAAGGCTGCAGGATAGAAAGTCAATGTACAGAAATCCATTGCATTTTTATAAACTAATAATGAAGTAGCAGAAAGAGAAATTAAGAAAATAATCCCACCACAAGTGCACCCAGAGGTATATAACTAGGAATAAACTTAAGCAAGGAGGAGAAAGATCTTCACTCTGAGAACTCTAAAACCTTGATGAAAGAAATTAAAAATGATACAAACAGGGATGCCTGGGTGGCTGAGTTGGTTAAGTGTCTGCCTTTGACTCAAGTCATGATCCCAGGGACTTGGGATGGAGTCCCACATCTGGGCTCCTAGCTCAGCAGAAAGCCTGCCACTACCTCTATCCGACATCTCCCTGCTTGTGCTCTCATGTTCTCTCTCTGTTGAATTAACATTTTTTTTTAAGATGACACAAATAAATGGAAAGATATTCCACACTCATGTATTAGAAGAACCAATATTGTTATAGTGTCCATAAGACATCAAGCAATTCAATGCAGATTTAATACAATCTCTATCAAACTACCAAAAACATTTTTAATAGAACTAGAATAATCCTTAACTTTGTATGGAAATACAAAAGACCCTGTTTAGCCAAAGCAATCTTGAAAAAGAACAAAACTAGAGTTATCTTAACCCCAGATTTCAAGATATATTACAAAGCAGTAATAATCAAAACTGCTTGGTAGTGGCATAAAATAGAGACATACATCAATGAAACAGGATAGAGAGCCCAGAAATAAGCCCACACCCATCTGATCAATTAATCTTTGAAAAAGGAGGCAAGAATACACAACGGGGAAAAGACAGTGTTTTCAATAAATGGTGTTGAGAAAACTGGACAGCTACATGCAGAAGAGTGAAACTGGATCACATTTTTACACAATACATAAAAATAAACATAAGACCTGAAGCCACAAAAATCCTAAAAATCCTAAAAGAGAGCACAGACAGTAATTTCTCTGACATCAGCCATAGCAGCATTTTTCTAGATATATCTTTTGAGGCAAGGGAAACAAAAGTAAAAATAAACTATTGGGACTATATTTTTTTTAAAAAAGCTTCTGCACAGCAAAGAAACAACAAATAAAACAATAAGACAATCTCCTGCATGGGAGAAGACATTTGCAAATGTCAGATAGCATATCCAATGAAGGTTTAGTATCTAAAATATATAAAGAACTTATACAACTCAAACATGGAAAGGCTTAAGTCTTAACACCCATATTCAATCTAGCCTAACCAATCCCATCATTGACTCGCCCATCAACTTTCTCTATTCAGGATTAATCTTGATATATTCATCTTACAATGAGAGTCTGAGTTGTATGCAATGTTTCTTGCTTTCTCCATTTTTCCATATCTAACAGAAACTTCTAACCTACCTAAAAACTTTGCATCGTTTACAAGACTGTCACCTTCTATGTCACCTTCTTTGCTTGCAGAAATCCTACACATCCTTTAAGACTGATCCTAATTTTTCTATGTAAAGAATTTCAGGATTACCCGATTTTGAAAATATCTTCCCAGTCTCTGAGAATCTTTATTTAATCACTCAATTATTAAAGCATTTGCCACACACTACCTTGTGCGTTATATGTAGGTATATTCTAAATTCTCAACTTGATTGTAAGCTTATTGAAGGCCAAGAAGTATTATTCATCTTTCTTTTCCCTAGATTAACTTCATTATAACAGGCATTTAAGAAAGCTTTTTAAAGAATCCTGTCCCACTGAGTGATGTATTGGTATGCTGATGAGGCTTTTATTCCTCATAAGATATTGAGAGACAATACAGATTTTTAAAAAATTAAATATTAAAGGGGTGCCTGGGTGGCTCAGTGGGTTAAGCCTCTGCCTTCGCCTCAGGTCATGATCTCAGGGTCCTGGGATCAAGCCCCGCATCGGGCTCTCTGCTCAGTAAGGAGCCTGCTTCCCCCCTCTCTCTGCCTGCCTCTCTGCCTACTTGTGATCTCTCTGTCAAGTAAATAAATAAAATCTTCTAAAAAAATTAATTTTAAAGCACCTGATCTATTAGTGGACAGATAATAGCACCATTTAAAACTCTCTGTGTTTTAATTTGAAAATGATTATGTTGATACCAAAAGTTTAAAATGCTGATTTATTCTAGAGATATCTTCTTGAATTATTGGCTTTTCAACTCTATAGAATTGCTTCCTTAGTGGACATGATATATAGTCAATGCCACAAAGAAAACAGCACCCAATCCACCAAAATCTCAATTGTTTACATCAATGGATTTAGGTGTATGGGATAGTGTGTGGGTCAGCTGGACCCAGTCTGGACTAAGCATTGTATCCAGCCAGCCTCATGCATCTCTTCATTCCCCCTGCACAAGGATCTATTTTTTTCATAGCAAATGTCAGAAGCACAGAAGACCAAACCAAATCATTAAGCACACTCAAGGCCTCTGTGTCTTTTCTGACATTCCAATGCTCAAGCAAGTCCAGTGAAATCAGCCCAGGTAGGAGGGGAAGCATATTCCTCCTGCTCTGGGAGGAGGTCCTGAAAAGTCACAAGGTGCAGATGTCAATGTATAAAACAAACCAACTAACATGGACCAAAGTTTGTTCCCTAAAGACTTATTTTTCCTGAAATTAAACGTTGTCCTTTGCCCAGTTATCATAAAAGGGACTCAATATTGGACATGATGAGAAAACCATAATACATCGTATTAAATTCATAAATCGTATAGATATACATATAGAATATTATATGTATAATCTATACATCGTATAGAGTATTATATTTAATTTATTCACTGATTATAAGGGCCCCTATAATATCTGTTTCATGCATTGTATGATTTGGCCAATGTTACAGCTTGTGAGGATTTGGAGCAAAAAATGGTATGATTTCTGATTTATTATATGCTTTTCCTATAGACATAAGTTAATATATAGTGACTTGGATTATAATGAAGGTGACACTATAGTCAAATGGATGAAAGCTCATCTTTTCACTAACTCATGCTGAGTTAACAGACTATCATATGGAGAAAATCAGATTCTTCCCTCCACATCATATACAAAAATAAATTTCAGATTCATTGGGATATACATGTACAAAATAAATTTAGAGCATGGTTATATCTTTGGAACATAAAAAAATATTTCTTAAACAGCATAGCAAAATATCTATGCATAAGTAAATGATTAATAATTTAGATAGGCCTAAAATCAGGAATTCTTTTTATCAAAATGCATTTTTCTAGAGTGGAAAGACAAACCACACACTGAAGATATATTTGGCAATACCTTTCCAATGTCATCACCAACCACCAAAAAAAAAAAAAAAGAGGCAAGAAATGAGCAATAGTCTTAGTGATTTACAAAGAGAATGTCTAAATGACAAGCATATGAAGATGTCCTCAACCTCATCTGTCATAAGAAAAATATAAAATACTACAATGAATACAGGGCCCACCGTCTAGAGTTAGTAAAGTAAACTGACAATTCCAATTGAGGGATGTGAAACATCTGGAACTACTGAGATTTTATACTCTTACAACTACCTTGGGATACTGTTATGAAACGCATACTAAAGATTCATTCGGGCATAGCAAAGAACCTAACAAATTGGATCTATTAGGCATTTCCTTAAAAATGCCAGCATCTACTCATCAAAAGGCATGTACAAGAAAGCTCATGAGAGCAAAAAGTTGAATGATTCCTAGTAAGAATCCCTAATAGTCGAATGCCCATTAATGGTGAGTCTATAAAGAAGTTATATATAAAAATTAAGGCACATCTACAGAGCACTGCACATAAATAATGTGGATTATTATTATTACACATCATAGCATGAACAAACCTCACCAAAAATGTTGACAAAAGGAAGACAGACTCAAAAGGGTCAAAATACTATGAATCTGCGTATGTAGTTCTCAGTTTAAATGAAACTGGGAACACACAAAATTTGCAGGAAAGGGTGAGACTAATAGTATATGACTACGCAGCCTTAACAAAGGAGGTTCTTCCTTTTTAAAAACAGAATAACGGAAATGGTTGTGTTTTGGTATTAGGACTAATTTTTCCTCCTGATTTCTATGTTGACTGCAAAGAACTTCGGTGGTAGAAAGCATGTTTCCTTTAATAAGGATGTTTCTACAGGTTTCCTTTAAATAGAAGGAATACTCTGACTTACAGAACTTGTTAAGGATTTAGTTATTTTACAAAGCAGCACAGAACTGCCTAAATGTTTATTAGATCATCTTAACCTTTTATTTTAGGCTACTCTTAAAAATTAATAGAGGCCAACTTTGGTAATTGTATATCAGTTTTATGAGTAATTCCTTCGTGAGTCCTTTAATGTAAATAGGTTACCCATTGAGGCATGAATGAGGAGAATGTTTAAGGACAACAGGGTAATATTTGATCCACAGCTCCTCTCTAATGTGGCCCATCAGAGGTATGTTCCTGTATTGCCGCATTGTGTGAAACTTCTTCTCTAACATGGTGTTTGTTCTCTCTTGGCCTCATTAATAAAAAAGGTTTATCTAATGCATTAATCAGTGAACACAAATGATACCCACTGGCAATGAGGAACTATTTATGATCTTATAAAATGTGCTTATTATTAATGTTGTTTTGCCGGTTATTGCAATTAGGCATGTGTGAAATTTTCCAAAGTGACTTACAGTGATTAATTTCTCAGATAGCAAACCCTCTGTTCTTTTAACAAATGAGAGTCTAAGATTTATAGATGTTGAATAACTTCTCCAAATCCACAAATAAAAGATAGCAACAAAAGGACAATCATCAATGACAGTGTCCTTGCTATCAGACTGTCTACAAAAGTAGGACTTGCTTTACATTAAAAAAAAAAAAATCAAAAATAAAAGGTCACCAAAATCCAATCCCAGCTTATCAATGTATTCAAAATATCTCAATCAATGATTCTTAAAATTTTCTACTGTTACCATAATAGCATAGAGAATGAACTTCTGTCACAGAACCGTCAGGAGGTAAAATCTGAAGCAAGCAATTCACAAATTTCCTTTAAAGATATGCTTTATCTTGTAAGTTAATGCAAATTTTGCACTATGGCCTATAGCTATTCATGTTTGCTTCTAATACAAATATAATGTGTAAGATTACTCATCATGTTATATATACCTTTATCATGCAATAGCCACATATGCCCCAATAAACTGCAATTATTAGAGGATGAAAAACATAGGCTCTCCTAAAGAATTATCAGTTAATGATGTGCCTTACTTTCTCTTACTCAGATCCAGTAAATTATGAGTAGTTACTATGTGCCCATTTATTTCAGGCTACAAACCTATTATAGCATGAAGAGTCAGAATTTCAGGGGACTTTGTCTAGTATTCTTCACCTATCTGAGCCTCGATTTCTTTATATTAAACATGACAATGACAAACTTATATTTCAGAGTGGTCATGAGGTCTCAGGTGACAAAAATGCATATTACGAAAGTGTTTCTAGGAACTATAAGGAGCCCGCAAGTGTAAGATTCAGTCATTGTACATATGTGAGACATTCAGTGTAGGTGCAAGGGAGACAATAGTGTGCCAGATAGTCAAATATTCCCGCCCTCAAAATGTTTACATTCTAGTGAGAAGAGAAGTGACACAGGTTTCTCATTTATTACACAGGCTTATAAAATCCATCTAGCTAGATATTTAGACTTAAGATCTGAAAACATTAAATGCCCAGAAGAAAGCACAGGAAGAAAGTTTCCTGACATTGGTCTTGGCAATTATTTATTGGCTAATACTTCTAAAGAACAAGCAACAAAAACAAAACAAAATAAACAAGCTGGCCATGTCAAATTGAAACGTTTTTGCACAGCAAAGAAATCATTAAAAACAAAAACAAAAATAAAAAAAAAAACCTGAGAAAAAGCACACATCAGATAAGGGGTTAATGTCAAAAATATATAGGAAACTCAAACAACCAATAGCAAGAAAACAAATGATCCAATTTAAAAAATAGGCAATGGACCTAAATAGACATTTTTCAAAAGAAGATATTCAAACAGCCAACAGACACATGAAAACGTGCTCAACATCATTAATCATCAGGGAAATATAAACCAAAACCACAATGAGAAATCACTTCACACCTGTGAGAATGGCTATTAGAAAAAAGATAGGAAATATCAAGTGCTGGTGGGAATGTGGAGAAAAGGAAACACTTGTGTGCAGTTGGTAGGAAAGTAAACTGATGTAGCCATTATAGAAAACAATAGGGAGGTTTCTCAAAAAATTAAAAATAGAATTACTATGTGATCCAGCAATTCCATTTCTGGGTATATATACAAAGGAAATGAAATCACTATCTTAAACAGATGTCTGTACCTCCATGTTCATTGAAGCATTATTTATAATAACCAAGACCTAGAAACTTAGTGTTCATTTACTGATATTAAGACACACACACACAAGAATAGTTTCCAGTCACAAAAGAGAAAATCCTGCCACTTGCAACAATATGGATGAACCTAGAAGGCATATTATAAATGGAAGAAGTCAGAAAAAGACAAATACTGTAAGAGCTCACTTATTTGTGGAATCTAAAACAAACCAACTCATTAACAGAAAAGAGACTGATAGTGACCAGAGGCTGGGGGCTTGAGGAGAAATGAATTAAGCTGGTCAAAAGGTACAAATTTCCAGTTATACAATAAGTAAATTCTGAAGATATAACATATAATATGTTGTACATATTCCTATAGTTAGCAATACTAAATTGAGATGGCTATATACTCTATTACTTAAAAGCTGTTAAAAAAGTAGTTTCTAAAACTTATGACAAGAAATAATTCTGTGAGATAATGGATGTTCACTAATTTTAATGTGGTAATCATTTTGCAAATATATACATATGTCAAATCATTATGTTAGATACCTTAAACATATATAATACTTCAGGTCAATGATCTCCAAATCAGACAAAAAGAGAATAATAGACATTGTCAAGTAGACTGAAAACCAAATGCCAAGTAACTGCTGGAAAGAAATTTGAACACCATTTCTTTGTTATTTTGGGATGCAAAGGAAGAAAAAAGCCAAGGCCTATTTACCTAAGGTCATAGATTAAAATTGAAAGCTGGAAAACAGGAAATGTACTATTGCTTGTACAGTATTTTGTCCTTTAGAATGACAAATGCATAATTCTGACTGAGGAATTCTAAGAGACTGGCATCACCTGTTATTAAATTCATTTAAGAAAATACCGAACCAAACTGCATTTTTCCATTATATACTAATATCACTTAACATTTTTTCTAAAGCTGTCCCCATCTATCTTTCCCATATTCTATCCAAACTAAAGCACGAGATACGTAGAAATCAAATTATATTCAATCAATTTTAAATGAACAGAAGAAAAGAACCATTTCATTAAATAAAATTTAAACCAGAGAGGAATTGATAATGCAATAAAAAATTACAATACTTAAGTCAAATTCAGAGTAGACCAAATGAATTCCAGCCATTTTAAACACAAAAATTTCTGCAGCATTTATTTCAAAATACACAAACCATTATGAAATGACTTTATAAGTATTGTAGATAATGAGATGAAATGTGTCAGTGTAATCCAAGTTAATCCAAGACTCTCTAATATACAAAAATCAGAGCTAAAACTCAGTTCATATTAGATACCTAAACATTTTTAATTAAATAAAATTTTATCCAAAGAGCCCTAGTCCAGAAACATTTTTATTCAAGTAAGCCAAAATCAATTCAATGTAATCCCCACACACACAAAAATCAAGCACATCTTGGATTCATTCTATTTGCATACATTAAGTTAAACTCAGTTCCATAGCCAACAAAATTATTCTTGAAAGGTGAAGCAAAAGTAAAAGCTTTCTTAGTTACACAAAAACGGATACTGATAAAATTCATTGCCAGCAGACCTGTCCAGCAAGAAATGTTCTTGGAAAAATCGTCTCTCACCTGGTTACCCAAAACAAAACAACAACAGTATCAGGGAGCGCAAATTATCAATATAAAGAATCAGGGAGGGGTCATCGCTACATGATCCGATGAATAGAAAAGAATATAGATGAAACTTTACGCCCACAAGTTTGATAACAGGAAACCTGGGTAGTCCTGTATGTGTTACAAAATTTGAATCAATAATTAATAGGCTTCAATAAATAATAATTAAAAATAAATAAATAATGCACACATACATACATGCAATGGATCTAGATTGTTTGATTTGCAACATCTAACAAACATTTAAGAATGATACCAATTTCCCATAATTCCCCCAGGAACTAGACTCGGAAAGAACACTTTCTGTCCCTTTGAGACCAGTATCACCGGAACACCAAACCCAGATAAAGACATGACAAGAAAGGAAAACTATAGAACAGTATCCCTTATGAATATAGATTCAAAATTTCTCAACAAAATACTATCAAATCACATTCAAACAAAAGGAATTAGAAACCATAACTCCCTATGTATCGACTCATGGACTGTCCCTGCATAAAGACAGCAAAGAGAAACCGAAGAGGTAGACCCCTCCAGATTGGTAGGAGGCAGATTTAATAAGAAAGGGAACTTACATGCAAGGCTTATCTTGAGTGACCACAAGAGGAGTAGATCTAGGTGCGTGCACCTGGGAGGCTCAGTTGGTTAAATGGCCGACTCTTAGTTTCGGCTCAAGTCGTGCATGATTTCACAGTCATGAGATTGAGCTCCATGTCAGGCTCTGTCCTCAGGCTCTGAGTTTGCTTCAGATTTTCTCTCGCTCTCCCTCCAGCTCATGCACATGACCCCCACCCCTTAAATAAATAAATAAAATCTTAAAAATAATAAATAAATAAAAAGAGGAGTGGGTCACCCTGCCACCAGCCAGAATCTTAAAAGTTTGTGTAGAGGTCTTAACTGGGTTTTGTCAAGTGTACCACCTGGCAAGTCTCAGTAACACCTTGCTCTCTCAATGCGAATCTTGAAAATGGCTCCAGCAGTCGGAACCATGGGCAGAATATGCATTCCATGGACATGGGTGGGGGCTATGAGCCTCTGATTAACCAGGCCCAACCCACAGGTCAACTAGAGGTCAAGTCCTCTCAATGACCTCCTCCAACAGTGGGATCAATTCTAGGTCTACAAGGCTGATCCACACAGGTTCGGGAAGGGAAAAGAAAAAAAAAAAAAGCAATGGAATTTTCTACAACAGACTAAAGGAAGAAAAATAATATGCTTATATAATTTGTGCTGAAAAAGCATTTAAAAAAATCCCATATCTATTCATTATTAAAAACTCTCAGAAACCTTAACAGAGAGGAACTTCCTCAACTTGATAAAGAACATCTTTAAAGAAGCTATAGCTAACATCACACTTAATTGTAAGAGGCTAAATACTTTCTGCCTGAAATTAAGAACAAGGCAAGGATATGTTCACTTATCATTCCTACTCCATGTTGTAAGGAAGTCCTAGATAGTGCAATGAGGCAAGGAAAAGAACTAAAAGGTATACAAATTAGAAAATAAAATATTTTTAGAAATATATTAATTATAATCTAGTATAATTTAATTAACCCCTATCTAGATTATGCCACCTGCCTGTGATTAAATTTCAACTTTGTTTATACTCATGTTGTGAATTTTTTCCATCGAAGAAAATTCACTTTGATTTAATTCAAAGCAAAGATTAGCCATGACAATAGGTTCTAATATTTTTGTTTGTGTTAAAAATATGAGTGGCACTTAAATTTTAGATTTGTTTGGGTCCTAGATCTTTATATATGAACAGTCTTCCAGAAAGATTTGCAAATCATTGGCTTAAGACCACTTCAATTCACTTAAAATCTCAGCTAAATTTTCTATCATATGGTAGATTTCAATTTAATTCAGTTAAAATCCCTGATAAATTTTCTGTAATGTGGTGAAGTTCACCTTGGCTGAAAATTAGAATTTCCTTGAAAGCTTTTCAAAATTCCCAATAGCCCTGCCTGGCCTTAGTAATACTGATTGGTTTTAGGGCAGGGCTCTTCGTAATCCTAATTGGTTTTAGGGTAGGGCTCCTGCACAGGTAATTTTTTTAAAACTTCCCCAGGTGATTTTCATGAGAAGCCAGTTTTGAGAACCACCAATTTAGAAGCTGTTACTCTTAGTATCGCCAAATATTTCTTGGCATCTCTACCTACAAAATTCGCCATAGAGCTGCTTATGGCAATTTCCTTTACCCACCTGGGTTAGAATATAGTAGGCATATCAAGACCTAGAGTCTAACAAAATTTACAGAAACATTCTAGAATGATAGGAAATCCCAAGTAACTGGACGAATCTGCATATTAGTGTTTCTAGAACTTTAGTGTATAATGAATCATCTGGGGATCTTGTTAAATTGCCTTGCAGATCCTGATTTAGATCATCTGGAGGAGGGGGACTGACATTCTGAATTTTTAACGGGCTTCTGTGTCATGCTAATTCTCATACTACCCGTCCACGACCACACTTTATATATTGAAAAACAAGCGTGGCTTCAGCTGCTGGAAAGACAGTTGGGGAATCCTGGCCTTCCTTGCAAGGTTTCAGTATTGCTGCTCTGCAGTTACTTTTTCTCTTCTCAACATGAAACAGGAATTGCCCACATGCTCTACGCATTCTCTAGTTAAAGATCACAGTGTTTGTTAATTTGACATGTTTTCCCTACTTAAAAGAGCATACAGGCATACAGGTGAGAGACCACAGTGAGGTAAATTTAATTAATCTGATTATTAAAAAGCAAGTCACTTGCACACGTGGCCACTTAATAGATCATTAATAAAAATAAACTAAAACAAAGCTAATACAGTGTCTTCATTATTAACAAACACCTAAATTCATTCTGATGCCTTGGGAATCAGTCTTGGGCCCTGCAGGGCGAGGGAGCCACCCTGAGCTTAACCTCTACTCATTCTACAATCTCAGCAGTAACCTAATTCTGGAAGAACTGAAATATTAGACAAAGAAATGCGGGGGTGGAGTTGGTGTTGTCAGGTGAGGCATGTGGTTGAGGAAAAAAACCAGCTCCCTGAAAATCAGCAGTGTAGTTTCTCCCACAGCATGCAGGTCCATATAGGACCCAGCAGACCACGTGAACGGATATAAGTTACACTGTTATGTATTCAAGGTTTCTTTTAACTGTTTCATAGGAGGGACGCCTATGTGGCTCAGTCAGTTAAGCATCTGCCGTCAGCTCAGGTTATGATTGCAGGGTCCTAAGATCAAGTTCCAAGACTTGCCTAGCACTCAGCCTGCTTCTGCTGCCCCCGTGCTTGTGCGTATTCTCTTTCTCTCTGACAAATAAATAAGTAAAATCTTTAAAATTAAATACAGGATTTTTTTTTTTTTCAAGAACCTGAACCAGGTGAGTTTACAGATAAGAGAATTGGATAGTTTGTGGGCAGGGAGCCCAGCAGGCCATTGCCGCCAAGGTTTACCAACTAGATCCATCCTAAACGAAAACATTTCCAAGAAAATGTACTTTTCAAAAGTGTTCTTAGCCTCGATGGTCCTATATAAAATTTACTGAAATTGATACTGCTTTCTTCGGATGATGACAATAAGAGTTAATAGCATGAAGCTTTTTTATTTAAATTAAGATGGAGACATTTTAATAAACTAAATGTGTAAACATGCATAGTGACATCAATGTGTTCAGTTTCACCACAGTCCTAACACACAGGTAAATGCGCTCCAGCACACAGAATTTTCGTTAATAATGTGTATTATTATATTTTCAGATGCATCGTTGTTTTATCCATCCTGACACTTCTCTTACCCAACCAAACATCTTCAAAGCTCATTAGCACATCATTGTATATATAATTACAATTTCGCTTGCCACAGCATTTTCTTGCTGATTGCAGGGTAGAGAATAGCTCCCTTTGGTGCCTTTCTCTCTCATCTGGAGCACAGAACCTAACTGCTATGACCGCTTACGGGAAAAACTTGGCACACCGAAGGCCCCATATGGAGATTGTTCCAATGTGTTTCCCGAGGCAGCATCTGTGTCTTTGATTGGCTTCCGGGCTGGCTCCTTGTAAGACCTCTTGAACTTCTCTAATGTTGACACTTAGAACAGCTGTGGATTTCCTTGTTGGATTCAGTTCAAATAACATTTACTCATACATAGATTATCATTCTGTGATTTATTAATGAAAAATGTATACATTCCTGGAAATTTGAGCAGTAGTTGATGAATAAATGTGACAGTCTATAATATGATCAGATTAACAGCCACAATGTTATAACTATCATTCCTTTACAACCCTTAAAAGTAAGTATACTGGGGCGTCTGGGTGGCTCAGTCATTAAGGGTCTGCCTTAGGCTCAGGTCATGATCTCAGGGTCCTGGAATGGAGCCATGCATTGGGCTCCCTGCTCAGCAGGAAGCCTGCTTCTCCCTCTCCCACTCCCCCTGCTTGTGCTCTCTCTCTGTGTAACATAAAACATAAAATCTTCAAAAACATAAATACATTACTCATCAGAATTGCATTAATTATAAATCTTCCCTTGCTAAATTCTATTGCTTTAGGGCCTGCGGATTGACCGTACCACCGTCTACGAAGTGGTTGAAACCTGAGTTCCTTCCAAGTGCAGCTAGCCTTCTGCACCCTCAGCAACTCTTTCTTCCCTTCTTAAGATCAGGACCTACACACTCATTCACGCATTCTTACTAACTCCTCAACTGCTTTATAATTAAAATCCTCCATTCAATAAATCCATGGATTGATATTCGATACCGTGTCACTCACTTATTCCACCAGTTTTCATTTTGTAGGATAAACTTATGACCCCTTTTATTAATTTTAAACACAACATGCATAACAACACTTGTATTATGCAATCAATTTTAACTCAATATTATAATCATTATTACATAGTGATCATTATTAATTCAAAATTTAAAAAAAGATTTCTTCCAGATAATGACTCATGGGTTTAAAAAAATTGAGCGCCTCATACAGATGCCTTGAAATAAAAGAAATCATTAAAACCTTCAAGAGAGCATGAGATTTGAATTGTGCCTTGAATAATGGGAGAAGGGAATTCATATTAATCTAGCCTTTAGCTATAGTCCATCATATGAAACACATAACCAGTATATAAGATTTTACTATTTTCTTTTTCCAAATGAGAACAAAGATCAGAAACACTCAATAATGTACCAAATAGGATAGCTAGTAAATAATGGAGTTTGAATTTTAATCTAAGTTGATTCCTAACCATTTTTTTTTCTCCATTTATCCCATAGGATACTTATGACATATCAATGATACTTCCAGAGAAACATAGAACTCTACATTATGTAAGTGGCCTGAGTTTGTCTAGGCTTGTTCCCTTGTGCCACCAATGAACCTACTGTGACCCACACCCATCAAGAGAATTACCCAAAGGCATGCCCAAGGTAGTGCTGGAATCAGGACAAAATTAAGGTCTTTGGATTCAGGGTTCATTTCCTTTTCCTTTCAACATCCTGTAGAATGATGTTGGCAAAACTGTAGACGAGGGAATATTTAGAAAAAATAGATGATATGTATGCTAACAGCATTCACAACAACTCTCTCCTACATGCTGAATATTAGGAATGTATGCAATTGGCTTTAAAAATTAAAAGGCACACATTGGTAACATGAGATAGAGGAGAGGAAGTTCTACCACTGGGTATCTACTGCCTCCTTATTTCTTGTCCTTGTTTCTTAGGAAATAGATTAATCTAAGAATTCTGACTTAAAGATAAATATGTGAGAAAACAGAGCCTGAGGAATACTTCCTTTATTCAGGTGATCAGAATAGTAATTGTGATATCATAGAGAAGCTTCAATCTTGAAATACAACAGGAGGAAAATGGTTGAGACATGGATATGTTGAGGAACTGCTGAAAGAGGTCTTCCAGAAGAACAACTATTTGAGGGTTGTTTGTTTAGGATATTAAGTACTGCTTATGGGTGGTGACTTATTACTTGCACTGTAACATAGAAAATGCAAAACAACAACAACAACAACAAAAAAAACAAGGTGCAGTCTTAGTCCTAGGAAGAATTTAGGACTGAGAAAGAGAAACATGTTGTTAACATATGTAAGTACATATGTATGTTTGGAAAAAGACAACCATCTTGCTCTGAATTTTTAGTGCTAATTTTATGTCATTGAAATATACCATTAAAGGCAATATATTTAATTTATAACTGTATATAATATAATTGGAATACATTTTTCTAAAGCAAGCACATAGACTAACACTTTTGCTAAACTTTATACTCTGATTTTGAGTTTGGAATAATCTTCCATTTGACAAATACTTTTCAGTTTAGACATGAATGGATTTGAGTCTGAAGATCAGCAACAATTACAGAGAGAGAGGTACGGTCTAGAATATGGGTTTTTCTTCCCTCCCCTTCCTGCCAAAAAGATTCCATACTATTTAGTTCTACTCTTTTTCCAGTTTATTTAGAACACTTTTGTTTATCTAGGTGGGACCTAAGAATTGACAATTTTTTTTCTTATTTTATTTTTTAGGCATTTCTGTGGTGGCGAGATAGTGGTGAGGTGTTTAGTCTTTACTGAATGCCAACTTCATTCAATTTCCTGTCAAGGAGATTTATATCACCTTTCTGACCTGATGTACTTTAAAGGAGCATATCTTTTTTTTTAAACATGGGTCTGAGGGTTTAGTGTTAGCTAGAAGTTTCTTCCTTCTCACCTGACTGTTGCCTCCCAGATTAATTATGAGAATGACCAAAATGAGGCTCCTTCATTATCTGACACCTTGGTTGCCAAAACATGGATCTGATTGTTCATTGGGAAAAAGAAAAATTTGAGAGTTCTAACAAAGATAAATATGTGAGGAATATGTAAGTGTAATGCACAACGGTGCAATAGTTTCAATATTACTATTTAGTATCTATTATTTCCTTTACAAGTTAACCCCAGGCTTATGTGGTGGTTGTTGTTTTTTAATTTATTTTGAGCTTAATACAATACAGTGGGGAATCCTGTCTTATTACTCCTTTAGCAACACTGGCAAGAAGTTATTATTGATTATGGTTATGTTGTTTTTTTTTTTTCTGGATGGCTGAATTTCTTGAATTATTGTCAAACAAAAAGAAAAAGAAAAGAAGTTGAACAAATACCTTTAAATCAGGTTGGTTCATAATCAGTATTTCTAGTTCTGAGTGAAATGAAGCATATATAACTAAACAGCTTTGAGAATTTCATATACCATCTTGATACCACGGACTGTCACATTGACATAGTGCGTATACACTGAGATTTATTGCCATTCATTCCGAAAGAATGAAAGAATGACTAACATCAGCTTACTGTAAATTTCAAGCTTCATAAAAGCTTTCCAGGCAGTAATGCTTCACAAATGACTAATCACCTGACAGCCATTTTGTTTTTATAAATGAATATTAAACATTTTAGTGATTGGTATAGAATATAATTTCAAAATAATTGTGAATATCAACCATCTTTGACCATTTGATTTATCATCCTGTGATATTCAGATTAGTAATTGTGACTTCCCACTAATATGGAAAGTTCAGCTTCTAAGAAGTTTATAAGACAGGAAACTTATTTGAAATATTGGCAGTCTTTTGGCAGTTTTCCTTTTTGTTACAGCCATAAAGCTTGAGACATTTATAGGTGTCTGATGTGAATCCAGAAGCTATTCTGAAAACTTAGTAGAATCATAAAAATGGCAATATCAGGTGTCCTTAAAGTAAGGACAACTATTGTTTGTGAATTTTAGGTTTATGGAATTTTTAACATTTCAATGGAGTAAAAACAGAGTTGATTAGTTTTTATCACCTTGACATTTATTTTCAATCAACAGAAGACCACAGGGCTATTATCCAGCTTAGAGTTATTTAAGTCACTTAAATCAGATTTTAACCAATATCTTGGAGGTATGATATAAAATGTCAGCAACTGGGTAGAATTCGAGAATAAAATTATCCTGACCTCACATGAATATACACAACTTCATGATATGTTTAGGAATTTTGAGTTAATTACTTTTGAATTTCATTTTGAATTAAAAAGTAAACCAATAAGGGTCTTCTTGGGATTTCAAAGGTTAAATGTAGGCCGTGACTCTGACTATATCTTAAAAGTGGTGGGGGTGTGGGAGGTTGGGGTACCAGGTGGTGGGTATTACAGAGGGCACGGATTGCATGGAGCACTGGGTGTGGTGAAAAAATAATGAATACTGTTTTTCTGAAAATAAATAAATTTAAAAAAATGCAGGTGAAAGAGGTGGCATGAGGAGGGGGGAAAAAAAAACTAAATTGTGGGAGTGCAGAATTTAAGAGTTTTGACCAAACTGTAGCCCAGTGCAATTTTATATCTCATTCTCCTTCTGAATAGTACTCAAAAGGCGAGCATTGTGTTCATCTGACAAATCCTCTTCTCTGGTGTACTTAACATGAAGACAGATGATCTCACAGGTTAAAATTAGGTTTTTGATTCTCTGAGTCTAATTGAAGTGTGCATATGAACACATCAAATTTTATAACCACTATTTGCAGCTGTTGCCCTAGTTTTGAACTAGATCTTTACTTAAAAGATATGAGAGGAGGTGGGTTATGAATTATGTCTTCCCAAATTCAACTTTAAATATAGTTAGTGTGAAGATAAGATATTTTAAGGGGCACCTGGGTGGCTCAGTAGGTTAAAGCCTCTGCCTTTGGCTCAGGTCATGATGCCTGGGTCCTGGGATCGAGCCCCACATGTGGCTCTCTGCTCAGCAGGGAGCCTGCTTCCCTTCCTCTCTCTCTGCCTGCCTCTCTGCCTCCTTGTGATCTCTGTCTGTCAAATAAATAAATTTTTAAAAAAAGATATTTTAAATAGGTGTGATTAGATCCAACTTATACTTTTGTGAATATAAATTATATTTGTATTATGACATGCTTTATTGACTTACTAGAAAGGTAATTGTGGTTATTGTGGAATGCTTCTGTGCTATAAACACCTTGTATGCGATTTTTTTTTTTTTTTAGATGAAATAGTTTGTGAGTGGATACACACACACACCACACTACAAATGGATTGTTAAAGTACAATATTCATACCAGGGAAACTTATCTATGTGACCATTAGTCAGTTCAAAGGAATTATAAATGGGTATAAAATGTTAAATAATGTCCCATATTGATATTCTTTTGAAATTTGTACTTCTATGTTTATA
The DNA here is from genome assembly GCF_022355385.1 of Mustela nigripes. Taxonomy (NCBI): domain Eukaryota; kingdom Metazoa; phylum Chordata; class Mammalia; order Carnivora; family Mustelidae; genus Mustela; species Mustela nigripes. The sequence goes on from NC_081557.1 coordinate 16,305,101, forward strand.
TTTAGCTCAGGACAGTTTTTGTTTTGCTTTGTTTGAGAGAGAGAGATTAAGACAGGGAGAGAAAAGGGGTGGGGCAGAGGGAGAAGGAGAGAAGAAAATCTTAAGCAGGCTCCACACTCAGCACAGAGCTGGACATGGGCATCGATCTTATGACCCTATGATCATGACCTGAGCCAAAATCGAGAGTCGGACACTTAAAACCAATGAGCTACCCAGATGTCCCAGCTCAGGATAGTTTTAGACAATAGGTAGACAATTCTCTTTTTGAGAAAGACATATAGATTGTAAACACTTCTCATTGTTTTAAAATCTGAAGAATCGCACATTGATTTTATCTAAGGAATAACATAATAGAAAAAAATAGATACATTTTTTAACTCTAAAAGAATTTTACAGTCCTTTACATTGACTAATTTTTAAACATTATCAGTGACTTTGTAGCTAAGAGTTAAAAATCATAACAGAGGGAGCAAGCTCCTCTTATAACAAATACGGTTTGAGAATTTAAATGAGAAAAAAAATTAAGCAACAAACATTATATGTTCTTTTCCATAATGAATATCTAAAGTATTATATGGAACTACTGAAAACAAGCCACTAAATAATACAGAAAGCTTTTTGCCACATTATACAGATTTGAATGGGAAGTTAACCTGGTGATAACAAAACACTGAAGAGTGATATGTAAATTTTATTTACTTTCCTGATTTACTTAGTCAGGGGTTAATGGCCAAATCGGATCCATTGCATAATCAAATGTTCCTAGGTTCTCAACTGCTTTTCCTCTCATGAACCATAACTTTGAAAACTCTGGTTTTTGGTTCCAATCATAAATTTCACCAAGATGAAGTCAAAGATATTAGAGCCTTTCATACTCAATTTCCCGAAGATTTGAGAACAAAAGAGTAAGAAGAACAAAGCAGCGCAATTTTATCATTGGTACATCCATGAATAGTGGAAGCTCATACTTCTTGAAACACACATGCTTTGTTTCTATGCCACCATACTTCTACTTTATTCAGTGTTCCTTTCCAGGATCTTAACATTACAAATTACACTGATAATCAAGAATGGTTTTCACCCAGTGGCAGTTCTTGATTCTGGATGTGGAGTAAGAATTAGGCTCATCCTAGGTAGAGAGGCCTTCCTGGGGTAAGGAGCAACTGAGAAAACTTTTAGTGGTCACTCAGGATGTCATAAAGATCAGAGACTTAGAGACATCAGATCAGCTGGCTTGACCCAACCACTTCAGTGGAGTTACGGGTTTCCACACAGGAGGCTGGGGAGCTAAGCTGAGATCTTCTTAAAGGCTTACTGATACACCCTTCAGGCTCCTAGTGCTTATGAAGTAAAGGTCAACAAAGGAGGGAATCTTCCCCTAACTCACCACCAGTCTCTAGGACTTCCTAGATTTGGAACTATATAAAGGGAACGGGGCAGAAATGGTCTATGAAATAGAATATACAGACTTATTGTAGACTTTCAAGGTAAAACAAATCAAAACAAAGAAACAGAAAAACAAAACTTGAGAATCAGCGAGGTGCCCCATCAAAGCCCTAGGAGTCCAGGCAAGAGAAATAAAGTTGAACCAGAGGTAAGCTAATTCTTACTATAAGTTTGACTCAATTCTGACCAAGGTAAATCCATGTGGAATTGAGAAGCTCATCCTCTTCCTGTCTTCCTAATGAAAGAAAGAAAGAAAGAGAGAGAGAGAAAAGAAAAGAAAAAAAAAAAACAAAGGAAAGAAAAAAATGGGGAAACAAAGAAAAAATGAAAAGAAAAGAGGAGGGGCACTTGGGGGGCTCAGCTGGTTATATGACTGCCTTCAGCTCAGGTCATGGAGTCCCAGGATTGAGTCCTGCATTGGGCTCCCTGCTCAGCGGGAGCCTGCTTCTCCCTCTGACCTTTCCCCTCTCGTGTGCACTTTCCCTCTCTCTCTCTAATAAATAAATAAAAATAAAATCTTAAAAAAAAAAAAAAGAAAGACAAAATAGGAAAGGAGAGGAGAAGGGAGGGGAGGGCAGGGGATGGGGGAGAGGGGGAGGAAAGGAAAGGAAGAGAAAGAGAAGGGGAAAGGAAGAGAGAAAAGAAACCTAGGTCCTGGATGCTTGGAGGTGTAGAGCATCACCCAGAGGCTCTTTGCTTCCTTTATTCAAGACATGGTGAGAAGCACAAAAATATGGTCAATAATCAATAGAAGAAAAAAGAAATAAAATGATAAATGCACATAAGTGTAGGTATTGTATGGGAGTTACAAGGCAAGAACTTTAAAAATTGTGAAAGAACTATGATTAATATGTTCGAGAGTGAAATGTTGGTGAATTTCAACAGGTGCTTGGAACCTCTATTACAAAAGGACATGAAAATTCTAGATTCATATAACACATATGAAGTTTTGAATATGATAATTTAGGCAACAGATGGGCGACATCATAAAACAAGTTTGGTTCTTTAGAAAATAGGTCAATAGAAAAATGTCTAAAATAAATATCAGAAAGCAGGGAAAAATGGTCAAATAAGTAGGACAACATGGGGTATACTTAAAAATTATAAAACACATCTCTCCTGGAGCTCCAGAGAGGGAAGAAATATGTTAATTTACTTTGGCCTTATTAAGTTTCAGGATCCTGTTCAATGTCAGAGTTGCCTCTCTTGCCCGCCTTATACTAATATAAATGACTAAGTAGGGTTTTATCAATATTGACAAAAGTGTCTGAATAGGAAAACAAAATGCATGTTTTTCTGTTAGAATGATGTATCCATCCAGCAGGTTAAAGGTCTGTTTGTCAATTAAATTGGTCATCCTCAGATTATTTTAGGCTCTAAACCCTTTTCGAGTGTGTTCTCTGAAGGCTGTGCAGGATTGAAAATAGTAAGAAATAAGGGAACACATTTTTCTTCTGATTGTTCAGAGAAAGTCACCTTGGAAATGGAAAGGTCATTTTTTAGTATGAAAAATGGGGTCATGTTTGAAGTGATAAACGATGTTGAATGATCAGGATTTACAGAAACGGCAGTCAAAAATAGACAACATTGCCACAATTCAAGCCTCTACTATATAAATTGGTACTCCAGAGAAGAAAAAAGAGTTTGGAGATGGAAAAAGAAGTAAATTATGTATTTTCAAGATCCACTTGGAATTAGTAGTTGCAGTTCATAAAATTCTACTGCTGCCCCTTGAAATTTCAAGCAGTCTTGCTGATGGTGGAATTCAATTATAAATGAGAAACTTAATTTCAGTGGCTTTAGTAAATATTGCATCTTTCTTAAATCAAATAATAATTTAATTTCTTCCTGCTTGAAGCCCCTGTACCACTTAGTAAGTAAATACTACCTACATATATGACAGTGTTATAGCTCCTTAAAACCATGTGCCTGGTGAGAGGAAGGAATGACCCGCAAAAACAGCAATGACAACAAAAACGTAATCTTGGTGCCCCAAAAGGGTATTAGAGTGTTTGTAAGAGGACTTTCACTTATTTTTATTAGTAAGAGCATCTGACAATAAAATCATTAAGACAAACAAAACCTGCTGCATAAACCTCTTACACAGGGACAATCGGGAAATAAAAAGAATCAACATAGAAATAATCCCAGTTTGATTTACGGCATAGCTCCTGAATCACAAGAAATTTGGTTTCCTGTAGAAAGGGGCAATTAATATACTATTTATATTTTGCATTTTCTGTGAGGGTACATTTAAATATCATTTCCATTCATGTAAACAAATAGGGTACTGTCCTTGGTGTTTACTTTTCAACAAGATAATACGGTTGATTTAAATTCCTGGTCTTTTCCATTGTTCCTAGTAGTGAATGGGCAGACATTTTGTGTGTGTGTGTGTGTGTGTGTGTGTGTGTGTGTGTGTGTGTTGGGGGGGGAATGGGACTAAGTGATCCTAATGACTAAAGACAGAATAATGGTTTATCATGAAAACATTATAAATCATGAAGGCAGAGTGACAATTCTCACTAAAAAAAAATGACCAGGTAATTTAAAGTGAAAGGGATAGGTGTATAAATGGATCACGGAGGAGTTTAGCAGGAATGCACAGTGAAGGAAGTAGGAAACTTTTGTTGAAGGAATCCCCTATATGAGCACTTTTCACTACATACTACTACATTTTCTGACAGGTAAAACAAATCAAAGCTAAATTCTTCTAGTTAGGGAGTGGGATACGTTTTTGAAAAACAAAACAAAACAACTCTATCTGGCAAACAGAGGGACTAATAAATAAAATACCCACTTTCATATAATGATTGAATCTAAGAAGGTGCCAGGAATGGTGAGAAATAATGAGAAAACTCTCTGTGGCCAGTAAGGTGATCCAGTTGGGAAATTGGATGGATGTCAGTCAAATAATTCCTTTTTGAACTTCCTTCAATACCTTTGGGACATATGAAATATTTACAATGAGAAGATCTAGATGATATCATTTATTTCTCCAGAAAGTCTCAACAATTCCCCGTTATCTACAGAACAAAGTCCAAATACCCTTGTGTAACATCTATGGGCTTCTCCCATCTTATTTAAAATAAAAATTTCAGCATAATTTCTGATTATATTTTTCCATATGCTTCATGCCTGAAATACAGCATCAGACTTGCTTTCTGGATATGTTTCCCCTAAATCTATTTTATGCTAGATTATGCAAATCTCTCTTCTTCATATGAAGATTCAAGTTTTATCACATTTGCAAAACCCTTCTTGATGCTTACCATCAAACACTATATCAAGTGTCTTTCTTTCCCTGTAGTCAAAGAATACCACACATAAACATTATTTCAAAATGTCTTTTCTTTAACAGGAAGTTATTTATAATTTTCCCCACTGTTTGTTTTAAGAAATATAAAGGCAAATTCTTAGTTACAGTTCTTTTTTACTCCTCACAGCAGTTTACCCTGGGTTTTCCATATAACAGGCATTTGCAAAGAGTGTTGAATCAGCAAATGAATAAAAGGACTATTTATGATTATATTTAGTGCTTGGGGTGATGAGGGCTTTTTGCAGGTCTATGGTATCACTATTTTGTATTCTGGGTATTAATGGCTTAGATCATGGTTTTGCAAAAATCATGTCTTTAACTATGTAGAAGTGGTAGAAGTAGCAATATGTGTGTGTGTAATGTTCAAAAGCAAAATTCAATCAAGTAATATTTGAAGTCCTAATTGGATTTATTAAATGATTCATGAATCTGGCAGCATCCCATCTAGCAAGCAGAGGAGAGTTCTGATGAGCTGCACATAAAAAGGAGGAGTTAAAGGCAGAGGGAACTGGGAATAAAAGGAAATTATTAGCAAAGAATGCATTTTTTTGTTTTTTTTTGTTTGTTTGTTTGTTTTAGATTTAATTTATTTGACAGACAGAGATCACAAGTAGACAGAGAGGCAGGCAGAGAGAGAGGAGGAAGCAGGCTCCCCGCTGAGCAGAGAGCCCGATGCAGGGCTCGATCCCAGGACCCTGGGATAATGACCTGAGCTGAAGGCAGAGGCTTTAACCACTGGGCCACCCAGGCGCCCCAAGAATGCTTTGTTTTGGCAAAATTACCCTTCTGAAGGGAATGGAAGGGGTCTATCAGTGGATTACTTCCCAGCATCGGCCAGGAAATTCCAATTTGGCTGGTGAAATGTTACATTCCATTTTGGAGCTGGGGCGGGGACGGGGGGGGGGTGGAGGGAGAGTGTTGTAACTGCCTTTAGGTTAGGTTTTAAATCTGTTTACTGACATAAGGTCTTAACATAATTAACTCCATTTTGGGCTTCTGACTCTTTGTAACAGTAATAACGTATGTTCTGAGATACTCTAATTTTAGGAAAACATTTTCATGTTATCTTCTTATGGTCATTAATAGAAACATGAAATTTCCTTTCATCTTTCTGTCTCCCCTTCATTTATTCTTTTTCCTCGTGTATTTTTCTTCCTTTACATAATAAAATTCTTTATTTTTCTTCCTTATATATAAAATTAATTCCATAAATGCACAATAGAGGAGATTTTTGACAATCAGATGGATTAAAAATCTACTCTAGAAATTTGCAGCTACTTCGATAAATATAAGACATTTACAATCTTCCACTGACCTCTGAAGTACACATTACATTTGATTTGTGTGTAGAATTTCTGACTTTGGTTGTATCAGTATACAGATTGATGGTTTTTTATTATACTTGTATCCTGAAGACTTAAGAAAAGGAAAAAAGATATCATTAGTAAACCTGGTCTGGAAAGATATCCAAAATAATTTTTCTGTCTCAAGAGGAGCAGGTAATTGATATAAATACGTGACCTTTGAAGCACTTATCGGAACCAAGCAGACACCCCTGCTCTAAGTACAACACATTACTTTCTGTTCGTATTTGGATAGAGAAGCTTGCATATTAAGAGTCTGGGGCAGAGGGTGAACATGAATGTGATATAATCATTTTACTTAGATTCCCATATCTGTTCTTGCTTTTTATTTGTTACATGATGTATGAACAAGCTTTATACTTGGAATTTTACATGAACCTTTGGGATTTTTCTACCCAATACTAGGTTATATATTGTATGATCTTTATATATTTAATTTTGAAAAAAAATAATTCTCCATCACTGAAACATCTAGCTCAGAATTTGTTCTAAAGGCTCTTGAGATAATACAACTTAAATTAGGAGGAAAATGCTCTATTGTGAGTATAACTTGTTACTGGCCGTGATGAAAGTATTGTATATATTATCTTATTTAGTTCTTGGGGAGAGGAATAAGGTGAAATATGTGAGTTTAATCCTACTTTACAGGTGAAAAATATTTATATTAAATAAAGAAAGAATCTAGATAAATCACTTTCATTTGTTCTGGCTGGAGAAATGTGACAAGCAATCACTGGAAAATCTTGCCACATATTTCTTCCATACAAAGCATAAGAATGTCTGTAGGATAAAGAATATTAACAGAGAATAGCAGTGACATACCATCACAATTGGAAAAATAAAACTCTGCCCAACCTCAAACACATTGTTTGACACAGGAGAGGAAAAAGCAAAACAAAACAAAAACTTTAATTTGCAGGGCAAATTTCAAAGAATTTGTCTGACAACAGTGATAGATATTCACTGTAGCTGAAGAAAGTACAATATAGGATAGGGATTAAAGTCCTAATTATGGGGAGGGGACAAAAAGGTTATGAAGAAAAAAAAGCAATAATCAGAATAACTCTTAAATATGTTATAGAACTTAGAAAATTTGAAATAACTATATGTAATATGTTAAAGATTCTAGTGAAGATAAACACACATGATTAAATAAGAAATTTCGGGGGAGGAGTCAAGATGGCGGAGAAGTAGCAGGCTGAGACTACTTCAGCTAGCCAGAGATCAGCTAGATAGCTTATCTAAAGATTGCAAACACCTGAAAATCCATCGGCAGATCGAAGAGAAGAAAAACAGCAATTCTGGAAACAGAAAAACAACCACTTTCTGAAAGGTAGGACCGGCGGAGAAGTGAATCCAAAGCGACGGGAAGATAGACCCCCGGGGGGAGGGGCCGGCTCCCGGCAAGCGGCGGAGCAACGGCGCACAAAATCAGGACTTTTAAAAGTCTGTTCCGCTGAGGGACATCACTCCAGAGGCTAAACCAGGGCAAAGCCCACACGGGGTCAGCGTGGCCTCAGGTCCCGCAGGGTCACAGAAGGATCAGGGGTGTCTGAGTGTCGCAGAGCTTGCGGGTATTGGAACGGGAAAGCCGGCTACAGAGACAGAGCTGACAGTAAGCTCACAGCTCGGGGTTACCTTGAACCGGTCGCAGGCTCGGTGAGCTTGGATCGCGGCCGGAGGTCAGGCAGACGTGAGTGACTGGGCGCTGTTCTCTGAGGGCGCACTGAGGAGTGGGGCCCTGGGCTCTCGGCTACTCCGGGCCGGAGACCAGGAGGCCGCCATTTGTATTCCCATCCTCCGGAACTCTACAGAAAGTGCTCAGGGAACAAAAGCTCCTGAAAGCAAACCCGAGCAGATTACTCACCCTGGCCCTGGCTAAGGGCGGTGCAATTCCGCCTGGGGCAAAGACACTTGAGAATAAATACAACAGGCCCCTCCCCCAGAAGATCAACAAGAAATCCAGCCGAGACCAAGTTCACCTACCAAGGAGTACGGTTTCAATACCAAGGAGAGCAGCAGAATTCCAGAGGAGAGAAAGCAAAGCACAGAACTCATGGCTTTTTCCCTGTGATTTTTTTTAGTCTTGCAGTTAATTTAAATTTTTTTCTTTTTCATTTTTTGCTTTTTTTTTTTTTTCTCGCCTTCTGGTTTAATTTTTTTTTAACTTTTACCTTTTTCTTTTTTAACGTTTTTTAACTAGTTTATCTAATATATATATATATTATTTTTTATATTTTTCTTATTTGTTTTCTATTTTAAAAATTCTTTTCTTTTTTTTTTTTCATTTTTCTTTTTTTTTCTTTCTTCCTTTTTGAACCTCTTTTTATCCCCTTTCTCCCCCTTACAATTTGGGATCTCTTCTAATTTGATTAAGCATATTTTCCTGGGGTTTTTGCCACCCTTTTAGTATTTTCCTTGCTCCTTCATATACTCTTAGCTGGACAAAATCACAAGAAGGAAAAATTCAACACAAAAAAAAGAACAAGAGGCAGTACCGAAGGCTAGGGACCTAATCAATACA
>NC_081557.1:16318753-16346311 GCF_022355385.1 Mustela nigripes
GGGTTTGGGAGAAGGGGGTGGGATTATGGACATTGGGGAGGGTATGTACTTTGGTGAGTGCTGTGAAGTGTGTAAACCTGGTGATTCACAGACCTGTACCCCTGGGGATAAAAATATATGTTTATAAAAAATAAAAAATTAAATAAGAAATTTCACCAGAGAATGGAAATTTAACGATGGGCACTACAAAGACAAGTTCTGGAAGAAATAATTTGCAAAACATAGATATATCCAATAAGGTCTTTGAATCTAGAAATATTTTTAAAAATCAATAAAATTTTTAAAAGATCAATAAAATGGATGACACTCTAGTCAGACTAAGACAACACAAATTAATAATATCAGAAATGAAAAAGAGAACATCAGTACAGATCCTATAGACATTGAAATGATAATAAAAGAATACTATGAACAAATTTATGCCCCAAACTTTGATAACTTGACTGAACTGGATCAATTCCTTGAAATCACCAAAAATGCACACAAGAAGAAACTGGCAATCCAAATATGCTTATATCAACTAAAGAAATTAAATCAATAATTAATAACAGGCCAATACAGGAAACTCGAGGTCCAGATGTGTTCATTAGTGAATTCTACAAATGTTTAAGGAGTAAGTATTCTATTTTATATTTATTTTATATATATTTATATTTATTCTATTGATAGAATAAAAATTATATCAATTATCTACAATCTCTTTCAAAGAACAGAAGCAGAGAGAATACTTTCTAACTCATTTTATGAGGCCAGAATTACCCTAATACCAAAACCACACAAAAACACTACAAGCAAACTGCAAACCAATATCTCATAAGTATAGATGCAAGAGTTTTCAACAAAATATTAGCAAATGAAATCCAAAATGAACAAGAGATTTATACACCATGACCAAGTAAGATTTATCCCAGGTGTGTGAATTAATTTAAACATTCAAAAATGAATTAGTTAATTCATGTCACATCAATAGACTAACAAAGAAAATAAAATCACATAATCATATCAATAGATGTAGAAAAAACATTTGACATTTTCCAAAATTCATTTATGATTTTGGAAAAAAAGGAAAACAAAACATTTCTTAGTAAACTAGGAGGAAAACTCCTCAATTTGATAAAAAAAAAAATCTACAAAATTTTAAGTTTGTCTGTTCTAGTTCTGTGAAAAACCCTGAGATCAAAACCTGAAATGAGATCAAGAGTCAAGTGCTTAACCAACTGAGCTACACAGGAACCCCAACCATTGATATTTTGATAGAGATTGCATTAAATGTGCAGATTGCTTTGGGTAGAATAGGCATTTTACCAACATTTGTTCTCCTAATCCATGAGCATGGAATGTCTTTCCATTTCTTTGGGTTGTCTTCTATTTCTTCAGTTTCTGTCATCTTTGTGTGTTTTATAGTTTTCAGAGTATAGGTCTTTCACTTCTTTGGTTAGGTTTATTCCTAGGTATACATATTAGCAGATTTATTGTGAGTAATTGGCTTACACGATTGTGGGAGCTAGCAAGGCAAGTCTGAAACCTGGGGGGTGAGCTGTCAAAGAGGGTAGGTTGAAACTCTCAGGCATGAACTGAAGCTATTTGCAGGTGAAATTTCTTCTTCCTTGGGAAAGTTTCAATTCTGCTTCTAAGGTCTTTCACATGATCATCTCAGGCTTATGATAATCTCCCTTACTTAAATACAGTAAAAAGATTATGGACTTTAATCAGAGCTACAAAATATCTTCAGAGCAACACTTAGATCTGTGTTTGATTGACTAACTGGAAGCTATAGTAAATTGACACATAATATCGACCATCACAATGCCCTTTGTTGGTACCTTTTTAAGTTTGTTTACCTTTCAAATCTTTGTATATTAAGCAAATTATTTTCTCATGATAAATTAAAAAAAAGATGTTTTTATATTAGATTTTAGCACATGGCACTGATTTAGAACATTTGTGCCAACTTCCATTTCCATCAGAAGAGTGTGAGAGTGATTTATTTCCTACATACTTTGCACAAAGCGTTAGCATTCTTCAAAATTTACAAATTTGTGATGTCCACAATTCTTGAACAAGTAGCAAATTTAGAAACAGTAAGGAAAAAAACATATTCTTATACTGTTTAATAGTTATTGCAAGAATCCCTTTTTACTGGAATAAAATGCATCTAAAACCACAGCTTATTTGGAAAAATATATTCATTAGAAGAATACAATTCACTGTATAAAATTTACCTTACAATTATATTCAAATAGTTATATTCTTTTCCTATTTAAAGGAAAAAACTTATTATATGCCATAAAATTACTATAACTATTCCCTTAAGTTGAAAAATTGTTGTGGTTAATTTCTTAGTGTTGCCATCTTAAAAGGGAAAATGTCTAGCCTAGTATCTAGGTTCAGCTACTCTAATAAGCCATTGCCAGAATGTGTATTCTTTAGTAATTTAGTATAACAAGGTTTTCTCATTTCTTTCTAAAAGGACATAGTAAGGATTAAATGAAATAATACATGTGGAGAGCTTGGTACAATTTTTGATATCTAGTAAGCTCTCAATTGTAGCTACTATTGCTATTACCTTAAAAAGTAACAGAGTCTAAGAGAAAGCATGTTTTTTTTCTCTAAGCACTGTATATCAGGTTTTGAGTTCTTATTATTCCAATTTTTTCCTCTGTAATCGTATGCAAATTAATTAGCCTCACTGAGTATCCTTTTCCCACCTATAACAGAGGAACTATAGTAACATTTATCTCACAGTGTTATGACAATTACATAACTAAATGAGAGAATTTAACAAGGGCTTGGGAAACCACAAATGTCTATAAAGTTATATTAATTACCGAATGTTGTTCTGATTAATATTCCTGCCTCTGTTTATTATATGAAACAAACTCCTTGCTTTGCATCATTTCATAGGACAATTATAGCCTCCAAAATGTAATCTCATTTCCAAGTCCAAATGGAATAATCCATCTTTTGACCTACTTTAAATAAATGGGGTTAAATTAACTCATTTTATTTGCCTACCTAAGAAAATCCCTATAAGGTTTTCCAAAGCCCATGAGTGCTCCAAGCATTTGGCATCTTATGGGTAGGGGAAATGCCTTGCTTGCATTCACTGAGTAACTATGTCCTTCACTGCATCAGCTGTCACACTCCAGAGTAGCAAGGCACAATGGCTCCCAGGCAGTTTGGGAACAATTGTCATGCCCTATTAACAAACATAAAGAGAACAGTATGTTTTCCTCTATTATCCAGGGCTGTACTTTTTACTGCTGCCTCTCTAGCCCTTTATGGTATTACAGCAGCAGGCAGAGAGAGGGACAGTGATAAGCTGAAGGCGACTTCAAGCTTCATGTTGTACCCTAGTGATAACCACATGTTGCCTGGAGCTAAGAGATCGATTCCCTTTGCTCTTGGTACTCAATATAGTTTGGTGGGAAACACTGATGAATGTACCCAGAAGCTGTTTGATTTTGTTTTAAAATCTCCTTGGATGAAGGATCTAAAAATATACCTTGCAGGCTGGTAACAATTTGGCAGAGCTATTTATTATGACATGTAAACACTGAATTTCAGCCAAAACAGAACATGACTCCACATGCTGCATGAATTTTGATTACTGATATTTTTATGAAGTTGTTATGAAAATCATGGGAAATTGAAGTGTAAATAAATAGTAATTAATTACAAGCCAACCGAAATAAGTATTCTCTGCTGAGCTGGATAGCCTCTTATCAAAAAGGGAGTAATGGTTTGTCAACATGTCCAGCAAGCTCCTGAGAATAATTACCAACTTGAGACAAGGGGAAAAACTAGCATCCACATACCTGTTCAAGAAGTTTTTAAAAACAAGAACTTATAACACAGTATAATATAATATGATGCAACAAAATATATTAGTATTGTTAATTTCAACAAGTAGTTAAATATGAAGACATTATTCAGAGTTTGAAGAGGAGGTTCTGTTAAAACTATAATTATAATTCACACAGGATGTACACTTAAATACAGATACTAGTTCAATCCTTACTCATATTTAAATTTCTATTTGGTTCCTGTTTTTACCGGTAGTGGAGCCTTTGATTATACAATGAGTGAAATTTAGGGAAATCTTGAAAATGTACAGAACTTTTTCTCACAAGAAATAATCTCGTCTTTTTTATCCCCTCTTTTACTGTTTTCCACAAAGCTGTCTCTCCTTTCTTGTTCTTTATATTATTGATTTTACTCATTGATGGTTGTAGGGTTTGCTAGTTTGTTTCACAGAATTTATAGATTTGCTCACAAATTATAGATACAGGGTTTGCTTGTGTTCTAATCTCCTAAAGCGCTGGTGACCACATTTTTCTTCTTGTCCTTTCTCAATATCTGATAAATTTTTAGTCTGTCAGTGAACTGGTTAATATATTCAGGATGATGATGATGTCATTAGTTTTCAGGTGGATAGTATGGCATCCTTCAGCCAAGCTCACATTTTATACAGAAGCACATGAATTCAGTCTTCAGCTAAGGAGTCACTGTCAAAATATTTTTGGTTGGGCTGCTCCTCACTTCATAATTGCCTTGAACAGAGTCCCATGGAACAGATGTTAGACATCCAGTCAATATGAATGATGGTCTATCTACATTTGCTCTGTTGATTGGTTCTTTTGGCAACTTGTAGAGAAAACAATTTGGCCTCAAATCCTTAATGCTAATATTGAATTCAAGATTTCTACACAAAATAAAACAGAATGGAAAATCTGATGAAATTAAACTGCTATTTGGAAATGCATGGAACGAATGATTCTCTTTTTTTCTTTTTGGCATATGACTGGTAACAATCCCTCACCAGTATAGACCCAACCTGGAAGTCCAATTTGTATTTTTGCACAGTCTTTCATACAAAAAGAGAGTAAGCAGAAATATCAGACTGGAAATTTCCATTGTGATAATAGTAAGCAGCGTTCTGAAATCAAGATTCATTTGTCACTAACTCTAAGAGTCACACATTGTTTCTCATATATGCTCAAAGACAGGGATAGATTATTAGGAAATATTTTACTAAAAGATACACAGAATGCAGAATAAAAGTGGAAACGCAGGTAAATGTAGACTTGGTCAACAGAACGGATTTATTGTACTGTTTCTGAAGTACATGGAAGTCGGTGCTCAACCTCTTGGGCTCAAATATAAAACATGTTTTCTTTTATCAAGCAGTTTTCTTTAATGGGAAAGTTTATATAGGAGGATTCTGGAAGAAGAGCATATGAAATAAACTAAGAACATTGGCTACTATGTTTTATGAAAGGAGTTTTTAGGGACATTAACATTAGTCACTGAAACCAGGGGATCTAAAGTATAGCATGGTGACCATAGTTAAAAATATCGTGCTGTGTATTTGAAAATTGCAAAGAGATAGACTTTAAGTGTTCTCACCACAAAAATTATAAAAAAGGTAACTAGGTGAGGTGATGAATGTGCTAATTAATCTGATTGTGGTAATCATTCCATAAAATATAAATACATCAAATCGTCACATTGTACAATTTAAATAAAAGCAGTTGTATCTGTTGCTTATACCTCAATAAAATTGAAAATATATAGCAAAAATAAAATAAATGAAAGATTTTTGTCAAAGAAATCTAATATAGAAAACAATTTATAGGGGCACCTGGGTGGCTCAGTCGGTTAAGCCTCTGCCTTTGGCTTCCGTCATGATCCCAGGGTCCTGGGATCCGGCCCCGCATCAGGCAGCAGGAAGCCTCCCCCTCCCTCTTCCTCCACTCCCGCCCCTGGTTTTGTGCTCTTTCTCTCGCTCGCTCTCTCTCACAAATGAATACATAAAAACTTTTTTAAAAAGAACAACATTTATAAAGCAGAAAAATGGAGTTCCTCCATTTGAACAGATGATCCATGAACATGTTATTCTCCTCCTTACACACGGGTACATCATGTGCAAGACACACAGACACTCTCAAACATGCACACAGGGAAAGACGGAGGGATGGGGAACAAAGGCAATCTCTGGTTTCCTCTAAGGAAGACTTAGATCAGAAAAACCCAACTGAAGATGTCTACTCTGTATTGTTCCTGCTCTAACCATATACAAAAAATGTCCCAGTATTTATAAGGCAAGTTTGCTTTATAATTATGGGTTGTAATGAAGTCATTGGTGGAATTATTTACACGTAAAGGCAGTAATAATGCAGATATCTCTAGATCTATCTATTTATCTATCTATCAGAAACAATCACTTGGTTTAGTGGGCTTGCTCACAATGATGAGAACCAGCGAATACCGAGTCAAGAATCATCATTATGATAAACCTAAATAATATTGTTAATTGATTCACTTGCCAAAAAAAAAAAAAAAGTTTGGTTAGACTTCTAACCTCTTTGATGGATTTTAACTCATTGAAAACTCAAAGTGACCCCAGAGTATGCCTGTCATTATACTCTCCAAATTACAGATGAGCAAACCAATGCCAAAATAAAGTCAGATAGTGACAAGTGGCGAAGCTTGCAATATAAATTTCAGAGTAGGAGCTTATTTATCTATTTATTTCTGTTGAAGTATAATTAACATACATTATATTAGTTTCAGGTATACAAATAAAGATTCAGTAATTCCCCACATTTCTCAGTGCTCATCAAGGTAAGTGTGCTCTTAATCCCCTTTATTTCACCCATCCACCTACCCATGGGGTTTTAATATTTTCATTCTATTCCTCCTCATAGAATCATAAACAGTACCTTTAACTAAGCAATGATGTAAGAAATAAAAATTTGAGAAGTAGGTGGAACCAATTAGCTGCTCACACACAGAGACATCTGCATCGTATACACATGTACACACACACACAGAAGAAACTCCATATGCCAGTTGGGAGAGTGTTTAAATGAACATTCGCTTCCTAAACTTCTCCATGACATTTTATAAATATCAAGTGCTTTTCATTTACACACAGTCTTTGTAAGTTTACCATAAATACAGAAACACTGTTACTCTCCATAAGAACAATGCAGCAGTTTGATAATTACATTTTATGCAATTTTCAGAGTACTTTATCTCCTGCTTCATGCCACTGGATTAATTCAACAGTTCCTATTTCAGCATACACTCTCCAGGGCTTGCTGAGATGAAATTTCTGTGAATTTCCTCAGACTTAAGAAGTCATCAAAATATTTGAACAAGCCTTGCTATCTCTAAAAATAAGATATCAAACACAAAAATGTCTTTATTTAAGGTAAGTAAATGTGAATATTTGACAAGGAAAAATGGTGTTTTGCCAATATCTTCTCCATAAACAACCTTAAATCCATCTTAGAATTCCTAGGATGGAAATCAGATGAAGTATTCTTTCCAGCATTACCCTATTATCAACCATAATGGAACCAAAACAGTTACCTCCAGTGTACCTGAGGATTTCTCAATCTCTATGCCAACCAACAATCACTTTATCTAACAAGGGATTATACTTCATGTACTTTCTGCATGGCGGGCATCAATATTAGACGTCTGTGCTAACAGCTTACATAATATATGCAGTCCACCCTCAATGGATTTATAAGCAATATAAGACAAACATGAGTACAATAAAATATGAAGTGTTCATGATAGAAAATGGAATAACATGCTATGGGAGGAAATAAGAGGAGAATGTGAATCAGACTTTAATTGAAAAATCAGGGTTGTACTTGCTGCAATTATCACCGGATGATGGATGAAATTATTGAATGACCATTCTGTATACCTGAAACTAATATAACACTGTTAAGTAATTGGAATTGAAAAAAAAACTTTAAAATATAAACAGGGTTGGATTTCTAAAGAAATGTCAATTTACCTGAGTTTTTAAGTTTAAAAAAAGAAGTTTAAATTTTGGTGAGAAATGTACATCATCAGACAGAAAAAATAGCCTT
Organism: Mustela nigripes; assembly: GCF_022355385.1. Classification (NCBI taxonomy): domain Eukaryota; kingdom Metazoa; phylum Chordata; class Mammalia; order Carnivora; family Mustelidae; genus Mustela; species Mustela nigripes. The sequence goes on from NC_081557.1 coordinate 16,326,649, forward strand.
TATAAAATCATGATATTATGACACCATATACTTTCCTCAAAAAACCTCATGCCATTTATTATAGTAAACATAACCTGGGAATGTGATTTGAGATAAGGCTGGGGAGGGATAAGTGTGCTAAACTAGGGAGTTTGGAATTGGTCCTGAAAGATATGTGGAATTACTGAAATATTTAGAGCAGGATATTAATATGATGATAATTTTTACACAGACTATTCTGTGGGGAGTATTGTGGATGGATTGTAGGGGATCCTGATTAGAGCTTGGAAATATAGCTATGTTATTATTCTAGTCCAAGTCTTAAGAGACATGAATTTAAGATAAGATGAATGGTGATACACAAAAGAATTACCAGGAAAGTAGAAGTTATAGAGCAGATCAGACAGAAGGTGCGGAAGACGGTGGTAAGTGAGAATGAAGAGAATAAATGTAATTCCCAGGTTTTTTGTTTTGGATAGATATGTTCTAACATTATTTACTAAGAAAAGAGATACTGGAGGAGAAACATGAGTGGAACAAAAGAAGAATTTACTTTCTGATATGTTTCTGATATTTACTTTTCTGATATGTTGGGTTTGAGGTGCCAGGGGAATATTTCATATTAATGAAAAATATTTTCATTAATCTCCATAAGAAGTGCTTATTTGACCTGATTTAAAGGGGCACACCCTAATGTTTATAGCAGCACTATCAACAATAGCCAAATTATGGAAAGAGCCCAAATGTCCATTGACTGACAAATGGGTAAAGAAGAAGAGGTGTGTGTGTATGTGTGTGTGTGTGTGTGTGTGTGCGTGTGTGCATGTAATGGAATGCTACTTGGCTATCAAAAAGAATGAAATCTTGCCATTTGCAACAAGGTTGATGGAACTAGAGTGCATTATGCTAAGTGAAATAAGTCAGCTAGAGAAAGACAAATACCATATGGTTTCACATATCTGTGGAATTTCAGAAACAAACCAGATGGACATAGGGGAAGAGAAAGAATAATAAGATAAAAACAGAGAGAGAGGTAAACCATAAGAGACTAACTATAGAGAAGACACTGAGAGTTGCTGGAGGGGAGGGGGCCAAGGGGATGGGCTAAATAGTTGATGGACACTAAGGAGGGCACATGTTGGGATGAGCACTGGGTGTTATACATAAATGATGAATCACTGAATTCTACTCCTGAAACCAATACTACACTTTATGTTGACTAACTTGAATTTAAATAAAATCTTGGAAGAAAAAAAAAAAGTGCTTATTTGAGAAATCTGAAATGAAAGTAATTAAATTGGACATGGGTTTTGATGACTTGACCAGTTAGAAATGCAGACATCTAAAGGACAAAATGACACCCAAGAAACTACAAAAGAGATCAACTAAAATGTGTTCAGGCAGATATGGCAGTCGTCCTCAGTAAAGTGGTTCGTAGCAATTATTGCCTGAGGGTGTAGCTATTAGAGCCAGACTACCTTAGCTCCAAGTCTGGCTGTATCTCTACCTAGATATGTAATTTTGAGCAAATTGTTTAAACTCCTTGAGTCTGTGTATTAATTTGTTAAATGGGAATATTAATAGTTCATACCTCACAGGGTTACTGCGAAGATTAGATATTAAATTATTTCAGTTCCTGGTAGACAGTAGAGAACTGAATTAATGTTGGCTATTGTTAACATTTTTTAACTTCTGAAATACATGAACTCCTTACCAACTGAATGAAAAGAAACTAGAATTAGAAAGAAAGAAAAAAAAAAAAAAACCCACAACCAGCAAGGAATCTTTTTAGGCCAGTTCCATAGGGGAGGAAATGAAAGGTAAGAGAGGTCCAAAAGCACATGATCAGTTAGTGGTGGGGTGGATCTCAGAGCTATCTGCTGCCAAAGTAAGTACTCTTAAATATGAATCCAGATAGCTAACCGTATTTTCTTTTTTAAGATTTTATTTGTTTATTTAGTCAGAGAGAGAGAGAGAGAGAAAGCATAAGCAGGCAAAGTGCCAGGCAGAGGCAGAGAGAGAAGCAGGCTCCCCACTGAGCAAGTAGCCCAATGTGGACTCCATCCATCCCAGGACCCTGGGATCATGACCTGAGCCGAAGGCAGCGGCTTTAACAGACTGTGCCACCCAGGTGTCCCACTAACTGTTATTTCCTGAAGGTTGGTTTTTCCGTAAGGTAGAACAAGAAAGGCACCAACTACGTCCGCTCATTTTTATTCAGCTTCCACAGATAATTCATCTTCTGTATGAAGACATGATCATGACAGAGTATTCTAGCCTCTTCCAAGGCTGGGATTTAGTCAGGCTTACAGCTATCTTTGCACCAGCCTGCCAAACTAGGTAGAAAAGCATGGATGGAAAAAGGAAATCCAGGGCTTGTTTCCTCAAGTTCCCTCTGATTAGAAGGGAATAGACCTGAATGATTGGTCATTTGCCTAATTCCCTGAAGCAGTAAAAAAGATTCTAAAAAAGATTCTTTATCAGTTTTAGCAGGGTATTTTTTTTCTTTTTTTAGTGGAGTCTTTTGGGTTTTCTATATAGAGTATCATGTCATCTGCAAATAATGAAAGTTTTATTTCTTCCTTGCCAATTTGGATGCCTTTTATTTCTTTCTGTCTTTTGGCTGCTTTGGCTATGCATGTCTGATTGTTGTGGTTAAAACAATAAACAAATTTAGTAAATTCACAGAATATAAAGTCAATGTACAGAATTTTGTTGCATTTCTATACACTAATAATAAAGCAACAGAAAGAGAAATTAAGGAATCTCCATTTACAATTGTGCACAAAAGGTAAGATAGCTAAGAATAAACCTAACCAAAGAGGTAAAAGACCTGTACTCAAAAACTATAAAACACTGTTAAAATAAATTGAAGATGACTTAAAGAAATGGAAAAAAATTCATTCCATACTCATGGATTGGAAGAACAAACGTTATTAAGGTGTCTATACTACCAAAAGCAATCTACACATTTAATGCAACCCTTGCCAAAATACCAACAGCATTTTTCACAGAACTAGAGAAAAACAGTTCTAAAATTCATACAGAACCAAAAAAGACCCTGAATAGCCAGAGCGATCTTGAAAAAGAAAAACTAAGCTGGAGACATCACAGTTCCGGACTTCAAGCTCTATTACAGAGCTGTAGTCATCAAGACAGCATGGTACTGGCACAAAAAAAAGACACATAGTTCAACAGAACAGAATAGAAAACCAGAAATGAACCCACAACTATATGGTCAACTTACCTTGGACAAGGCAGGAAAGAATATCCGATGGAGAAAAGAGAGTCTCTTCAACAAATACTGTTGGGAAACGGGACGGCAACCTGCAGAAGAATGAAACTGGGCCACTTAGCCATGAAAAGGAATGAAATCTCAACATTTGCCTTTGCAAATGCAAGGATAGAGCTAGAGGGTATTATACTAAGCAGAATAAGACACCCAGAGAAAGACAACTACAATATGGCTTCACTTATATGTAGAATTTAGGAAACCAAACAAACTAGCAAAGGGGGAAAAAGAGAGAAGCAAACCAAGAAACAGACAGTTAGCTACAGAAAACACACTGATGGCTCTCAGAGGGCGGTGCACGGGGGAGGGAAATGATAGGATTAAGGAGTACACTTACACTGAGCACCAGGGGACGTTTGGAAGTGTTGAATCACTAGATTGTATGCTTGAAACTAGTATAAATATTGCGTGAAACTCTGTATGTGCACTTGAAACTAGTACAATATTGCATGTTAATGATCTGGAATGTAAATAAAAATTAAAAAAAATAAAAAAGATTATTTAAATTAGAGGAAAAGACTGGGATGAAAGTAAAATCCTTTTGTCATTGCTGCCCACCCCCACCACCCACCCGGTGTTAAGTAGGGAAGAGCAGATCAGTCATACTAAATATAAACTATATATATATTTTTTGGCTTATGTAAGATGAGATGTGAGACATTTATGACCTTATCACACAGTCCATTCTCTCTCTCAAATGTCTGAGAATAAGCTGTGATCACCTTGAATTCTATGCCTCGCTTGTTGGATTTTTACTAATATTCATTCACTCCTTCATTCATTTTTTAAAATTCAGTAAATAGTTACTGACAAAATACTATGTGCTAGTTGGTTTTCTCATCATTGGAGATTAAAAGGTGAATAGAACTGATAAGTCTGTCCTCATGGAGCTTACCTTCTTACCGATGGAGCCAGGCAGGACACAAATACATAAATAAAATACACATTATGATGTCCACTCAACAACTTCTATGGGTATATTACAGCAGCATTATTCATAACATGAAAAAGTGGATACAACTGAAATGATAAACCATCAACTGACAAAAAAATTTTTTTAAAAGTCTTATATCCATAAAAGAAATATAATTCAGGAATAAAATATAAGGAACTACTTACACATGCTCCAAATTGGATAAACAGTATTAGAAAGTTTATAGTAAATGAGAGAAGCCAGTCACAAAAGATTACATATTTTTTATTCCTTTTACAGCACAGGTGCTGAATAGGCAAATGTATAGAGACAAAAAAAGTAAATGAATGACCGTCTACAACTGGGGAGGGGAGAATAGATAGTGACTGCTAATGGGGGAGGGGTTTCATTTTGACATTAAGAAATGCTCTAAGAGTAGATTGTGGTGATGATTGAACAACTCTGCAAAAATAATAAAACACACTGAATAGCATGCTTTAATTGGATGAATCTTATGGTCTAATTGAAATTGTGAAAATAGATAAAAAAAATAATACCTATTATGTCAGAAATATAAAACAAGGAGGGAGGATAGGTAGTGGGACATGAGCATACCTTGGGGAAGACCTCTCTCCAAAGCAGGAAAAAGAGCAACCTCAAAGATCCCCAGCTAGGGTGTGACTGGTGTGTTTGAAAATGGTAACAGATCCATCATGGTGGAGCAAAAGGAACAGTAAGGATTAATAGATGAAAAGAACACTGATATAGGCTCTATGGTGAAGGGTCTTCTAAACCCTAGACAAATTCCAGCTTTTACTACAAGCAGATTTCAGAGAGTTTTGAGCAGAAGACTGACATTAACTGATTTATGCTTTCTGTAGATCATTCAGGCTACTCCATGAAGACCAGGCTATAGGGGAGCAAGAGAAGCAAGGAAAGCATTTAAAAGGGAATTTCAATAATCCAGAAGAAAGATGGTGCTGGCCTGAGAAAGGTTGAAATACAAGCTGAGGTTGAGTTGTCAGATTCTGGATACATCTCAAAGAAGAGTCAGTAGAAATTGCTGGGAGAAATAAAAAGAATGTATATCCTTTAGAGGGTAGATTATTAGTTTGTCCTCTCTTGAATATTTCCCATTGAGTCACATTATTTCCTCCCCTACAACAGTTTTGAGATCTTTGTCTTAGAATTTATCACAAAGTAAAGCTGAGAATTTACTACTTATGACCAAATTAACTCTCAAGTAATATTAAAATGATAAAATGATTGAGTACACTGAGAATTGGGTATGATAGAAATTTTCCTTGGAAATCTTTTAGGAAAGTCACACTGGAGGCTTACATTCTACCTGCCATTTTATCCCAGAAACAGGCTCTCCTTCAGTATCTCTCCTTTTTTAAACATAAAATGAAGGATTTTTTTTTCCATTAAGAAATCATGTAAAACAAATTCTGTATTTATTCAAAGACAGAATCACTCAGCAGAGCAACATACTAGTGAAGAAAAAATATGAAAATATTAAGACTGATTATTTCACTTATGTCACCTGTGCACATTATCTCTAGGATATTGGAAAAACTGAAATATTATCTCTCTAATTCTGGTTTGAGACAAACATACATATTTAAATTCACACAAGTTAAATAATTTTATTGTAAGACTAATTTTGGTATTTTTATATAATTGCCTATTGTATATGCTTATGATTCTAAAAATCCCCTTATTTTGAGTGACAGCTCTCTTCAGCTTTTCCAATCTGAATATCCACTTGTGTACTTATCATCTCTACCTGGTTGTCCATCTTTTTTTTTCTTTAACTTTTATCTCATAGGGTCTTATTTCAATATCCCTGTTTGTAAGGGCAAAACCACTACCTAGTTGTCCAAACTTGAAATCTATGATTTGTTTTCCACATAATTTTTTCTTTACTTGTGCCATATTAAATGGGTCATCGTGCCCTTCCTATTCTACTGAAATTTTGACACCATTTAATTCAGGGCCTCTGGCTTTCTCTCTTGAACAACTAAAATAGCCTTAGAAGGCTATTTTACTTCATTCAGCAAAGACCACTTTTTAGAGATATCATGGTAAATGATTAAAATAAATTAAAACTCTTAACATAAAAAATAAAAAATCAGTTAGTTGCTCAGGAAATATTACCTGTTAATGTTAATATTGCCAATAATGTACAGCATCTACCTCCTGGTGCTTAGAATTAAAATACAGGACGATAATTTCTGCTAACCATTTAAGTCCAAGGTATTGTAGGACCACATTAAAGGACATTGAACTCAGTCTTGTCTATAAGAGAAAGTTAATCAGAAGCTCAGTTATGTCAAGGTCACTGTCATAGTCACTGCTTTTTCCATGAGACCCATCGTAAGTCTTCAGACCAAATACATACTGAATAAATACATGCATGAACGAGTGAATAAAAAAGTTAACATGTTATCTTAGATGAGTACTCTTAAGTTTCAGTCTAATACATTAAAGCCCTATTGTTTTAGTACTTGCACAGAGTGGGCACTAAAAATTTGCTCAGTGAATCTTTGGGAAAACCCATACAACTTGCTGAAAGCTGTCCAAGTTTCAAATATAATGAGGCCATGCCTATCAATACAATTCCTAAAAATAATCAGTTCCTAAAGAATGCCTTCTCCTGATATTTAAAAACATTCATTTTTTGAGGTCTATCTATATTTCTCAATTTGAGTCCATTACTAAATGTGAAAATTCAACTTAAGCAGTTCACTGAAAGTCATTGAGGAAAACAGTAATTAACTCCCTCTCAGGAAGTCATGGCTCAGTGCAAGACAGAAGCCCCTTCTTCCCCTAATTCTTTACCTGTAATAAGCAGAGAAATAAACGAGAACCTTTTAGATATTCAGCCTGGTCAAGCATTTAAAGCAAACTGGCCTGAATTAATAATGCTACCATATAGATAAATGTTGAAAACAGAGAACAACACTGAGACATGACTTGTGAAAAAAATGCAGTTTTTCTACATGAGCAAGAAGCAAATAGGTATAAGACAATAAACAGGTAATCTTAGGTATAAGAGTATAGTATAAAGTCATGGTGTTTGTGATATACACCAAGTATCAATATAACAAACATATCCAAAGTGAGGTTTGACAAGTCAGTCCAAAATTAAACTTTATTTCTTTTTTTTTTCAAAATCTATTTAAATTCTATTTAGTTAACATATGGTGTAATATTGGTTTCAGGAGTAGAATTTAGTGAGTCATCACATATAACACCTAGAGCTCAACACAACATGGGCCCTCCTTAATGCTCATCACTCATTTAGCCCATCGCCCCATCCCCTCCATCAACCATAGTTTGTTATCTGTAGTTAAGAGGCTCTTATGGTTTTCTTCTCTCTCTCTCTTTTTTCCCTTTCTTCTATGTTCATCTGTTTTCTTTCTTAAATTCCACAGTGAAATCATATGGTATTTGTCTTTCTCTTACTTATTTTGCTTAGCATAATACCTTATAGTTCCATCCAAATTATTGCAAATGCAAGATATCATTATTTTGATGGCTGAGTAATATTCCATTTTGTGTGTGTGTGTGTGTGTGTGTGTGTATCTTCTTTATCCATTCATCAGTTGATAGACATTTGAGCTGTCTTCCATAATTTTGCTATTGTAAATAATATTTCTATTAACATCAAGGTGCATGTGTCCCTTTGAATCAGTATTTTTATATTCTTTGGGTAAATAACTAGTAGTACAATTGGTGGGTTGTAGGGTAGTTCTGCAAAATTTAAACTTTAAAAGTCATTTTTTAAAAATACTTTATTTCTTTATTTGAGAGAGAGAGCAAGAGAGCACAAGCAGGGGAAGCAGCAGGCAGAGAGAGAGGGAAAAGCAGGCTCCCCACAGAGCAAAACCTGAGCTGGGGCTGGATCCCAGTACCCTCGGATCATGACCTGAACTGAAGGCAGCCACTTAACTGGCTGAGCCACCCAGGTGCCCCTAGAAGTCCTTTTAAAATGATGACTTCATTGTTACCCTATTCATACATTTTAAAAGTCGTTTATACGTTTGACCTAAACGCCAAACTTGAAGGCATCTATAATAAAAATTGCTCCTTTGCACTTGAGTAAAAAGTCCTAGGGAGACAATATCTGAATTTATATGACTACATATAGAAAGGAAACATAGTTTTTAATTCTCTGTCCACATTTCCAGGGGTTGTTTTAACACTTACAGCGTGGAAGATTCTATGACATCTCCGGTGAGTCATGCAGTAGTACACATCAAAATCCTTTAAAAATATTTAAATTTTTGACTAATAATTCCCTCATAGAAAACAAAAAGAGATATGCAAAAATGTGCCTATGTATTGTACTATTACTTGGTGTCTGAGAATTGTATATGAAAATTATGAGAGAAATAATACAATTAAACTCCTCGAGCATCAAATTTTGAAATGGACTGCATGTAACACTAAGAGACTTAATGCAAATGAAGTTGTTGATATGAACAATCATTAGATACAATGAGCACTGAAATAACCAGATTTTACCTACTGTGAAAGTGTTACTCTTTAAATGTAATAAGCCCCCTATTGAGTTTAACTGAACTTAAACTTTTTAACTCAGGTATTGTGATTTCTCAGTTTATTGTGTTATATTAGAGCAGAGCACTAGGAATAGCAATCCCATTTTTCTATCCTCTTAAAAAAAATCTTAAATGTACAATATATTATTGTTGATTATAGGTACCAAGTTGTACAAACGATGTCTAGAATTTACTCACCTTACTTACCTAAAACTTTATGCCTTTGACTACTAATTCCCCTTTGTGCCCTTTGGCTAATAATTCCCCATTTCCTTCTACCCCCACCCCCTATCAACCACCAATCCACTCTTTGATACTGAGTATATGTATTTCTCTGTTTTATTTTTTTTACTTATTTATTTAGCTTAAGGAAGTGGTTGTTTCTTTTTTTCTTATTGAGGTATAATTGACATGTAACGCTATATTAATTGCAGGTATACATTGGAATGATTCAATATTTGTATATACTGCAAAGTGATTACCAAAATAAGTCTAGTTAACACATATCACCATATATAGTTACAGATTTTGATTTTCCTGTGATGAAGACTTTTTTTTTTTTTAAGTTTTACTTATTTAATTTTGCTAGAGAGAGATAGAGATAGCATGGTGGTGGCCGGGGGAGGGGGGGCGGAGAAAGAGAAACATACTCCCCATTGAGCAGGGAGCCTGATACAGCACTCCATCCCGGAATCATGATATGAGCTGAAGGTGGAGGCTTCAATGAGGGTGCCCAATGAGGGTGCCCGATGAGGTGCCCAATGAGGACTTTTAAAATCAACTCTCTTAACATCTTTCAAATATACAATACAGTATTAACTATAGTCACCATGTGATACATCTCCTCCTACTTAATTATTTTATAACTGCAACTTCGTACCTTCCAACTTCTTTTTTTTTTAAGATATTATTTATTTATTTGACAGAGAGAGATCACAAGTAGGCAGAAAGTTAGGCAGAGAGAGAGGAGGAAGCAGGTCCCCCGCTGAGCAGAGAGACTGCTCTCGAGACTCGATCCCAGGACTCTGAGATCAGGGCCTGAGCCGAAGGCAGAGGTCTAACCCACTGAGCCACCCAGGCACCCCTACCATTCAACTTCTTTCATCCATTTCTCCTCCCCCAATCCCCACCCTTCGTCCCCTGGCAACCACCAATTTGCTGTTTTTATCTGTGAGCTAGGTTTCATTGTCGTTGTTGTGATTTTTTCTTAGTTTTTAATTTCACATATAGGTGAGATCACATGGTATTTGTCTTTCTCTGCCTGACATTTCACTTGGCATAATGCCCAGATTTTAATATTTTAGAAACCTCATATAAGTGGAATCATGCAGTATTTGTCTTTGTGTGTGACTTGCTTATTTCACTAAACATAATGTCCTCAAGGTTCATCCACATTGCCACTTATCACAAAATCTCCTGTTTTAGCTTGAAATACTATTCATGAAGGGGTGTTGCCTGGTTAAGCAGAAATCGAGAATACTGGCATAGGATTTCTGAGGCTTCTCTGTAAAATATCTATCTATGGAAGCAGAGAAGAGATATTTGGTGCTACATAATGCTTAGGATAAAAAAGAGAAAGGAGAAAATTGAAGGTAAGGCAAGATTGAGTCCTGGTGCATGTGAACTCTGAAGATCCTCGCTCATTTGTCAAAAGTACTTTAAAGGGACAAGTAGTTTTTAAACTAACAAATGACAGACACTTGAATTAATTTTCATTTTTATATATAGCTATGGACTTAATACAAATAATCTATTCAATAAATTATCAAAGGCCCCTGAAATTTAGTATTCCTAAATTACATGTATACTATCAAAGTTACTGAGGTTCTAATATGGTAACTTAATGAATCAGTGCATGTTTCGGTGCAGATAGGCAGAAATTATATGATCTAAAAGAATGCATTGTTGGTGATATTTTGACTTGGTCTTGATTTCCATTTGCTCACTTTTAAATTTTTAATTATAAATTATTATCTATTTAATATGTTGTGGATGTTTGCATAACCCTCAAGCATGTACTTATTTGCATATTTGTGGTCTATAATTTTCCAATAGCTAGGCTTTAAGACATTTATATGCTGTAGTTAAAACATGAATCATCAGTTCCCTATTGCTAAAGGAAACAGATATATAGTCCTCCAAAAATTGCTTATAGAGTGTGATACTTCATTGGTGATTTGTTCTTTATGGGCTTGGGAAAAAGGCATGTGAAAAATTGCAGAATAACCTCAAGGTAAGTGTAATAAAATTATTCCCTTATTCCAAAATTGGTAAGGCATTGTGTTATAAATAAGGGGTATAAGATCATAGTATAAGCCTTATGGCATATTTTTAAAAAAGAAATGCCTATATATTTTGTATTTATTACCTACTCTTGCATAACAAAATATTCCAAAATAGTGGTTTAAAACAACAATAATATTTATTATCTCTTGGTGTCTATAGGATCAGTAATTTCAAGTGGACTCAATAGGGATGCTTTGCTTCTGTTGTCTGATGTCTGAGGTCTCAGATGAAGACTGGAAGTTTGGAGTCTGGAATCATCTGAAGGCTTGACTAAGGCAGGAAGATCAACCTCCAAGTGGACTCACTCACAGGATAGCAAGTTGTTTTTCCTACATGGACTTCATACATGTACTCCTCCAGAGGAATACCAATGTGCCCTCAAAGGATAATGCTAGTATCTCATTGGAATGCGATGGAAGCTATGATTCCTTTTATGATCTAGTCTTCAAAATTGAATGCCCATTTTGCAACCTTTTATTCATTAGAAGGAGCCCTTAGTCATCTCCCATTCCACTTCCAAAATTAGGTAATTAGGTTCCAACTCTTGAAAGAAGCACATACAGAAATAAATGGTAAGAATACAACCTTGTCAAACTTCCTGAAGTTGTTCCAGTTAATTAGATAAACTAGAGACACTTAGCTGTTGTTGTTGTGTTATTATTATTATCCTTTGCAATCACAATTTGAATCATATGCCAAGGAGGCATGGAATAGCTCGATTAAATTAATCAGATTAAAGATGCTTTCCAGGAATCAAATATGAAGAATGCATGGTTTGTAAACTAAAAGCACCTTAGTATTGGAATAAATGAGACAACATTTTGATAAAGAAATTCATGTCTAACAAATTTGAATAAAGATGAATGAAGTACAACTCTCCTATGATCTCAGATATCAAAATTAAGACAGCAGTCCAGTTTTCAACCAAGATAAGAAGTTATTCTAAGTTAAGACATCACAGGGAATGAGTTGAAAAAAAGAACACTTGAAAGATTTTTTTTTAATGCAAGAATTTTTAATATCTAAAAGCCATATAATTATAAATTAACCAAAAATTCCTTAATATTCATTTCTAATTAGTATTTTATAATCTGCTATATTTATCAGCTATTGTGATTTCTTTATTTATAAAATAAAGTGACTTTTAATTATGTAATCATGGATATAAGGTCAATAGCTACTAGTCCCACTTCTTTCCCAGGCATTCACTTCATTACGAACTTATATGTGGTTTATCACTGAATCTCTGTTGATGTTTTAGATTTCATTATCACAGAAGACCACAATTTTATGGACTTTTGGAGGTTTATATCCATTAGCCATTTGTATGATTTCTTTAGAGTAATGTCAAGCCCTTTGCTCATTTTAACAATTGTTTTTTTATTTTGTTTTTGCTATTGAGTTGTAGGAACTTGTGCGTGTGTGTATGTGTAATATTAATACCCAATCAGGACGTATGTTTTGCAAATATTTTCTCCCATTTTATAGGTTGATTTTTCTTTTTTCTTTTTTTTTTTTAAGATTTTATTTATTTATTTGACAGAGAGAGATCACAGGTAGGTAGAGAGACTGGCAGAGAGAGAGAGAGAGCGGGAAGAAGGCTCCCTGCTGAGCAGAGAGCCCGATGTGGGACTCGATCCCAGGACCCTGAGATCATGACCCGAGCCGAAGGCAGTGGCCTAACCCACTGAGCCACCCAGGCGCCCCATTTTTTTTTTTCTTTTTTAAGTATAGGTTGATTTTTCACTTTGCTGATTTTTCCTTTGCTATGGGAAAGCTTTTAAGGCTGCTGCAATCCCACCTAGTTTTACTTTTGTTGCCTATGCTTTTTAGTGTCATATTCAAGAAATCATTGCCTAAACCAACATCATGAGGTTTTTTTTTCATTAACAATTTTCACATCCAGTTTTAGTAAATAATGCAAAATGAGTTTAAAAGAGAGATAAAATTGTTTCACTTTGTCACCATACTTGATATTATTAGACATTCAATTGGTGACTTGCTGGTCTTTGTGTTGGAGTAACTCATTGTGGTGTTAATGCTCATTTCCTTCATTATTAAAAAGTTATGCATTTTTTTCAATGTCTGTGAGCAATTTCATAATCTTTTAAAAAGTGTCTAGTGAAATCTCTAGTCTTTTTCTTAGTAATTTGTAAGACTTCATATATTCTGGGTAGATTGTGGTTTTCTATTTTGTAAATATTTAATCTAATTCCATCCTTCTCTTGTTTCTCTTATTTATAGTTCTTCATAAACACAAATGTTTAATATAGTCCAAATGTGTGTGTGTGTATACATATATATATATATACACACAGTTTTAGATATCTATTGTTCCCTTCTCATTTAGGTTTAGAATCTACTTGGAATTGTCTTTTGTGGATATTATGAAGCAAGAATCAAGTTTGTTTATTTTTTTCTTTATAAATATCCAAGTATCCAAGCATAATTTACAAAAAAGAAGTATCATTATCAATCAAGTATCCTTATATTGTTCTGTTTCTGGGTCCTATTTGCTTTTATTAATCAATTCACCTATTGTGATGTACATATGAGTTTCTTCTAATAATTAGGAAAAACAATTTTAATTAATTTGAAAATACTGAATTAAAAAAAAACTTTATATTATATTCTTAATTTTTACTTACACTCAGTATATATTAAATATCTATTATGCAAAATTATGGAATTAGTATTCTCTTTTTCTATTCCTGTATTTCTTATTAACACCTGATTCTATTTGATTACTTATTTTTATTTACATTTAAACTGTTAACTATATTTAGATCTTAATCTCTGATTTGTTTAAAATATTGTCACCTTCTTAGTGCAGTGGGCAGCACATCAGTCTCATAAAATATTTTTGTCTCTACTAAAGAAAGTCAGCACATCTTACTCTTTTTTAACCTTTTTTCTTTTTTCCTTTGTTGTGTTTTTTACAATATTTCTACCTTATCAGAGTTTATAGTTCAAAACTCATAAAATCGTATAATTTAAGTATGTGCAGTTGTTTTAAGTTTCAGTTTTGTGGGGCACCTGGGGGCTTAGTGGGTTAAGTCGCTGCCTTCGGCTCAGGTCATGATCTCAGAGTCCTGGGATCGAGCCTCCCATCAGGCTCTCTGCTTAGCAGGGAGCCTGCTTCCCCTCTTTCTCTCCCTGCCTCTCTGCCTACTTGAGATCTTTCTCTTTGTCAAATAAATAAATAAAATCTTTAAAAAAAATCAAAAATAAATAAATAAATATCAGTTTTGCCTCAATAAAGATGTTAAAAATAAATGAAACTCATTTATAAAGACCTTGAAATGCACTGATGAATGCAAATGATTTGTATTATTATAAAGCTGATCTATCTCAAGATTCAATAAATAATACTGGTAATTGCATATTTTTTTAAGAGTTAAAATTAAAACTAATATCCTTTGACTTTATGCTTAACTAATAGTTCAGATATATTTTGTTCTGTTTCACTTTCTTTTTTTATTGATTCAGTAGATATGTCACTACTATACTTAAGTGTCCGATATTGCTTTGCAAAAGTCTTAGGCTATTCTATAGTTTTCCCAATAAAAATTATTTTATCTTTTTGTGTGACTATCCAAAATGCTTTTTTTTTTTTACCTGTGAAAGCTAATTTTTTTTCTAGAATATGTTTTATGGTCATTCTGAATCAATGTTTCCTGGAATATGTTATATTTATAATGTAGATTAAAAGTTTTCCATTAATTTCAGAAACAAAAGTTATATAAAATTTTGGTTCTGCTTTATTATTTAAATTTTGTTTAGAGACTTTAGTTATGTATATAATAAGTGTTTGTTTTTAATTATGTGTCATTTCCTGTATTTTTCCTTTTTTATTTATTTTATTTGCATTTCATTTCTGATTTCCTTTTTTCTTAGTATGTTTCCAACATTATCTTCCTTAGTATCTTTTGTACTTTACTTTCCTTTCTGTGACAATTTAATTCTTGTTTTCCACTTTTCTATGCCTCAATACCAAAATAGCAAAAGTCTGATATCCTTCTCATACATTTCCATCTTTTATAAAAGCTCTTAGATTTCTGCTATGTATTCTTACTTCATATAAGTGATTTTTTCTTTTCTTTTTCATTTATTTTTCTTTATTCCATTCTTGGCAAAACAATGCATTTTAATTGTCCTTTACTTTATACAAATTTTTTTCCTAGGGATTCTTTTCTTTTTTTTTCCCCCCCCCCTAGGGATTCTTTTCTTATATGACATTTGTTTTTTATATCTCATCTGTTCTTGACTCTTAATGTCTTTATGTGATCCTTTGCTGTTTTTTTCCAATTTCTTATTTTTGAGGGATAAGTGTTTTTCCTGGGTCAATTATTTGAAACTAGCTTCTGAAGGGGAAGGAGCCAGTACCATGTGCATGTCTTACAGGAATAACAGATTACTCAGGATAAGACTATTTATTATTCAGGGTGAAACTGACAGACTTTACTCCTACCAGCCAATAAAAACAAGCAACTGGAGTTTATTCAAGATATAAAAATCTATCCTGTTCCCTGCCACTGCAATGACCGATAGCTTTTTTCAAATGTGGTTTGTGTTTGTAATCCCTTTAGTAGCTATAACTCCTCTGATTCTTAGAACTTACCCTAGGATAGAGAGAATTCTAATTCTAGAACAATCATTTGTCCCCATTCTTCCAAACAAGGGATTTAGGTTTTTCATCTCAAATATATTTGGGTTTCTAATAAATATATTCCTAGCTATCTCTGAAACCTGCAATTGCAGTGTCTCTTTTGTTTTGCTTCTATTTGCATACCACTGCTCAGCCTCCACTTCTCCATGTCATTTCCATTTATTTTGGAATTTTGTGGTTTCATTGTCTCTTAATATCTTTGTGTCTACTTCTTTTTCCTTTTGTTGCTTTGAAGTGATTATAAGAAAGTTAATATTTTTTACTCTATCAGAGTGGATGTCTCTGCTATCTTTTACATCAATCATTTTTATATTTCATTTGTGACCTATTTAGTACTCCATTGGATACTACAATGTTTTCTTGGTTTTTGTTTTTTGTCTTAGATTGAAAGCTTCTGTATGCAGTTTTTTCCCCTAATTTACAAATACACTGTAAAGTAATTAGCATATTGCCTCATTCTCAAAAGGATGTGAATAATGGAACAAGCAATTAATGATTGTTGAGAAAACAGATAATTTAGCTCTATGAATAATGATTTTTGTTTTAAGCTTCAATTATGAAAACCTAAAGATTTACCTAAAGGAAAGGATTGATTATGAAACACCAGAGCCTTAGGTTTCTTGCATCATTAAGGGTGAGATTTATAGAATGAGGGTATACTTTGAACTACAATTAATGAAAAGGAGGCATAAAATTCAAATTAAATGGTTTGGATGTTGTGTACTATATCTGATCTTGCTCTGAAACTGAAATGGAGCTAAATGGGTCAGCACTAGTCTGACTCCTGATCTAAATTGAATTTAATTCAATTCATAGGAAAGGAAAAAAAAAAAACATTTCATTCATGAAATCAAATTAAAAATTTTTTTGTTAAATTCATTGGTTTGGGTTGGTAGAGCTCATTATGCTTTGACCAGACTGATTTCATTGAAAAAGTGTAATGGAATTATATGGATTAGGTAAGTGAGGGATGTTCAGAATTGAACAGAATGTCATAAATGAGCCAGGTCTTGGGTGCTGTGGTGTGCTTTGTATTTAAATGAAAGTGATATCTTATCTAGATAGAATTTAATAGAAAACCCTTTCTTAGAGACATACTCTGAAAATATTTCTGAATACAAAATTAATAATTCAAACATTTTTAGGGAGAATAACTATTATATTGCTTTTAGTCTACTTTCTTGGTACCTCAAACTCTCTCTCTTTCTCTCTCTCTCTTTCACTCTCTCAAGTACTTTTTCTGATCTGATATTCTTGCATTATTTCCCTTCATGAATGCATATTAAAATTTTCAAAAGGCTAGATTGCATATCCATAAGAGGAACCTACATTTTTATTTCTCATTATCTCTTTCTCTCTCAGAAGGAATATTTTGTTAGTTCTGTCTTCAAGAAACCACCTTCAGAAATAGAAATAATTCAATTTATTTCTTAAAACCTTTTTCCTAACCCAAAAGTATCCACCCTAAACTAGAGCAATCTATACTTTCAATGCCATCCCGATCAAAATCCCACTGGAACTTTTCAAAGAGCTGGAACAAACAATCCTAAAATTTGTATGGAACCAGAAGAGACCCTAAATTGTTAAGGGAGTGTTGAAAAAGAAAAAGCAAAACCAGGGGCATCATGCTACCTGATTTCAAGCTTTACTACAAAGCTGTGATCACCAAGACAGCATGGTGCTGGCACAAAAACAGACACATAGACCAGTGGAACAGAGTAGAGAGCCCAGATATGGACCCCAATTTTATGGTTGAATAATCTTTGAAAACACATGAAAAAATATACAGTGGAAAAAAGATAGTCTCTTCAATAAATGGTCCTGGGAAAATTGGACAGCTATGGATAGAAGGATGGAACTCCACCATTCTCTTACACCATACACAAAGACAAACTCGAAATGGATAAAAGACCTCAATATGAGGCAGGAAGCTATCAAAATCCTAGAGGAGAACATAGGCAGTAACCTCTTCGACATCAGCCACAGCAACTTCTTTCAAGACATGTCTCCATGTCTTGAAACAAAAGCAAAGGAAACAAAAGTGAAAATGAACTTTTGGGACTTCATCAAGATCAAAAGCTTCTGCAGAGCAAAGGAAACAGTCAACAAAACAAAGAGGCAACCCATGGAATGGGAGAAGATATTTGCAAATGACACTACAGACAAAGGGCTGATACCCAAGATCTATAAAGAAATCCTCAAACTCAACACAAACAAAACAGATAATCATGTCCAAAAAATGGGCAGAAGACGTGAGACACATGAAAAAATGATCATCATCATTAGATATCAGGGACATTCAAATCAAAACCACATTAAAATACTACCTTACACCAGTTAGAGAGGCCAAAATTAATAAGACAGTAAACAACACATGTTGGGGAGGATGTGGAGAAAGGGGAACCCTCTTACCCTATTAGTGGGAATGCAAGTTGGTGCAGCCACTTTGGAAAACAGTGTGGAGATTCCTTAAGAAATTAAAAATAGAGCTATCCTATGACCCTGCAATTGCACTACTGCGTATTTACCCCAAAGATATAGATGTTGTGAAAAGAAGGGCCACCTGTACCCCAATGTTCATAGCAGCAATTGCCACAGTCGTCAAACTGTGGAAAGAGCCAAGATGCCCTTTAACAGATGAATGGATAAAGAAGATATGGTCCATATATACAATGGAATATTATGCCTCCATGAGAAAAGATGAATATCCAAATTTTGTATCAACATGGATGGGACTGGAGGAGATTATGCTGAGTGAAATAAGTCAATCAGAGAGAGTTAATTATCATATGGTTTCACTTACTTGTGGAGCATAAGGAATAACACGGAAGACATTGGGAGATTGAGAGGAGAAGTGAGTTGGGGGAAATCAGAGGAGGAGACAAACTATGAGAGACTCTGGACTCTCAGAAACAAACTGAGGGTTTTGGAGGGGAGGAAAGTGGGGGGTTGGGTGAGCCTGGTGGTGGGTATTATGGAGGGCATGCACTGCATGGAGCACTGGGTGTGGTGCATAAACAATGAATTTTGGAACACTGAAAAAAATTAAATTACATTTAAAAAAATTTCCTATATAATGTTTCTAAGGAATCCTGGTAATCCTTGACACAATCTGTAAGGCATATTGTTAAAAATTCCAGAAGTCAATATAAACTGAGTTTCTAGAGAAAGGTCAAGTTCATTAAAAACAAGAAAGTTAAGGTAGGTTGGTTCATTTTGACAAGTAAAGATAACAGGTGATTGACAAACATGGGGATTCTTAGCTTTTAAGAATTGAGATGATCTAAACAAAAAAGAAAGAAAAGTACAGTAAAAGGTACAATTGTTAATGAAATTAAAATTTCTCACATCAACACAAAATGTAAATATGACATTTTACACCTACAATCCTGACATTTAATCACAGTTCTCTTCATTGCCTATTGTAAGAAAACATTTTCCCATTCTTCTGTAGGATTTCGTATGGGAGAACTCATCTAGCAATGTGGCAAATTAAAAAAAAAAAAAAAGATACATCCACATTTCCATTTCTAATTAAATTAATATCTTGTACATATAAAGGTATTTTTGTATTAAATCAGAATATTGACCAAATAACAAAGGAGCATAGTTGACTATTTTCCCCCTAAAAGTCTGTTTATATATTTTAGATAACAGAATTTTCAGGATGCTTAGGTGGCTCAGTAGGCCAAGCATCTGCCTTAGGCTCAAGTCATGATCCTGAGATCCTGGGATTGAATTCCATATCAGGCTCCTTGGTCAGCAGGGAGTCTGCTTTTTCCTCTGCCTGCCACACCCCCCGCTGCTTGTGTGCTCACTTGTGCTCTCTTTCTCTGAAAAATAAATAAAATCTTTTTTAAAAAATGAATGAATGGGGGTGCCTGGGTGGCTCAGTGGGTTAAGCCGCTGCCTTTGGCTCAGGTCATGATCTCAGGGTCCTGGGATCGAGTCCCGCA
>NC_081557.1:16346411-16419722 GCF_022355385.1 Mustela nigripes
CTGCCTACTTGTGATCTCTCTCTGTCAAATAAATAAATAAATAATCTTAAATAAAATAAAAAAATAAAAAATGAATGAATGAATGAATAAATAAATAGAATAAATAGAAGTTCATTAAAAAAAAATTACACGTTTTTTTTTCATTGCCTAAATGGGAATGATCCACTTGAAAACTAACTCTTATGTTTGACATATAATGTATTACTTTAGATTTGATCACATGAGAGCTCGCTTAGGCAGCACATTTATACTAGATTTGATCACATGAAAATTTTGTACTCTTTCACTCTTGACACCTAAGAGAAAGGATAGTGAAGGATTACTTTCCTATGTAGTATCTTAATTTTTTAATGCGTATTTTATTTTATTTATTTATTTTTTTGGTGGGGGTGAAGTGAAGACACAAATTAGTTTGTAGAACCAGTGATGCTAACTAAAACATAAAGATATCTGGTTTTGTATGGACTAATGGAATAAAAATATTCTGATCATTTGCAAATTTATATTCATGACCACTTCTGAGTAGAATATTTTCAAATGTACATTTGTAACCACTTCTTTTTTTTTTTCCCCAGTGAAACAAGGAGCTGATTATTCATTTATTTTTAGAGAGAAACAAACAGGGTTTTGAAGGGGATGGGGGGGATGGGCAAGCCTGGTGGTGGGTATTAAGGGGGCACATATTGCATGGAGCACTGGGTGTGGTGCATAAACAATGAATCTTGGAACACTGGGAAATAAATAAATAAATAATCACGTACATACATTGCAGTTTGAGAATATTTGCATCACTCTTATGCATCATGGTAGGATATTTTTAAACTATTCTGAAGTCTTAAGTTGCATGGAGAAAATTCAGACAGTCTGGGTTTTAAATCTGGCTATGCTACAGCTGAGATATGACTTCAAGCAACTTCTTTTCTCTGATTCACACTACAAAATGTGATATCAACCTCAAAAACGTCACATGATTAACTTAACAGTGCTTCTAAGATGCCTAGATCAGTGTAGTTACTGAACAAATGCTACATTAATTGGAATAATCAAACTGCTTCAGTGAATGTGACATTCACTCTGGGTTGAAAAATCCATTCTATTAACTAAGTTATTCCTGAGTTATAATTTTTCCAGAGTACCCTTGCTATTTAGTTTCTTCTAGTTAGAGATTATACAAACTTACTTCATTTTCTTTTAACCTGCTTGACTTTGAAGAATTCATCCTCATCTACTTGACAGTGTACTAATTTCCATGGGAGAAATGTGCTTAGAGATCCTCATTCCATATTTTATTCTATTATATACTGTAATGTATATCACAATATCTAGTTTTCCTAATTATCCCCCAAGATTTTTTCATGGAAAAAAGAATTTATATATTTTTTTAAATATTTTGTTTATTTGTTTGACAGACAGAGATCACAAGTAGGCAGAACAGCAAGCAGAAAGAGGAGGAAGCAGGCTCCCTGCTGAGCAGAGACACCCCCCCACCCCGCCATGGGGGGCTCTATCCCAGGACCCTGAGATCATGACCTGAACTGAAGGCAGAGGCTTTAACCCACTGAGCCACCCAAGCACTCCCAAAATTTATATTTTATATTTTATTTTATTATGTTCCAACCTGAAGCTAAGAAAAGAAAAGTTACCTGGAAAAATTAAAAAGGAGGGAGAAAAAATCTCTCTCTCTTGATTCATTTTCAGTTTTTGCATACTTTATTATTGTGCCTCCCTGACAAGAGAAGTAGAAGATCTAAAACATAAAAGTGTTTTAATATCTCAACTACTTTTCAATAACCCATGCCAATAATTATTTTGTAGAAATTTAGGTAAACATCCATCCTGAATTATTTTATTCCTCTGAAGTAATTGTTACATTATCTTTGATTATATTGTATTTGATTACAATTGATCAAGAAGTCTTTTTCAAACAATTACTAGCTGTAAAACTCTCCATTAAGCCTTGTTTTGGGTATAGTTTTCAAAGATTTCATTTTTTTCCCAAGGGAGTCAAGTTGGTAAGAAAGTACCACATATACCAATTAACAGAGAAGCATATGTGATATATAAAGATTTGATCACTGACTGTATTGACTGAAGACATTTTAAAAAAGGTATAAAATGTTAAATCTGAGTATGTAAAGTAGGGAGGCAATGGAATCTCTGGCTACTCCAAATAATCAAATATTCATTGAGCATATATGGGCATTTTTAGCTCATCTTTGTAATGATAATTTATTAGAGGAAAAAATAGATATACTGGTTTGATGAGCTTATTCCTTTTAGCCACGTCTTTTCAGATCTTTTAAATATTGAAATGATCATTGTTCTGGGACTTGAAAAATAATTTGTTTTGTGTGTTGTCTGCCTAGAGATCCACGTATTTTTGTAATCAAGAATGTTCCCCTTGAAGGTAAGGGAATAAGGTTGATTGGTTAGGTTATACTGCCATGTAGTTTAAAGCTTATTCAGTGATAAATTCAAACTTGACAAATGTCAAGCAATATATAGAGTTAACCAGTGACCACAATGTTTTTACCGTAAAGGGCCAGATAGAATATATTTTAGGTTTGCAGCTCATGGAGCTCCACAACTACTTGCCTCTGCCATTGTAGCATGGAACTAGTCATAAACAACACATAAATGAATGGGTATGGCTGTGTGGAACTAATACTTAATTTACTGTGTACTTAAAATACTGAGGTAGGCAAGATTTGGTCCTTGGGTCAACATTATTAATCCTTGGCATAGACATATAATATGCCAATAAACTTTATGCATATAAAGAATTATTGTGCTCTTCCAAATTTTAACTTTTTACTCTGTACTCTGTATCTTAAAGGGGAATGCCAATAATTTCTGTGCATCTATTGTGTTCCAAGCATTTGTGTTAGAGTCTTTATCATTATAATATCCCTTTACAACAGATTGTGTCCTTAAATGTTATAGCCGGCATCCAAGATTATCCCCAGTGTGTTCTGGTCTCAGAGTGTTCGGACCCTTAAGTGATTCCCTTTCTATATTGAATTAGGACTAACTTGTAATAGGATATTGTAGAAATGATGTTTTGTAATTTTAGTGGATAGGTTACTTTAAAAATGGTTGTTTCCACCTTGAATTCTCCTAGACCAGTTGTTCTGAGAGAAACCAGCTGCCATGATATGAACCCTGTGGAGAGGTCTAGATGGTGAGAAACTGAGGTCTCTAATCAACAACACATTAATTTGCACACTGTGTGACTGAGCTGACTTGAAGAAGATCCTCGAGCTGTATTCCAGCCTTCAGATGCCTAAACCCCTGACCAACTTGTTGACAACAATTTCATGAAAAAGCCAGAACCACTTAAGCAAGATATTCTCTGATTCCTGATACAAAGAAACCATGTAAGATTTGCTTTAAATTGTTTTTTTTCCCCAGCAATGATAATGAAAACATAATGGTATAGATAAAAGAATAGCAAGCTTTTTCTGTAACAGGGCAGATTTTAAGTATTTCAGGGTTTCCTGTCCCTACAGTTACACCTACTCAACTCTGCTTGTATAATGCAGAAGCACCATAGGCATTATTTAAGGAATTAGGGATGGATGTTTTAATAAAACTTGACTTACAGAAACAGAGAGTGGGTTCAATTTGGCTTATAGGCCAGAGTTTTCAGATCCTTGTTAGAGTGGACCAAAAACAAAACAAAACAAAACAGTATCTGAAAGGTTGGGTGACATCTCCACACAATAGTAATCAGTTTACTTATGTGATGATCATCAAAGCAGAAATCTTTTTTAAAAAGACTTTATTTATTTATTTAAGAAAGTGGGAGAGAAAGCCTGTGTGCAAGCTGGGGGAGGGGCAAAGAGGAAAGGAGAGAGAATCCCAAGCAGACTCTGTTAGATCAATGTGGAGCTTGATCTTATGAACCTTAGATCATGACCTGAGCCCAAACTAGAGTGGGACACTTAACCGACTAAGCCACCCATGTGCCTGTTCTGTAGCTTTTTTTAATTGAAAATATTTATTAATGGAATAGTGAAGTACTTCAGACAAAATATTAAGCTTTTGAAATTTTTTTGCAGATTTTGACACAACAAAAATTTTGAAAACTGTGTTGAATGTGAACCTAAGAGATTAAGGTTGTAACCTTTACTGATGCATTCCCTTTTAAGATATACATGGGTGGAATGTGCAACAGATAACCAGTTAGTTTCTGTGTCTGCCTCCATCTACCTCAAATTTACAGCACTTCATTTTTTTGAAACATATAGGCCTTTTGTAGATTTTGTCCTATATATTTCAAAAAAAATAAAAATATAACAAGGTGGGATCATAACTCATGTGAAAGAGAGGGTTTCAATCAACTTGTCCAAATCAATGAACAATTTCTTTGCTCGAAGTGCCGCCAAGACTAGATCAAATCTCAATTTCAGTGTATTCTAAGATAGTCAAGGGTGACAGGTTATTACAGAATTTTGTCATGACAAACAATAGTAGAATTATTAAATCGCTAGAAGGACATTACATAATTTTAGTGATTAGTAGTGACTATTACAAAATATTATTTCACTGAATTATGCAGTTTGCCATTCAAATGCTTTGACAGCTATGAATCAAATAGGCTTTTTCGTGATTTTACATATGCAGCTTTAAGGTGAGTTCCTTATTTTAAGGAAAGATTCACTGCTATAAAATGTGGAGAAAGGTGAGTTATAGGAGAATTTGACGAAAGCAGCTTAAGCTTTTGACTTTTTTGAGAACCTTCCTACAATAAATTCCTAGAGGTAGGACAATAGATAAATAATTTTAGTTGAATTTCCTGAATTTATACTTAGGAGTATTTAGACTTAGAATATGTAAATGGCTTACTTAAAGGTGAAAAATGAATATGTATCAAAATGAAGACTAAATACTGAGATTTCCATTCATCTTCTATTTTCATTATGTAATGCAGCTTTATTTTTTTTATTTTTATTTTTTAAGATTTATTTATGTTGGACAAAGAGAGTGAGAGTGAGCAGGGGGAGGGGCAGAGTGAAAGGGAGAAAAGCAGACTCCCCACTGAGTGAGGAGGCCAACGTGGGGGTAAGTCCCAGGACCCTGAGATCATAACCCCAGTTTAAATTAAGAGTTGGAGGGCGCCTGGGTGGCTCAGTGGGTTAAGCTGCTGCCTTCGGCTCAGGTCATGATCTCAGGGTCCTGGGATCGAGGCCCGCATCGGGCTCTCTGCTCAGCAGGGAGCCTGCTTCCCTCTCTCTCTCTCTGCCTGCCTCTCCATCTACTTGTGATTTCTCTCTGTCAAATAAATAAATAAAATCTTTAAAAAAAAAAAAAAAAAATTAAGAGTTGGACACTTAGTCAACTGAGGCACCCAGATACCCCTAAAATGCAACTTTAGATACAAAATTATCACAAAATGATACAAGACATCTCATGCTGCAGTGGGTGTTGCCATTCAGTTTATAACATCATTTTCCAATCTTTACAAGGTAATTTTCATGATCATAAGAATCATGGATTAGCCTGAAAATTAAATTGAGTCTTACAGCCAATTAATTGCATGTTAGGCAATGTCATTCACATATATATCTGATGTTCATGGTGGTGAGAGTTCATTCACCTGTGATTCAGAAACACTTTGATCTTATTTAGCTTCAGTTCCACTGATTTTTTTGCTGTGTGACTCTGATCAAACTGTCTTTGAATATCAGTATCAAAGTTTATGCGAGGATCAAGGTTGAAACCCTATTCATAGCTGATAACAGGATAACCATTCTTCAGAGCCATTACCACCATGGAGTCAATGATGTATGGAAATAATTAAACACTGTAAAGTTACCTCTCATGGTCAAGGGAGCATTTAACATAGTGCTTTGAATATTATTCAATCTTTCCATGGTAAAGCATGACCTAATACACTACAGCAAAGCTTATTTCACATTTGTAAAAATTTCCCTGTAGCATTTTTTAGTAGTTTATTTTCTTTTCCTTCAGACCATTTACTTCTTGAGAAACTGTGTTTAATTTCTTTCCTATTGTGTTATCCTGAAGACACTAATGGGGGCATAAAAAAAACCTTAATAAACATGTTTTTATGAACCAGAAGAGCTTACTGAAGAACCATTCCATCTGAGTCTCACCCACAAAATAATCAAAACACCAAATTTATTTATCTAAGTCTACCTATTATCTATCCACATACAGCTAACTTGACTATGCGTTTTTATTTTTATTTATTTGTTTGTTTGTTTGTTTAAGAGAGAGAGAGCCAAGTGCAAGGGTGTGGGGCAGGGGGAAGGGCAGAATGAGAGGGAAACAGAACTTCAAGCCCATTCTGCAATGAGCAGTGAGCCCTGTGTGAGGCAAAATCTCAGGACTCTGAGATCACAACCTGTTCTGAAATCAAGAATTGGGCGCTTAGCTGACTGAGCCACCCAGATATCCCTTTTCTAGGCATTTTAAACTCTATTGGAAAATTTCCAGAGGAAAGGAGACTGTCTAGGTGTGCTGAAAAGAGGGTGTGTGCATGTATGCTTATTGCTGTGGTTGCAACTCTTACAAAGGACTTTGCAACATGTTCTCCATGACAGTAGAGGGTTGATTTTCAGATAGTTTATATAAGGATTACTATCGATTTCTCCATTGCTCATCTTCTTTATAGCCAGATAATACTCATGCACCCCATGCTCTTTTACATTTAATACATTAGTAATCATGCATATTATGTGAAAGTCTTTTTAAAATGTAACTTACTGAATACATGTCTAAGAGATAAGGAGAACAGAGAAGGTAAGGATCAAGATCATAGAAGAGTAGGAGGAGGATGAGTGGAGGAGGAGGAGAAGGGTGAAGGAGAAAGAGGAAGAGGAGGAGGAGGAAAAGAAGAAGAAAATGGGGGTAGTGATTATTCTTTTGCTGTTTCTCTGCCTCTGGTAATGAGCACAAGGAACAGAGAGTTGAGGGTAGATGCCCACATTAAATGAATTAATAAATTAGGAAAGCAGAACTTATGTGTCCTAGATTTACTGTTAATACAGTATTAGAATAAAAAAGAATGTTACTATCTAAATCCTGTATGTTAAGTCTAGATAGTAGATTTTATATACATACATATATATATATATATATATGTATGTTTGTGTATGTGTGTGTGTGTGTATTCTATACAGATGAAGTTAGCTGTTGCATACAGCTGGGTCTATTTTCCTACCTGGTTTTGTATTAAGTATACTAAACATTCCTGATTTTATATTTATTTCACTCATTTGGTGTCCGACTTTCTTTGGTCATTTATTTTCTATAGGAGAGAAGAAATCACAAAATGCACTTAAAAATTTATTTAAAGTTCTGGATAAAAATGCCTTGTCATTATAAATCATTTCCCCCAAACTGTGGAGAGTATATATACAGTTTTGTTCTTTGTTACCCCTGTGACAGACAATTAGACACATCACAGAATTTGTCAGTAACTTCTCCCATGGTTCAGACGCCCTGAAATCAGAGCTTCCATGTAAGGCGGATCAGTTTCAACCACTCTGTGACATACTGTGAAAATGGTATTAATATTCAATGACTTAAAGAGCTGTATAAACCCTAATTTATTCAGATAACTAAGTTAAATAGTGCCAGAAAATACGCATTTATAAATTAATTTCTTTCAATGTGTTGCTTTCCTTATTTTGCAGACTTTTTTTTTTTTATTTTGCAGACTTTTATATTGATACATAGCTGCTTTATCTTTCATGTTACTAAGTATGGAAAATGAATATTTGATGTTGCGAAGTCCTATTATTGCTAATGCAGTCATGAAGTCTTTAGATTTTTTTTGACAATATCAAAAAAATAAATATGACCATTAATTCTTAACAGTTGCCAGAAAAGGGAAGCATGTATCTCAAAATCTCTAATTCCTGAACATAACACTGGCACTTCCATGCCCTCCAAGTTCATCACTCCTTTCACCCCTTCGAAAAGAGGCCAGATTGCTCTCGTAACAACTCCATTTCACTCAAGTAATTGACCACTTCTCATTTTCTTTTTTACCCTGGGCTGACTTGGCTGCAGAGTCTTTTATTCAGCTTGAGCTTCCCAGAATTAAGGTCATTCTGGAAATTAATCATAGTACCTCAGACTTACCAATTAGGCTACTGAAGTTACCTGCTTAAGGTAGATTTGTCAGTGTGAATATCATCTCTGAAAGATGCTTACAAACTCAAACCTTTCTCTCTAGGGGGAAAAAAATAGATTCTAGAAAATACTGCACTATTTTTTTTTAATAAGAAATAGTTCTGCATTCTTGGTTTGCCCCTTCTTGGGTGTGTGGCCATCAAAGGGCTGGCACTGACTGCCAAGTGGCATTTGGATACGGAAATAGGTTATTTAGATATTTGCTTCATATTGGGTGGGAAGATCTATCTGAA
Source organism: Mustela nigripes (assembly GCF_022355385.1). Classification (NCBI taxonomy): domain Eukaryota; kingdom Metazoa; phylum Chordata; class Mammalia; order Carnivora; family Mustelidae; genus Mustela; species Mustela nigripes. The sequence goes on from NC_081557.1 coordinate 16,354,811, forward strand.
CTTTAGTCATCTGCTTAAAACTACTTGGGAATGAGTAGATTAGTTGTTCAGTCACAAAAAAGTATCCCTTTGAATACTGGAGACATAAATTCTACTTCCAGCTTAATTATGTTATAGTTATATGATAATGGCAATTCGTTTGCCAATCTAATTTCCCCATGTATTTATCAATCTATAACTTCTACCAAATCTGGGTTTAAAATGACATAATATTATATAAGTGGAAGGTTTTTTTCCCTCAAATTTTATTTTTAAGTAATCTTTACACCCAACATGGGGCTTGAACTCACAATCCTGAGATCAAGAGTTGTTTGCTATACTGATGGAATCAACTAGGCATCTCAATGAAAGTATTTTTAAGGGTTTTGTTCAACTGTTAAATCTTTTTGCTATTATAATACATTAAAAATATCTTAATTTTATGGCTTAATAATAAAAATAAAATTGATCTCAAATGTCATTCTTCCACAGTAATTTTAACCAATGAATAGTCAAGGGCAAAAACAAACAAACAAACAAAAAACCCTTAAAATAATAATATAATATTTAAAATATTTATACTTTTCTTGTGATTGATGAACAAATCCAAAAGTTTCATGATTCTTAAGGGTCACTGTTATGATTAGCAGCATCATTGACATTGGAAGACAGCTATGGAGAAATTAAAAGTTGTTGCCAAGGATGGTCACATAAATAACTTCAGTCTCTCAAGGTGGCATTGAATTTTGGTTAATTCACCTTATTAAGAGAATAATTGCTCTCCAGTATAATTTGCATATGCTCTACAACATGACCCAGGCCTTCAAAAAGATTAAGTTAGAACTGAGCTGATGCTGTTTTAATTGCAAATCATAAAGAAAGGAAGATATTTGCCTACCAAAATACTTGAGATGATTTAGAACTTATCATCCAAAGAGACTCGAGTTCGTATAAATCTGAATTATATATCACTAAAAATAAATGCAAATAACATAACTGACAAAAGAATCAAATCCTTATATCTATTAGTCAACCCATTCTTCCAGTAGGATGTATCCATAGTAGAAGTGTCATTAGACATCTGTGAAGCACAGATTCAGAGCTGTAGCAGAGTTTGAAGAGGTGGTATACATATTAAATGTTTGACAATAGGTGATGATGGTATAAGAATATATTTACATACCTAAGTATATGTAAACACATATTATTTACATGCCTCTATTTTAGTGATTCAGAGGATTCTTATTTTCTTCTAGTTTTTTGACAGTATCTCATGGACCGGAGATCTCTGGATAGGTGAAATATTGCTATAATGGGACATCTCATTTAAAACTAGCTAGTTACACTTCTAGGGAGTTATGATAGAGAAAACAGTAATAAACTGCTTATGCAGCAAATGAAAATACCTCAATATGATTTCCTAAACAGTTTTTTTTTCAACTTGCTGGAAGAGGGATTACTTACGAAGCTGGATAAAATCAGTTCAGAGTGAATTTCCAATAGTTTACTGACATGAGCCATTACAGTGTAGCCCCAATTATTAGTAAGCTAAGCTCAGTTACATTTCGTCTTATATTACCTTTGAATTGTTCTTGAAACATTGCTTATTCTCTGGACAGCATTGCCAATACAGTTTAGCTAAGTGTGAGGCCTGCCCGTCAGCGTTCTAGCTCAGTTTTGCTAACTGTTTGGAGAGTAATTACTCCCCAGAGGTTATAGCATGCCCTGTGCAATATGTGCTGAGCAGTGTGACAAGAAATTCTGATAGATCCAAGCCTGGTCTCCTGCCAACTCCAACAGTATAGGGAGGATTCTTGGATCTTAAAATACTTTAGGTACACAAAGCCAAGCAAGACCTTCTGGACACTTTCCTTTGATTTTAGTTTTTAAAATCTGGGTTCCTTGAACATCATAGTTCCCTTTACAACAGAGAAATGAAAAATATCACCCCAAATTTATTCTTTTCCATTTTCCTGGGTACAGCAGGCTATTGGAGCTAAGGTATTTCGAGTTGCAGCTGTCCTGTTGCATTAAACTGGGCCATTTTGCCAAATAGGATACAATTGATGCAACTTAATATGTCGTACCAGATAGGGATTTCTGCCTTTGAACTGTCAACATTTAACCTTTTGTAGAATATAAACAGATAAAATAAACTAACCAAAGCTTTTGAAAAGTATATTCTCCTTAAAAATATAAAGCTAAAGAATACAATACAGGATGAAATATTTGACTTTTTGGCTGATGTATGAATATGCTATTTTTCTAACAGTCTTAAAAATTCAATATTCATTAAAAATATTAAAATATCACATAGATTTGTATCAAGAATATAAATAGGTTTTATGAAATTATTGTAACTGATAATATGTTACTATTGCATTGCTTCAAGTTAAGTAAATAAAATATCTTTCAAGAATGATACTATATACTCATCATTGAGAGTGTAACAAAAGAGGGAAAAAAGGATCCTAATTTTTTAATTGTCTTTTAGAATCTTTTTTTTTTTAAGATTTATTTATTTGACAGACAGAGAACCCAAGCAGAGGGAGGAGGAGAGGGAGAAAAAGGCCCTCTGGCAAGGAGGGAGCCTAAAGCAGGGCTCAATCCCAAAACCCTGGGATCATGACCTCAGCCACTTAACTGAGTGAGCTACCCAGGCGCACCCATCTTTTAGACTCTTAATGAAGTTTTATGCAAAGTAAAAGTGAACACCTACATTAATATCTTTCCCCATGAGCCTAATACTTAATAAAAAAAAGTAGGATATGATTTTAAAATAGCATAAAATATTAGTAAAACAGAAATATTTGATTCCAGAAATTTTTAGCACAGTATTGGGAATTAATTGGCATACCAGTCATTTGTCACATACTAATAAATTTGGGTAACTGGAAAACGATCATTTAAAAAAAAATTTTTTCAAGAGATTAAATTTTAGGTGTAAAAGAGGTCAAGTAAGAGTCACTTATTTAACAAAATTTTGTTAAGATATACTTAACATAACACCCTCTATGCCCAAAGATGACAGCATGGCAGTGGGTATAAGGTCCCTGCTCTTCATCTCCTTTGGGCTCAGGTCATGATCCTAGGGTCTTGAATTCAAGCACTACACCAGGCTCCCTGCTCAGGAGGAAGCAGGGGGAGCCTGCTTCTCCCTCTCTCACTCCCCCTGCTTGTATTTCCTCTATCTTTGCCAGATAAACAAAATCTTTTTTAAAAATGTTTAATTGTTTAAAAGATGAGAATTCATTCCTTCTTCTTGAATAGCAGTCCAGGAATAAATAGTCCAGGCTGACAGAATGGCTCCAAATGTCAAGAATCCAGGCTATTCCTTTTTTTTTTTTTTTTTTTTTTTTTTTGGTATTATATCTTTAAATACCTCACTTGGGAGCTTAAAATGCTGCTTGAGCTCTTGCCATTATATCTGACTTCATAACAATATGAGCCTCTAAAAATCCACCACTGAATTTCAAAGTTATGGGAGCTACTACATTTCCTTTACTGAACTGGATTATTTTTAGTTGTGTTTCTTTTATTTGCGGTCGAAAGAATTCTAACTCATTCAGGCTCTGAATCACCTAGAAGGTAATTTCTAAGCTTCTAACCTTGGAACGTTTAAGCCTTTCATAATCCGACCACAGCCGAGCCCTCTAGCCTGATTGCTCTACTCGCCTGTCATGTACTTAGTATTACAGTGACACAACAAATTATCCACAATTTCCCATACATCTCATGGTCATTATTTCCTTTCTGTTTCTGGTCATTTTCCAAGCTTGGAACAGCCAGTGTTCCACACCTGTTTTTAACTCTCCCAATCATCCCCCAAGACTGAGCTCAGGAATCACTTCCTTCGTGATCTATGCCTGGTCTCCTGGTAGGCAGAGTACCCTTACTCTCTTTTCTCAGTAACAACCGACATGTATCTCAAACATTGCATTCATTAAAGTGTACTATAATTATTTATTTCATGACACTAGATTGTGTGATACAATGAGTGGTATTCACTGTTTTTCCCTCCTCAATATATGTTCTGACCCAAAGTAGAAGTTTAATATCAATTATTAAAAAATGAACTAGATAATGAGAAAAAATGGATTGAAACTGTCACTTGCATGAACCTCTCCACTAGATTTGTTTTTGGGGAAAAAAAAAAAAAAATGGACTGGAAAGCAAAACGCCAGAATTGATTTTGACTTTGCAACTTACTAGCCTTTTTTTTTCCCCTCAGCCCATTCTGTCACTTGTGCTGATGTTTTCATAAGAAGATGTTTTTCTATGGAAATTAGCACTCTTGGCTTCTCGTTCTGCCTCTTACTCATTCCTCTTCACATATGAAAAGGTGATTAATATGATGGGTGAAATTGGAAGGAACCACAGCAGACTTGTCCAATTTGACCGCTGCCCATATTTATTTTGACATGTGCCAAGCTGCAGGGATCAGGTGTTCAGACTTAATCTCCACTATGCACTGTAATACTCTGCCTTTTAGATGAGTGCTGCAATGGGTCCAGCTATTAGAGTGCCGACGTATGCAATTACATATAATTTAATGATGAAGTATTTACAAGCCTACTTAGCCACAGACCAAGCCTCATCTTTCAACGGCTTTATCAGTAACAGATATAATGCTTTGTTCTCCATCCTGTGTCTGTATTTCAATGTGTTCTAAACTAGCATGAATAAGAGAAATGCTCAATAAACAGCACTCTCTAAATCAGTAAAATAACTCAGGCCTTGACTGAGTTTTATAAATTTTTAATTGCATGTACCTGACATCATTTTAATGGTGAGATAATTAAATGAGTGCCACATATCCCACAAACTCAAGGAATCATAGCCTGGGGGAAATGAGCATTTTTCTGGATTTTTGAATTACAGAACATTAGGACTATATAAGGATATTAATGATTCGCCCACCTAACCGATCACCAGACTCATTGGGAGATGCCTAAAAACTAAAGAATCCCTTATAAATAATAGAGCTACTTAGTCAGATTTTCTGGGAGTGGAATTCAGTACCGTAATCTTGTTTGTTGCCTTGATTCATAACACGGCCAGCACCAGACAACTCGCAGGACTTTGGGAATTATATAATGAGTTACTAAACTTTTCCACAAAAGTACTTATTTCCAATGAGATGTTGATTGGTCCTACACATAATCGAAACATGTTCCTGCAAAGTCAAAGAACTGTAGCAAAGCCAAAGTGCGAATTTTGCATCACTTTCTAGTTTCAGAGGCTATCACCAAATGTTGTATTTGAATAATCATAACTCCTCTGGTGAGACAGATGTCTCTAAGCTGGCTTACTTTATTTCTTCTTTCTCTCCTCCTTCTGTGTTTACCTCACTTCCTTTCTTCTTCCTTTCTTCCTTTTCCTTTCTCTGTTCCTTCCTTCCTTTCATGATGACACAAAAAGGTAAGAGTCCTGAAATCCTTGAGGGTTTTTTTTTGGTCATAAATACTGGACTCCTTCATAAGCAAGAGAAACATACAGAACTCATCCATCGACAGAACAGAGGGATTGGAGGGAGGGAAGAAGGGAAAGAGAAAAAAGAAAGAAATGGAAAACCATAGTTCAAGTACAGAGGAAAAAAAATTGCAGACAGTAGTACAGAAAGCAGAAGTCATAATCATTGCAGGGTTAGGAACTACGGGGATTAATGGCTACAATTCTGTACAAAACTATATGGTGGTTGACCATCTTTATAAAATTTACTTTCTTTCTTTACTGGAAATATGGGAGTACTTAGAAGGTGAGTGCCCCATTTTTCATATTAGTTTTTTTTTAATTCATTCATAACCTTTTTAATTATAATTGAGCTTTACATTTATTATTATATTTATAATTTATATTATGTTATTTATACATTTTCTATGTATATTGTATATAGATGTACTATTTGTAATTTAAATTACTTAATTTACCTTTTAATTAAGCTCTAGACCAAAGATATTGTTTTACATATGGCCATGGCTTATTTTTGCAGTAAAGTATTCTCATTGGTTCTGTAAGTCAAATTATATCAGTATTATTGCTTCCTGGGGCCCAAAGTGATACTTCAGTTTTTTTCAGATTAGAGTGCTTTTCCAGTACAGTATGAGGATACCAGTCCCTACAATACCACTTTTCTCTCAGAAGTCACACTGTGACCAAATCAGGTGACTTTTCCTCAATATGCCCCGTAAAGCACTGCATAAGGAGCACAGAAGAAGCCAGGAAATTGCACAACACTTCTCTCCTTACTATATTTACAGGACACTCAGGAGAAAAAAGAGTCCGTGCTCCTGAGTAGAGAACTTGTCTGTGTGTGAAACCAGGAAGGAAAAGGATGAACTAGGGGGCCAAGACACTTAGAACCTGTATTGATCTGTCACCAAATAGAAAGAGAAATTTCTGAGGACATTGTACCAGTATCTATGCAAAAAGCAAGGGCAGATTAGCCTCAAGAGACACAACGGACAAGTATGGTTTACAAGTTCCCACCTCTGAAATTTCCTCCACCTGTCAACTTTGAGCTGTTGGTGAACCATTTCTTGGCTGTGGGTTTGGTCTTAGGATTTATTGATTCTTTTGTTCCCGCAAGGGCTGCATACATCAGAATCCCTACAGATCCCCTTTCGGTGTCTCAGCTTCTTGCACTAATGACATAGTCTCCTTTAGTCCTTTCTTCCTTTTATATGTTGGCCAAAATTGAGACTAGTCCCTTTTTTAAGAGTTACAACTGGACAGCCAACACAGCAGCATTTCATTTTTTCATTCTCTCTCTAGTTTGTCCAAAACTTATTACCTCCTGCTAAGATTTGAGCAATAATCTGTCCTGGCCATTCTATCACCTTCATGATGAACTTGGGATTGGAAAGTCAACAAGAAGGACCAGGCCAGGGGCGCCTGGGTGGCTCAGTGGGTTAAGCCACTGCCTTCGGCTCAGGTCATGATCTCGGGGTCCTGGGATCGAGCCCCGCATCGGGCTCTCTGCTCAGCAGGGAGCCTGCTTCCCCCTCTCTCTCTGCCTGCCTCTCTGCCTACTTGTGACCTCTCTCTGTCAAATAAATAAATAAAATTTAAAAAAAAAAAAAAAAAAAAAAAGAATGACCAGGCCAGCTTTCCTAAGAGTGGAATGGGATTTTGATCCACCTCCCAATTTTTATGCCAATGAATTCTGAGAAACCTCAATGAATCACTAGACAGAAATCAATGGGGGAACTCACCTGACTTCTGGGTATGCCCTCTGCAACTTCTCCTTATTCTTAGCAGAAAGCTTTCAAGTATTGCCATTAGCAGCCCTTCTCTGTGGGTCTCTAATGTCCTTAGTTTTTCTGTAGTTGTGAGGAGGAGCTGTGGTAGACAGTGGGCTTCCTTGGCTGTAATACCCTTTGGTGTGCTAATCTTCTGACTTCTGACATACTTGCTTCAGAAAAGAAGCAGTCTTCTGGTTATGGTAGCCAGAGAACCTCTTCTTGGTTGGGGTTGTAAGCCTCTCTGCCTACTTGGGATCCCTGTCTGTCAAATAAATAAATAAAATCTTAAAAAAAAAAAAAAAGATTGGGTGGGGTTGTCAGGCAAGTATATGTTTCTGGGTATTACACAAACTTCTGGGCACTGGAAAAAGGAGTGTTTACATGAGCATTATCAGCTGGCAAGAATAATGGGGATAGCAGGGGAGTCCTGGGATTCTTCACTGGCTCCAGCTTTGCTAGCGATCCACATAAGAAGGGCTCATTTCCCTCAGCATGAGTTTAAGAAGAAGGTAAAGTGTATGACACGCTGGTTTCCTTCCCAATTTGACGATTCATCACCTTAATAGCTTATCATTTTCCAACTGATTACTGAAGCCAATCTCTGTCTTCCTAGAGTTTTTTGTTTTCTTTTTTAATATAAGTTCTGAATGATTCTCTAATTTGTTTCTTTATCATGTGTGCTCTCCCTCCCACCTATACGGTGTGTGTATGAGAAGACTCTTGGAGTTGGAATTTGGGCTAAGACATGAGGTGACTCAAAGTAGGCCACAAGGCACACAAACCTGTGTCCTCAAACAGAGCAAGTACTTCATTACCAGCTAAAGAAATTGTGTCCTCATCCATCTCTCTCTCTCTCTCTTTTTTTTTTTTTTTTAACATTTATCTTATTTATTTGAGAGAGAAGAGACCAAGTTGAGGGAAGAGTAGAGGAAGAGAGAATCTCAAGCAAACTCCCCACTGAGTGCAGAGCCCAAAGCAGGACCAGGCCCAGGACCCTGAGATCATGAGCCACAAGGAAATTAAGAGTTGGAAGCTAAACCGACTGAGCCACCCAGGTGCCTCTCCCTCATCCCTCTTTAAGGGAAATTCGCTAATGAAGGGAACCACCCATCTAAAATACTGTCACTGGCCTCTTATCCAGAGTCACTTTTCAGGAAGAAGAGATAAAATATGACTAAGTGACCAAGAACAGCAGAGAAAAGAAGAAAATGAAGGCTCTGTGAAAGAGAAAACACCTTCAATTCTGCATTTTCTCCTCCATTTCTCCCTCATTATTTTCTTCTTGATTTTCAAGTCAGCCTTTTTTTTTTCCTTAGAGTGATATTTATGCCATAAATATCAGTAATACATATGCTTGGAATGAAGCCTCAACAATGTTAATTAGTCCAAATTAAAAGAACGAACCCCAGCACCGCAATCCTAGACTCCCATTTACTCATTCCAGATGTGAACCAAAGATATTAGCCTTAAGGGAAAGATCTGTATGCAGCATTTCTGGCTTCCCAAATTTTCCAACCATATAATGATCCGGTTAGGATTTTGGAGCCTGAACTACACATGCTTATTCAATAGTAAAATCTCAAATTTGGAATCCAGCTGGTATTTCAAAAGAGAAGAGAGCTACAAGGAAGACTGTTTATAATACAGGGTACCTGACTGGTGTATGGCCATAGACCTTTAATTGATCTGCTCATCACAATAACTGTCATTGCCAGGGTTGTTGAGGAAATATTGTTAAAATCTCCGTCCAATCCAGGAAACCTCTCCATAAAAATAGAAAAAAAAAAACACCACTTTTATTATTGAATAAGTCTTAAATCAAAATGTGATATAACTTACAAGCAATCCACTAAGTGTTGTCAAGACAAAAAGGCACCCTTTTATATAGCCAAGCAGACACAATCCACATGTTAGTGTTAAAATAAACACCAACTAATCCACAGATTAGAGGCCTGGCAGAGCCCTTTATCAGATGTAGCTCATCTGAAATTTACTGGGTAATTGGGATAACTATTTGTGATAGCTAATTGGCCTTATTTAAAGGAAGAAAAACCTATCTCATATCCTTGTGACAAGAGGTAGTTTTGTAATTTGGAGCTACACATCTACAAAGCTAGGTTCCTGCTTTCCCACAGAAACTGAGAAATGTGGAGCTATCTTCCCTGATGTTTATATTTCAAACTGATGGCTCCCCAGGTCCTTGAGACAGATATTCCTGCATCCTAATGCTAACCAGAGGGTTATTTAGCCTTTAAAAAGACTTATATACATTTCAAAATGTGGCAAAATAACTTACAAATTTTTAAAGTATATATTCTAGGAAAAATGTGGGACAGGAGTCTCTTCCATTATTTTTGACAGGAAGAATTAAGCCTCTTATTTTTAATTTGTATTTGCCCTTACATAGTTAAAAAATCTCTATTTTCCCTAACCTCAAATCATGAAACTATTTCCCATATTTTCTTCTAAAAGCTTTACAGTTTTAGTTTCAGGATTAAGTTTGTGATGCATCTTTAACTTTTGTATACTGTGTGAGATTGGAATAGATATTATTCCCCATAAAATGACCATTTATTCCAGTATCATTTGATGAGAATACTTTCTTTTTGCCCATTGGATTGCTCTGGTGTCTTTTCAAAAATCATAAATACAGTACAAGTAGAGGTTTATTTTTAGATTTCTAATAAACACTATTGATCTGTTTATTGATTTTTATATTATCTTTTATTTATAAATTTATCTTCTTTAAGTTTTTAAAAATTAATTATTTGGGAGAGAGGAGAAAGAGCATACAAGAGAGAGCACAAGCAGAGGAAGGGAGAGAGGGAGAGGGAGAAGCAGACTCCCTACTGAGCAGGGAGCCCCACACAGGGCTCCATCCCAGGACCCTGAGATCATGACCTGAGCTGAAAGCAGAGGCTCAACCAAATGAGCCACCCAGGTGCCCTAATCTCATTTTTAGTTTTGACACCAAACATCATCATTTGACACAGAGGGGTAATGATGCTCTGTTTTTCATATGAGGAGATGAAAGATGCACAGATGGCAGGGATTTTCTCAGAGCAACCCAGTTAGAGTCACAATGGAAGGACTGACTTCAAATTTGCTTTGTGCTAGAGTTGTCATCTTATGACAGCATTCTTCCTCCTATTCAAACTGTTTAGTCAATCTCAGTAATAGAGCCACAGATGTAGGGCTGGGGCTTGAGCAAATGTGGAGACTAGTGTTTTACAACTTTTGTGTAGCACTAGCAGACCTGGAAATCACAGAATTTCCTCTATAATTAATGGAATAAAGAAATGCAGTTACAGAAGTGTTTCTTTTCTTTTCTTTTCTTTTTTTTTGGATTATACTCACATGTTGTTTTGACACATTTTATCCAGGCTTAAAGAATATATGCAGGTTCTAGCTGCCAGCAGATAGTCTTAAGAAGGCTTCACTGACATTTTCTATAATCTGCTGAGTCTAGTTTTCTATAATGCTCTGAATTACTTTCACTGACCAAATATTAAATTCTAGAAATGTCTCTGAGATTCCATAAGGGTCCTTTCAAATGAATGCAACTTAGTAAGTTATTTTTCTTTCTATACTTTGTCTTCTTCAAGTATAAATTTTTTTTAAGATTTTAAAAAAATTATTTATTTGACAGAGATCACAAGTAGGCAGAGAGGCAGAGAGAGAGAGAGAGAGAGAGAGAGAGAGGAGGAAGTAGGAAGAGGAAGCAGGCTCCCCCTGAGCAGAAAGCCTGATGCAGGTCTAAATCCCATGACCCTGGGATCATGACCTGAGCTGAACGCAGAGGCCTTAACCCACTGAGCCACCCAGGCACCCCCTCAAGTATAAATATGTGATAATGCCTTCTCCTTAAATCCCACAATGACACCCATGGTCTCTTTAGCAGGTAGACTAGGGCATTTCAAACATGACGCACAGTGTAGTGACATATTTTATGACTTTAAATCTTATTCAGTAAAAAATATACAATCGTGTTTTTCTTGAATTTTTTCCTCACTAACAAAAGGGAATAGAAACATACGATGTTCTGAGACTCCAGTAACTGGTGTCAATTTAAGCCAGTCTCATGAAATAGCTTCAGCGATTTTAGTCTTTCTAGAACATAACCTAAATATTCAGGAGTCCTGAGGATTTTTCAGTTCCTCCTTCCACTCTAAATTTAGTGGAAACATTTCCTCTTTGGAAAGGTGAATGGGTAGACTCAATTATGGTAAGAATTTATTACACCAGGTAGCATTCATTTCTTGCTCTCCCTTCCCAAAATGCAAAGTCTAAGAAATCCACAGGTGCTATTGTTTCATGCCACCTGTTGTGGAAAGAAGTCTGACTTACCCTCTCAATATGCTCAGCTCCCACATACTTTAATTTGAAGGCACTAAATTATAACTACAGCCATTGCTTCTGTGTGACCATTATTACCTGATCACACCATGCAGTCAGGTGATTGCATCCTTACAATCCTATAACTGTGTTACTGGTGAATTTTTGAACCTATACTACACAGTGTTGGCCAATTTCATTTTTTTAAAAGAAGGTAACTTTGTTACCTATTATAAGATTATGCAAAGAACTCTCACTTGCAGGGGTTATATGGGAGGCTCAGTCAGTTAATCATCAGACTCTTGATTTCAGCTCAGGTCATGATCTCAAGGTTGTGAGGCTGATTGCCATGTGGGGTTCTATGCTGGGTGTGGAGCCTTCTTAAGATTCTTGCTCTCCCTCTGTACCCTGCCCCTTCTCTTTCCCTCTCTAAAAAAAGAAAGAAAAAGAATCATTATTTGTGATGTATAATATCTACTACTACTGACCATCCACATACTTCCCCCCCTAGCCCCACCGAAGCTACCCTAGGTCTCACCACTTACTAGGAAATGTATTGTAGGTTGTGACCTTTGTCTATCCTGATCTGTTATGCTGAGAGCTAGGGAGTTTAAGAATCAAAATTTTATCACTATTTCATAAACATTCTTGAGGTTTTCTTATACTGTAATTAACTAAGGTCATCCTGATGTATATTTCACATGTGTCCACATTTCTTACATCTATAATGGTCTAGGAAAGCTTATGATTTAGACTATTGGAATCTTCTTTTTTCCAATTCTTATCCATTTTAGGCTTCATAAGGAGCAATTCACATCTCTCTTCCTCCCCATCCCCCACGAATCTTATAGGGTTATAATGATCTTAATCCAGTTCCTCATTTTTACACATTCCCAGAGGACTTACTCCCCTTTCCTACTCACCCTCTGTCATTTTGGCAACTTGGGTTTCCACTTCTCATTGACTCAGAGTGCATTTTCTTTGGAAACGCAAAGCAAATGTCCATTGACTGATATTTAGGACACCACTCAAAGTGTCCCACTTAGTTCTTGTCTCTAGCTATTGAAACAGTTTTATAAATATTCCCTGACCCACTGGGACCTTAGAAGCTCCCTTCAGTTACTCTTCCAAGTGTGGTACATAAGAAGCGCCTTCTGATGAACAGCAGTGTAACTTGCACAAATCCATGGTTCTTGATACTCTTAAATCCCAGACTAAGTCTCTAAACTGTTGGGCCCTCTGAAGCACACTGTACATACTCAGAATACAAATGACTTCACATTTCTTTTCTTTTTCTTTTTTTTTTTTTAAAGATTATTTATTTATTTATTTGACAGAGAGAGATCACAAGTAGGCAGAGAGGCAGGCAGAGAGAGAGAGGAGGAAGCAGGCTCCCTGCTGAGCAGAGAGCACGATGCGGAACTCGATCCCAGGACCCTGAGATCATGACCTGAGCCGAAGGCAGCGGCTTAACCCACTGAGCCACCCAGGCGCCCTGACTTCACATTTCTAACGACTGCTTTCTTTTTGCTACCTGGCACCTCTCTGGTATCTTAGTAGACTGTATCAGTCATGTGAAAAGGCATCTTCTCCTGGGACTGGAGGATCAACCTTGAAACTCTTTCAGTTCTTACTTCTGAACTGTTACTATACAAAATGGTTAATGCTTTTCCACTGCTTGCCATAACATATTGGCCCTTGTTCAAATGGTGAAAATATCAGTTTTGGGGATAAAAAGTCCCCAAATATCCCCATACTGCAGGAGTCTCATGATATTAGATATTACACTTACTCTTTTCCACAAAGAGGTTTAGGCTTTAGAATTTCAGGGTTTGAGCCTGAGTCAGTATCTTTGAAGTGTATATATTTAAGCAGTTACCTTCTCAATGATCTTTCTGAGAGTTACGCTTCCCCCACCCCCACCAAAAAAAACCCTATTTTCAATTCCTAGAGACTTGGTGGTGCTATTCAAGAGTTTTAGCTCTTTAAATTCTTTCTTTTGATGCTGAAGTTGTTTGCATATTTATAAAGTTACAGTTTGTTCTTAGAAATAATTTAGAGAATCGTATGATGTGGGATGAGATCCTCAATTTATACAATACATTGCAACGTCATAAACTGCTGGAATTGAAGTCCATGCTGAAAGCATCTCTGATACCTCATCTGGCATGTTTGTTTGTTTTAAACTTATCTGGCATCTCTTATGCACTTATACTTCTCCTCCCTAGGGTCCGAAATAATACCAGGTTTTGTTTTGTTTTGTTTTTCTTTTACCACAAATAATAACATAGTATCATTATCATAGCTTCCTCATTTACCTATCCTATCATAAAGGAATGATAGAAATTAATGGGTTTGAGACACATAAGGCTTTAGAATTTGTTGAAAAGCACCTCTATATGGAGAAATAAATGAGAGTTATCATATACTTTGTAATATGATTGATCATCTGACATGGACTAAGCTAAGCCTTTACATGTGGTAACTAAATTAAACCTCACAACAAACATGTGAGGTTGATTGTATTATTTTCTCCATATTATAAATAGGAAACCAAGGTGAAGAGAGGTTGAGTGACTTGTCTAAGTACATATGGCAAGTAAAGGATAGGGTCAAAATGCTAACCCAGCAGTTTTATTCCAGAGCTCACCCTTTTATTAACTAAGCAATACAGAAACTTCCCAACCTGGTAAGTAGATAAAAATGAACTGGAATTTTCTGTGCTCCTGAAGATTTTGCCAAAATTTCATCTCTTTCTGGTTGTTTCCCTTAAATGTGCTTTATAAAAATTTATAAGGTTTCTAAAATTAAGAACTGATTCCAAAGATTTTGTACTTATTCCTGATGATCAACATTCTGTCAGTGGATACAGGTCCAAACATTGTTCAGTCCTATAGACTGGAGAAGATATGATCTGCTTTAGCAGTTTAGGTAAAAAGTGAAGTTGCGTCCCCTCTAATATAACTGTAAGCCCAGCCCACAAATTATGAGTAGGTCATTCTCCTGGAAATTCCCTTTTTAATGTTCCCAAGGATTTCCAGGCTGAAATGAATCAGTTTTAACCACATTGCAGGAAAGTTTGCATTAGTCACGGAAGCATCCTATTCTCTTGGGTTGCTCCTCTCTGCAGCCATTTTTCATGCTCAAGAGTATGCTACAAGCTGTACCTAGAGATGCCCAACACAAGTAATTCTCACCTTACTAAACACTCTCAAATGAAGGATAAAGGGCAAATTATGTGATGCAAAAACAAATTATGTGATGCATTCACCAAAAGGTCAGCAATAAGTTTCCCAAAGTTGGATATTCAACCTGACTTAGTCCCATGGGGTAGGATTAGCCGTTAAAATAGCTCTCTTTGTGAAATGATTTATCTTCCTTTCTCAAGAGTCCATCTATCTAAAGACAGCATTATATTTTTATTAGTAGTATGAGTGACAAAAATAGAATGGCAAGACTGTTTTCAAGGTCAAGGACCTTAGAGTTATCTACAAAACAAACAATAACAACAAAACAAAGGCTGCATGTTTGCCTTACAGGATCTACCTAAATAAAGCACTCATCTTTCTTTGTTTCCAAGACAAAGGCAGTTTCAATGGCAATGCTATCTTCACCTTTAGTCTACCAAAACAAGAGTGTCCTCAAAATTCTACCACTGCATACTAGATTAATGCATTTTCTTATAAACTTTTTTTAAAGAATCAAGATTTTATGTGCTGATGATCTTTAAATAATTAGAATGGGCTTTAGAACAACTAATTATATGATTTGCCATATGAAAGAATATTTACCATGGGCCTAAGGCTGTTTTTCAGAATAGAGAGCTAACTAAGCGGGTAATGGAAAACTCAGCAGTGGAGGTGCTGGCAGGAAGTACACATTCTCATGTTGTGTGTTGCCATTTTGTGATGGAAGAATTAACTTATATTTGTTCATGTATGGTGGGTAATTACTGAGTGCATTTATACACAAAAAAATGTCTTCTGTGGTTTGAGCCATAGCAGGGCAAAGTAAAGGCATGGTAACCA
Source organism: Mustela nigripes (assembly GCF_022355385.1). Lineage (NCBI taxonomy): Eukaryota > Metazoa > Chordata > Mammalia > Carnivora > Mustelidae > Mustela > Mustela nigripes. The sequence goes on from NC_081557.1 coordinate 16,370,397, forward strand.
CTTTTCTTTGGACCAACTTTCCCATGATTTCATATATTTACAGATTGTTTACTTGGATTAAAAATATTGAAAAATTGGGGCACCTGGGTGGCTCAGTGCATTAAAGCCTCTGCCTTCTGCTCAGGTCATGATCTCAGGGTCCTGGGATCGAGCCCCGCATCGGGCTCTCTGTTCAGCAGGGAGCCTGCTTCCTTGTCTCTCTGCTGACTTGTGCTCTCTGTCTGTCAAATAAATAAATAAAATCTTTAAAAAAAATTAAAAAATAAAAAAAAATATTGAAAAATAGAGAAAGAAAAGAAAAAGAAGAAAACAGCAAAAAAAAAAAAAGAACAAGGGAGGGATAAAAAAGGTAAGTTGGGAGGGGAGATAAAGAAAGGAGAGAGAAGGGACGCCTGGGGGGCTCAGTTGGGTAAGCCTCTGCCTTTGGCTCAGGTCATGATCCCGGCGTTCTGGGATCGAGTCCCGCATCAGGCTCCTTGCTCGGCAGGGAGCCTGCTTCTCCCTCTGCCTCTGCCTGCCATTCTGTCTGCCTGTGCTTGCTCTCTCGCCCCCCCTCTCTCTGATAAATAAATAAAATCTAAAAAAAAAAAAAAAAAAAAAAAGGAGAGAGTAAAAAAGGAGTGAACAGGAAGGGGAGAGAGAGAGAATAGGAATCTAGAAATCTACTATCAACTCAGGATATATCTACCCTGAAATTTGGGACCTGAATAAAACTTCTCTTCAGTCTACTAAATGAGATTTTGTTTTCCTTCTCACATATGAACTTGGGTAATTTGTAACATATGTGGATGCAGTGAAAGGGGGAGTAATTTAAAAGTAAAAAAAAAAAACAGATCTAGAATATTTCCTACAAATTTAAACCTAAATGCAGGCAGACTCTACCACTTCTGAAGTATTTGCCTTGCTCTCCACTGCCCCTTCACCCCCTATCTCTCTCTCTCTCTCTCTCACACACACACACACAGTAAATGCTGATTATAATGAGATATTTTGTTCTGCTAATTATTTCTTGCCTGAACTTGATATGTCTGATGATGATGATGATGATAAACGAAAAAATACCCAAAGTTGTGCTTTAAAGTCAACTGTCAGTGATACTGCTGGGAGGCAGAACAGTGAACCCCCAAGATGTCCACATTCTAATCCCAGCAACTGTGGATATGTTACCTTAAACGACAAAAGGGAATTTATAGATGTAATTCAGGACTACAACCTGGATATGAGAATAGGATGAATTATTCAAGTGGGACCAGTGTAATCATGTGAGTCCTTAAGAGTGGAAAAACTCTCAGCTGCAGTCTGAGAAGAATGTGAGTCCTGTTGCTGACTCTGAAATGCAGGTGGTTATGTGCAAAGGAGGGGGAGGAAATGCTTCTAGTATCCAAGTGCAGCCCCAGCTCATGGCCACCAAGGAATCTGGGACCTCCAACTCACAAACACATCCAACTGAACTCTGTTAAAACCTGAACAAACAGGGGAATAGCTTGCACTCTAGGGCCTCCTGAGGGGAAGGCAGCTCTGCCAATACCTTGGTCGTGGCCTGGTGAGAACTGTATTGAGCTTCTTACATATGGAACTACAGGATAATAAATGTGTGAGGACTTTTAAAACTTTTTAAAAAGATTTTATTTATTTATTTGACAGAGAGAGACACTGTGAGAGGGGGAACACAAGCAGGGGAAGTGGGAGAGGGAGAAGCAGGCTTCTGGCTGAGCAGGGAGCTCAATATGCAGCTCTGTCCCAGGCAGATGCTGAGCCAAAGGCAGATGCTTAACAACTGAGCCACCCAGGCATCCCTAAATGTGTGCAGTCTTAAGACACTAATTTGGTGGTAATTTTTATGGCATCAGTAGAAAACATATAATTATCTTATAATATATACACATATATATGTATATACATTTTTTTGTTGTTGTTGTTGGAGACTTTCATCCCTCTCAGAATATGACATTGTACCAAATTTGTTAAGAATTGCGCATTAAAAAAAAAAAAAGGATTGGACTCTGGAATTAACAAGACTGGAGTCAAAAGCACTACTAGGTGATTTAGGGCCATTTGCTCTGGTCTTTTGCTTCCATGTCTTCATATTTATAAGAAGCAATTATAAAAAAGTACTATAAGATTAAATGAAGCAACATAACTAAATAGCACAATGCTTCATAAATAGGTAGAATTTAATACATATCAACTACCATTAATATTAGTAATAGTACTATTTGTAGTAGTGATGCAGCTTCTGTTGTTACAATTATTGTTGTAGAAGTATTTTTAAAATGTGATTGGAAAAAAGTGACTACATGATTAAGTATCATTAATGCTTCTCTTAATTATTTCTATTCTAACATATAATATCATGAATCAGAATTTTAGGATCTTGAAACATAATTTTCCCATTACATCTATAGCATATAAACTTCCTTCTTCCTCTTTTGTTTATTAAAAAATAAATGGAAATGTCTACATATTATCAATTTCATTGCCTTGATCATCTGCACATTGTATAAATTTACTTTAAGTACTTTTGCAAAGAGATGACCTTGGGCATCAATGCATAAAATAATAATGTTGCTATCTACATACAGGACAAATCAGCAATCATCCAGAGTGGAGATAATTACTACTGTTATCACCTATAGAACCTATTGGTCCAAACTACACGTTCTTTCATTCAGAGACTTGCTAGGTACTTCGAGTTGTTTTTCCTATCCTGTTTGGGAACTTGCTTATAATTTTTTCCCCTCACTTTCAAATGAGAAAACAAGCTCAGAGAGTTAGGGTAACATTCACAAAACCCACAGAGTTAAATGTGTTTGTGAGTGTGTCTGTGTGTGTTGTGTGTGAGAGACAGTTGGTACTGAAAATATTAATTGGTTTCAGAGTGTATACTTCTCTTAAAGTGTTTATTCATCATTTTTCTCATTCTCAAAAAATGAAAATAATTCATTGTATTTCTTCTTGCAAGTAACTTCCTGTTTGACACTAACAATTATAATGCAACTCATAAAAATAAAGAATTTCTAAGAGGAAAATTCATCATAACAAGTGGATTTGGAGGGATACAGTTTTAACACAGTGTCTATTCCATAGGTTGATATTAAATAGAAAGAGCCAAGTAATTGTACCAAGTTAAAATAAATCATTAAGTAAGAATCAAAAAATAAAATACAATCTAAAATTTTCTCTTAATAGAAGTGCTTTATATCTTAAATCCAATTAGTTTGAATTGAAAAGAGGTTAATCAATTTCTATCTTGCATTGTTTTGCAACAATGACTGAAGTAGGAGAAAAAAAAAAACAAAAAACCTATTCTCAACAAAACACTCCTCATCTTTAAGTGTTTTCCAAGTTAATTGTGTATTGTGTTTGGACTGACCAATGCTCTTTTCAACTACTTTCCGGTCCTTCGACACTTCTAAGAGCACATATACACTGCATGCACACACACATTCACACAGCCACATTTGTTGGAAAATATTACTGAATTAAGTTACCTCATCATAAAACAACATGATCTATCAGGCAATCAAATCTTATAGAGAGGCAAGAGGAAAAACAAACTAGACTTCACATACGTAGATAGAAATCAAGTGCCTTTAGTGCACTTTGAAGGAATGGGTAAAGTTACTGAGTAAAGTGTCCTGAATCATAAAGGAGTCTGTTTCCAAGTAACACGATGGAAGAAAGTGAAATTTTAAAGACATGGGAATGGAAGTCATATTTTTAATTCAATTGCATCCATTAAAAAAAAAAAAGAAAAAGAAAAATAGGAGAACAGAGGCAGCAACCTCTTCGACCTCAGTCTCAGCAACTTCTTCCTAGGAACATCGCCAAAGGCAAGGAAAGCAAGGGCAAAAATGAACTATTGGGACTTCATCAAGATCAAAATCTTCTGCACAGCAAAGGAAACAGACATCAAAACCAAAATACAACTGACAGAATGGGAGCAGATATTTGCAAACGACATATCAGATAAAGGGGCTAGTATCCAAAATCTATAAAGAACTTATCAAGCTCAACACCCAAAGAACAAATAACCCAATCTAGAAATGGGCAGAGGACATGAATAGATATTTCTGCAAAGAAGACATCCAGATGGCCAACAGACACATGAAAAAGTGCTCCACAACACTCGGCATCAGGGAAATACAAATCAAAACCACAATGAGGTACCACCTCACACCAGTCAGAATGGCTACAATTAACAAGTCAGTAAATGACAGATGCTGATGAGGATGCAGAGAAAGGGGAACCCTCCTACAGTGTTGGTGGGAATGCAAGCTGGTGCAACCACTCTGGAAAATAGCATGGAGGTTCATCAAAATGTTGAAAATAGAGCTACCTTATGACCTGGCAATCACATTACTGGGTACTTACCCTAAAGATATGAAGGTACTGATCCAAAAGGGCACGTGCACCCAAATGTTTATAACAGCAATGTCCACAATAGCCAAACTATGGAAAGAACCTAGATGTCCATCAACAGATGAATGGATAAAGAATTGCAGTACATATATACCATGGAATACTATGCACCCATCAAAAGAAATGAAATCTTGCCATTTGCGACGACATGGATGGAACTAGAGGGTATTATGCTTAGTGAAATAAGTCAATCAGAGAAAGACAGTCATCATATGATTTCCCAGATATGAGGAAGTGGAGAGGCAACATGGGGGGCTTGGGGCGGGGGAGGTAAAGAATAAATGAAACAAGGTAGGATTGGGAGGGAGCCAAACCATAGGAGACTCTTAATCTCACCAAACAAACTGAGGGTTGCCAGGGGTGGGGGGTAGAGAGAGGGTGGTTGGGTTATGGACACTGGAGAAAGTATGTGTTATGGTGAGTGCTGTGAAGTGTGTAAACCTTGCGATTCACAGACCTGTACCCCTGAGGCTAATAATACATTATATATTAGTAAAAAATTTAAAAAAAAAGAAAAATAATTCTTTCTTCTCTGGTGATAAAAATGAAATTTAAAATTTGGGATACATCAAGAAAGTTAGAAAACAAATATTCATCAAAATCTCTACTAGTGCTCTTTTGTACACAGAGATTATCCTAGTGACCTATTATTTATTTATTTTTTTAAATGAGTCTTGTGGCCAGATCTGACTTGAGGTTCTCAGTCTCTTAAATTCATTGAGTCTTAGGGACATGTAGGGCCTAGGTAAAGTATCTATTATGAACTTAAGACCAAAAGCAAATATAAACTAGGATTTCAGTTAAAATTTTCTATGTATTATTATTCTATCCACTGAACTGAATAAGGATGCTGACATATTACCTGACAGCATAGTACACACTTAATATTTACTATTTGAATGACTTTTAAAAAATATATTATATTTATTTATTTGAGAGAGAGAGAACATAAGCCAGGGGAGAGGCAAAGGGAGAAGCAGACTCCCCTCTGAGCAGCCAGGGCTCAATCCTGGGACTCTGGGATCATGACCTGAGCTGAAGACAGATGTATAACCAACTGAGCCATGCAGGTACCCCTGTTTTAATGACTTAATAGCCTTTCACACACTTTCTTACAAATAAATCTATCTTTCTTTACATTGTATGTCCCAATATTTTTAGCATACAAATGTTTTTAGTTCATAGAAATTATAAGGAAACATGCTTATAAAGATTAGAATATTGAACATATCAAAGCTATGGAAAACACAAAATCTGTGATTTTTAATGCTTTCACAGTTCATGAAGTGGTTTGGGGGGGTCTTTTTTTAAGATTTTATGTATTTATTTGGCAGTGAGCATGAGAAGAATGAGCTGCAGGCAGAGGGAGAGGGAGAAGCAGGTTCCCTGATGAGCAGGGAGCCCTACCCAGAACTCCACCCCAGAACCCTGGGATCATAACAGGAGCAGAAGGCAGACACAACCAACTGAGCCACCCAGGCACCACTTACAGTTCATGAAGTTTTTTATCTTTTCCTTTTCATGAATGGAAGGGATATATAATTTTAACCATTTCAGCTTCTAGCTTAAAATGTGGTCAGTGTAGGGCATTGGGGTGGTTCAGTTAGTTAAGTATCTGCCTTTGACTAAGGTCAGAATCCTGGGGGTCCTGGGACGAAGTCCTACCTCTGGCACCTCGCTCATCTGGGAGTCTGCTTTTCCCTCTCCCTCTGTCTCTCACCATCCCCCCCTCACATTTTCTCTCTCTCAAATAAATAAATAAAATCTTCAATTTTTTAAAAAAATTGATAACGTTATTTTGTTTTGAAAATTGATTGGAGCTCTATGCCATTCCAAATTGTATTTGCCCTACTAGACAAAGCACAGATTGACATAAATATAAATACTGTGTATACTACAGTTATTAATTAGGCAATTATACAGAACATTTGTTTTCAGATCATCCAGATAGGTATGAATGCTCGTAAGCGAAAAGCCCGTCAGTGAAGGCCCTGAGTAAAGCTGGAATGTGATGCAGTATTCCAAGCATGTTCCTAAGCTCAGTTTCATACCATAGGACCACATGATTTCAAGACTTTATTTTTTACCTCTTTAATATGATTAATTATATTATAATAAATATATTTATTATATAATATATAATATAATATTATATGATAATATAATTAATATGATATGCCTCTCTCCATTTAGGATAAAAATTTATGTCAATAATTGAATAAATTCAAGTCCAAACTGAAGATCAGGTGAAGCACAGGGTTAAGTGCACCCAAAGGAGGTGGTCTCAGCTTCATGGGACATGGGGTTTATAACCTGGTCCTGGAAATGTAAGACGGGTAGTTGGGCCACAGAAAGGATGTAACACAGCTGACTGATCATATGAAAACCTTACAACAAAGAACAATGAATGTGATGACCAAACTGAAGTCTAATAGTGAAGACCAGAACTAAGGTGATTCCAGAGGCTACATGTGAAATTTCTCCAACTGGAGAAAATAGATGAAATTTGAGATCCCACTTCATTTATTGTATTTATTTTGGTATAATGTTCCTTAATTTCCAGGGAAATTATTGTAATCCTTTTATATCACCATTATTTATAAATTCATAATTTGTAAATGATATAGACCTGTTTGTATCATTGCTATTTGTGAATTCAAGCAGTAAATCGCATCCTCATCGGATTTTTGGGGAGCGTTAAATCAGATAATATGCTTGTGGTGAACAAAGCATGATATATGAACTTGCCAAATCACTCTGTTGTACACCTGCAACCAAAGTAACATTGTGTGTCAACTATTCTCAAATTAAAAAAAAAAAAATTAAATTAGATATAACATGAAAACTGCTCGATATAATTCCTAAGTTCAGAATGTGTCTAATTATTAACAAACTGTCTTCTGCAATTAAGTGTGGAACTCTCTTATAAGAGTATGCCTTTTTACTTGGTGCCTCTGACAAAAACTGACAGGATATGTTAAATGAAAGTGTCTCCTATAGGATCGTAAAACATCTAAATCGGTCTTCTCCACAGAAATCTCCTTTCATGCTCACTTGTATCTCATGAGATGTTGTCAAACCATATGCAATTTCATCTCGTCACTTTATTCTATTTGACCAATTCCAGTTTTGATTATACCGTGTTTTTCTGGATGATTGTCTCAGTCTCCTCCCTCCCTTTTTTCTTCTTTTTTTTTTTCTGATAAAAATGTGAATTTAGTGCATTTCCACCATTATCCATTGCTTAAATGTACTTTACTAAATCCATCTAGGCTGGAAGTACCCCCGTCCTTTGTGAGTCCAAAGCACTCTGTCTGTATCTGTTATTACTCTTAATTTTTGCTCAAACTCATTTATATGGGATTTCTCTCTCCTTCTGAACTTGAGCCTTTACCTCGACCCCCATCCCCCATTAGCCTTTCCTTTTGTCCTGCAAAAGTTAGTGTTAATAAGACTTTATTGAGACTAATTTGACCACAGCAATTACCATGTGGTAAATGTGGTTAAATTAGCCTCTATAAATGCACGTTAACATCATGTGGTAAATGGAAAGGAAACCAAAGCTTCAGGGCTCCTGACTTGTTTAGTCATCTAGGGCCTTGGGAGATGCCCAAGCGATGTTTTCATCTGGACACAGATTTTTATAAAATTTGAACAGCTGAAATATTTTAGGATCTGATAAGGCTGTTGTGTCATTCCAAAGTCCCCTTCATCAGATTGCCCATTAACTAAATCTGAAGTGCCTCCAGCCATACCTGTTGCCAATTTAATGGAAAGCTGAGATTTAGTTGGATACTTAGTTTGGGCTGAACTGAGTTTGGGTTTCCATGTACATTTAGCATAGGTTTAATACCAAAAGTATATGTGTGTACAAGTATGTGTATGAATATGTGTGTATTTACATATGTGGTAAACATAATGTATACAAGCATGCACATACATATACTAAATATACCATGTCTATATATGCATGTGTATGTAGGTATAAATGTATACCAAATATATCATGTGTATATGTGATTTGCATTCACTTCTGTGTGTAACTGTTATCGCTAACCATACCAGTCTAGAAATAACTTTCATCTCACTGACTTAAAAGGCACATATCACATCCAGGGCTGGAGTTTATCTCAAGAGTATGAGGTTTTTCCCACTGCCTTAAAGGCCAGAAATACACAGACATGGGATGAGGAACAAAGTGTAAATTACATAGAGTGAAATTTAGAAAAATCTACACAATGTTAGAGCTTATATATGAAAGACACTTGATAAAGATTTTCCCATTTTTCAACAATGCCAAACATTTATATAACATTACCAATGAAAAGTTGTGAACTTGAAAGAAATCAAATATATTAAAATCAGCCAAGCTAGAAGAGTGAAAGATTGTACTTTTAATGTTCTCTGTGGAAATAATATAACAAAAATATTGAACATTGAAGATGTATTAAAAGACCATGCCACTAAAAATGAAGCAAAATAGTAATAGAAATGTTTTGGACAGTTAATTCATGAATATTTCATAACAATGTTATGAATTTTGTGTTGCTAGTGATATTAAATATTTTTACATATTTAGTGTGTTGTGGACTCTTTTACTAAAATAATAAAATACTTAGTTTTTAAACCTGCCATTGTATTTGTAAATTTGTCTTATTTCCCTAGTCCCCAACTTGTGTCTTAGGCCTCATAAATCTTGGACCCTTCTCTAAGACTGGGGTGTGGTAAGTGTGGTTCTCAATATCTTGCTTCAACTAAGTTAAAAGCATTGCATTTTTAAAAAGTTAAGTCTTAGTGTCTTATTATTTTGCCCATTTTATGCAACCTGGAATCAACAAATTACAGATATAATATTGTTTTTTTTCTAATTGGGGAATTTCATTTTACGCCCTCAAATGCCTTTTATTATTTTTTCTTTTCTACTAAAAAAATTACCTAGCAGGAAATAATTTAAGAGTTTTAATAGCTCTGCAGTTATCTATTCTAAACATTGATCTAATACATTTTTACAGAATTTTTATCAGATAAATAAACTTGAACACTGGTTCTGATTTGATAGCATTGATTCTACATGCAACCCATTTAGTTTTTTTTTTATTTTGATTTTTGTTTTTTTGTTTTTATAAGATTTTATTTACTTATTTGGCAGAGATCATAAGTAGGCAGAGAGGTACGCAGAGAGAGGGAGAAGCAGGCTCCCTGCTGAGCAGAAAGCCCGATGTGGGACTTAATCATGAGATCATGGTCTGAGCCAAAGGCAGAGGATTTAACCCATGGAGCCACCCAGGCGCCCACAACCCATTTAGTTTTGAGCAAGATATATTCTATGTCTTTTGCAATGTAGGTTGGTATTTTTCTTTAATATTCTCCAACCAGTCACTTATGTCTTCCTTTTAAAGTCCTATAGTTATATTTCTGCCCCTTCTCCATGCAACAGCCCATCAAAGAGTTGAGAACATTTATCCTGGTACCCCACATCTAGCCTTAGGAAATCCTGCCAAAGAATTGCTACTATTCCGTATAAGAAATCATATATTCTATAAGTTCTTTACGAATCTGGCTATTTCCAGTTTATTGATACTCTTTAAAACAGCACGTGTTCAGAGCAGAACATAATATCATAGTTGTTATTTATTGAGAAGAATAGAGAAGAAGTGTCACTTCTTTCATAGATGTCCTGTTTCTATTTCTGTGGCCAAATAATACCATTGAATCATCTTAAAGGTAACCACTGAGGGAAAAAAAAAAAAATCCTGAATATTTTTTTCATGTTCTTTTAAGATCCCTTGTGAAATTGCATAATTGGTTGGAGGGCTCCTAGCAAAAGACCTCTCATACATTCCTATTATCATCTGTGGAGAAGTCCACTTGAAAAAACAAACAAACAAACAAATCTAAGAATGACCTATGGCCAACAGCCAGTGAAGAACTGAGACCCACAGTCCAAAAACTGACAGCTGACAGTGAACTGAATTCTGCCAACAACCACATGTGCTTAGAAGCAGACCTTGAAAGTTGAGATGTTAAATGGAAAAAAAAAAAAAAAAAAGTTGTTTATCTGAATTTTAAATGTAGCTAATACCTTATATCTTATCTGGCAGCCCTACCCTAAGACAAAGGTTGAAGTTCAGCCCTAACTGAACTCCTGTTTCAAGGCATGTGTAAGATAATAAATGTGTGTTATTTTAAAACACTACCTTATGGGGGCGCCTGGGTGGCTTAGTGGGTTAAAGCCTCTGCCCTCGGCTCAGGTCATGATCCCAGGGTCCTGGAATTGAGCCCCGCTTAGGGCTCTCTGCTCAGCAGGGAGCCTGCTTCCTCCTCTCTCTGCCTGCCTCTCTGTCTGCTTGTGATCTCTGTCAAATAAATAAATAAAATCTTTAAAAAGAAATTATAAAACACTACCTTATGGAGTAAATTGCTATGAAATAATAGAGAAAACCAATACACCATTTCATTAAATTTAGTCCATTTTCCAAGAAATCAAATCTATTTGGATCTTGAGTTTACTGTACTATATACTCTTCTCAATTTCTTGTTCAAAAAGCCATTTCCTATATTCATGAAGTTAGTTAAAAATAATTTATTAGGAAATAGTTGACAGTAGACACTTGGAATACGTCAGTAGAGAACTCTATGTTGACGCAAATTAATTACATGAGCATAGCCATGTTACTGTGATTAATCAGCTAAATATGTATATAATTTATTTTTTGCCTTCTCCAAATATCTACAATTTTTATGGAGTAAATCAAAAGAGCACTTGCATAATTGTTGTTGGAGTCCCGTTATATTTTGTCTAGTTGACCTACTTATTATCACCATTAAGGATGATTTGTTTAACTTGTTCTTAATAGATTATGTTCTTTGGAACATGGTTCCTTCTTTAAGATGCTCACAGACATGAGGTGAATACAAAACTAAATGAGAATTTGGCCTCTTTTGAACACTAAGGCCATCAATCTATAAAGATTTAAAGTAAGACTTACGGGTGTATGTGTCAATATCTCAGATACTTTCAACCCTCCATGAACATCATTAACAGAAGTGTGGTGATATTATTTTCTGTTTATTTTTCTTATCTAGTCCCAAATTCCATCCTTCTTAGGAGAGGGGAGTTGGGGAAAATTGGAGGGGGAGATGTACTGTGAGAGACTGTGGACTCTGAGGAACTAACTGAGGGTTCTGGAGGGAAGGGGGTTGGGACGTTGGGTAAGCCTGGTGGTGGGTATTAAGGAGGGCACATATTGCCTGGAACACTGGGTGTGGTGCATAAACAATGAATTCTGGAACACTGAAAAGAAATTTTAAAAAATAAATAAAAATTTAAAAAAAGGAAAATGTCCAGTGTGGGGAGAGCTGGTTCAATAGAAAACACTGCATCTTTTTTAGCTTCATGACCTTCCCAGGACTTTGGTAATTTTTACTCAAGCACATTTAGGATTTACTTATCTTTATCTATTGGATTTTAATTTTATCACTGTTCTTTACAATGCCTCCTTTTTAAAATTTTTTTTCTTGGCAAGAGAGAAAACTTTCTCCTAATTATTTCTCCATCAGATACTTTCTGACAAAATATGTTCTACCCTCCCCTGAAGGGTTCAAAGAATAGAGAATGGTTCCAACCATAAAGCCAAATACATTAGAATTATGATTCATATGCTATAAATCATTTAATTCATGAATCATTAACTAACTAACTGAACTGCATCATGAAATATATTTTTCTGCAATGAAGTTGGAAAATTTTACTTATGCATTAATCAGATGTTAAATTACATGTAAAAGAAAACTAATCTCTGATAGCATTTGAGGGATAAGCCAACTGATACTAAAATGAGCAAATTATTCTGGTACACATTTCCATGAATATTTTTAGAAGTAGTATGTGATTCTCAAATATCAGGGTCCACAACAGATTCAAGGACAGGTATTAAAATCCAGACTCCCAGCCCCAATCCAGATTTTTTTTCTTTTTTAAATTCAGGTGGTCTGAATAATGACCTAGATTATGGATTTTTCAAGAATTAATAGTAATTCAAATGCTTATTCTCACTTTGAGGGGAAAAATGGTACCTCCTTCACACTTCTCATAATTTTTCAGGAAAAAACAAAAAACAGGTTTTATAAGAGATGCAGCTTTTGTTATATCCTTGTGTATCCAATGAAAAGAAAGCCAAGGAAGGAATACACCAGGGGTTTCAGAGTAGCTTAATAAATGGTTCATTTGAATAAGCCTGACAGCAAGGCTCAGCCTTAAAGGATTTGGGGTTCTGACCCCTTTATTCTTCCATATGCTTTGCAGAGAGAATAGAATAAAAAAAAATGTTGCCTTTATTCTGACAATTTTTATATAACCCTTGCCACTTTAGATCTGGAAGAACACTTGCTCCTTATTAAGATCTGCACAACCTAACAAATTGCCAAAGAATACTAAAGACAAAGACGTGAAGTCCTTTCCCATTTGGAAACTGGAAAGAGCACCTTCTTCAAGTGGGGGTCAGTAGAGAGAGACAAAGACTAACTTATTTCATTCACAGATTAATGTTCTCTACCACCTTACTGCTCTCCTACCACTAAGGAAGTCCACAACACTTTTGCATGAACTCTGTTACTTCCCCAGTGCTATTTTCAAAACACTCCCATTCCACTTTTTAAAAATATTTTATTTATTGATGTATTTATTAGAAAACACAAGCAGAGGAGTGTCAGAGGGAAAGGGAGAAAGAGAATCTTAAGTAGACTCCCCATTGAGCACGAAGCCCATCTCAGAGCTGGATTCCAGGACCCCTAGGTCATGACCTGAGCCGAAATCAAGAGTCATAAGCTTAACTGACTGAGCCATGCAGGTAGGAGCCCCTTATTCCACTTTTTCCAAATGTTCTTCTCTGAAGCTCATGCCTTCACCCATTCTCCATAGAAACATCATCTGAGATCATTAACTTTCACTCAATAGAAGTGTTGCTACTGGACTCCCAGTATTCCTTGATTTGCCCTCAACTTTGGTGGATCCAATGACTATATGGCTGGCATATTTAAAACCACATCTTTCCACAGCTTTGATCTTCCATACAACATATACATTTCTACTCTGAGGTTCTGAAACTTGTCACCCTCTGAGATACTGTACCTGTGGAATTCAGATCCTTCCCTATCTAGAGAGAAATGCCTATCCTGACCATCCTCTTGATGCTACTTATTCTAAAGAACAAAATAAGAACATAATCATAAAATCTAAGAAACATCATGAAGAAAACAAAAATAAGAGGAGCTAGATGAATGTATAATGTCTCAGGAAATAAGAAATCTCAATAATTCCAAAGACCAAATAATTCTCATTCGATACTGCTGTCATAAAACAATATTCTTGTATTATTTTAATCCTGTTGAAATTACTAATTTCAACAGGATTAAAATAATAATTTTAGTTCTATGGTAAAGCATGGGGGATATGGTACATTCATTGAAAAGAATATGTATCCTGTAGTTGTCCATCATAGATGTCTAATTAATCTAAATGTTATATAATTAATATTCTTAAAGATAAAATCACACGTAAAAAAAATTAGTAAAAATTCCCCTCCTTCGAGAGTTTTCAAGTTTGCTTAGAGCTTATATAATTAGATTGAAAGTCCAGAGCTTTTTGTTTTCCCAAGACAGTAGTGAAAACTCTAGTAGATCCTTATTCTTCACAATCAAGGTCAGAAATAAAAAAGAATAATCTTCAAGTCATATAGTTATTATAGCACTTTATAATTATTAAATGATTACTATGCTCCAAGAATTTTACTAATTCTTTTACATAATTTAACTTATTTTCTCAAACTTCCAACTGCCTATTTAATACTTTCACATAAAGTTCTCACTGATATCTCAAACTTTATATACTTGAACTACAGCATTTGAATTCTATCACCAAATTTTTCTCTCTTGTCCCTAAATTCTCATACCATTAAATGATCTCACAACTGATCAATCATTTATATAATTATGCTAAAAGGGCAACAGTATTTTCCCCAAAACTTTTAGAATATGTATAGACAAAATTTCCAGTAAGGATTTAAATGATTTAAACTTTAGTCTCACCAATGTACTAATTCACAAAACAAACACATAATTATTTTATGCAAGAATAAGCATGAATCTTACAGATATTTTGCAGCACAAATGCAGCTTTACTTGAAAATTGTATGTTGTATCATTCTTCTTTTCTGAAATTCCAGAACAGGCAAAACTAATCTATGGTGGCTGAAATCAGAAGTCCTTTTTTCCCACAGGGGAGGTACTAACTGGAAAAGATAACAAGGAAATGTTATGGATTGAAAGATGGGTTCTATAATAGAAAGTCACAGGGAGCTCAGTTTTTTAAACTCAACTTACTCTGCATTTAAAAATAGAACTATGTAAGGTGGAAATGCCTTTTCAAAAAGAACATTTGAGGTTTAATTTTACTGTACTACTTCTTATGAATTTATATCATTAGCAAAAGGCAAGTTTCTCCTCTGTAGAGCACAGCAATTGTTGTTGTTGTTGTTGTTTAATAATCTACTGGCTTTCCTTCTTAATTTATGTTGACCTTTTGAAAGAAAAACATATTTTTCTTCTTCTAACTCATATTAAATCCACCCTATTTTCTGAGAAGCCTATTATGTGCCACTCACTGTTAGGTACCAGTAGTTTGGATACACATTAGATAATTTCCTGTTTACAAAGAGTTGATAGTCAAGAAGAAAATAGGTATGCTACTAGTGAGTAGAAACAAAAATTGCCTGTGAAACAAAGGACCACTAACCTTGTCTATCTCTGTTAGACATTGCTAATAACTACAAAAGCAATAACAAATCTGAGATACAATTATATCCCTGGTAGTGATTATTTTTATTTATTACTTTGAGGATGTAACTTTTAGTAAAGATATAATTCTATAGTCAGAAAGACTATATATCTGGGTTAACTGTATATTCCTACAAAATCAGATACTCTACAGTTAATTTTGGATAAACAAGTTGTCAAGAACTATGAAGGACCTTGCCAGTTTAATAGTTATGCTGTTTCTTGTTTGGTAGAAGAAGACATACAAATCCTACATCATAGCCAAAGGAATATAACAGTAGTCATAGAAGTAGCATTAAATAGTGTCTGCATTTTCTTGTCCTGGTCGTCTGAGCTATAATTCCTACAGGACAACATAAAGGTGACACATGCACACACAGTGGGTTGAGTTACTGAGAGGAACCCTGGGCATAGGAAATCGTAATCTTATACAATGGTCAGTAGGCACACTTACCTTATGCTCCAGGGTGAAAGAAAATTGATGTTTAGAATACTGGATATTAAGTTAGTATAGCTTATATTTGTTTCAGTAGAAGATACCTTCTCTATATCCAAGGTGATCAGTATACATGCAATCTTTGTAGAAATAGTACAAAACAAAGTCCGTAAGGTTTCTGTCCACAAACTGTGCAGAAACACAAAAGACTATTCCTCCAACATAAGTTAGACATGTTCCTGAACTGCTTTAAAAAATGTGGCATGGCATTTAAGTAACTATATTTCAGTATTTCAGATCTGCTCTGATACCTGTCATTGCAGATTATTCTAGGAGTATACTTCCTTTTGGGATAGAGTCAAGTGAGTATTTCAACAATGCTCACTAGCAGGTAACAGTGTACTATTGCCAAGTATCATTTGAAAATTTTCCTTAGTATTGTGCTGTTCACAACTGATGATATTCTGGCTTATGAAATGCTATAGGTTGTCAGAAATATAAGCATATTCTATTTCTGATCTAATTAAGTCTTTCATAAAATGAAAAGCATGGAAATAATTAGAAACAGAAAAGTTATTTTGATACTACTGCAATATTAATGTAGCCAATGCATTTCAAAATGTCTGTACTCCACTAGGCCTTTGGAAAGCAATTTTTTTCAAGTCTGTGATATTTACTCTTGTGTTGACCAGTCCAAGCATTGATAATAACTCTTGCGAACCACATTTCATTTGTCTTTCTTTCTCAGGCTGGAGAGAAGTTCAACCTATCTGATTGAATGCTACCAGTCTACCACTATGTCTTATAGATTCAACTTCAAAGATCTATACTTTTTACCTGAAATAGCAGCCTCTCAATTTGCTGTCCAATTTGATATTAAAGCATTTGTACAAGGAGGGGCTATTTGTGAAATGAGGCATAGTGGAATGGTTCTGACTTTGCATAGTCTCAAGAGTAATTAAACTTGGGGGAACAGATTAAAAGAACAACACGGAGCACTGGGTTTGGTGCATAAACAATGAATCTTGGGACACTGAAAAAATTAAATTAAATTTTAATTTATTATTTTAAAATTTTTTCAATTTATTTATTTTCAGAAAAACAGTATTCATTATTTTTTCACCACACCCAGTGCTCCATGCAATCCGTGCCCTCTATAATACCCACCACCTGGTACCCCAACCTCCCATCCCACCGCCACTGAAAAACAATCTGAGGGGTTTAAATTAAATTTTTAAAAAAGAACAGCAGACAGTCATATTTACAGAGTAATTACTACAATAAAAAATACTAAATCTTATCTATATTTCCAGCTACTCTCTTTGCTAAATGTTATGACCCTTATTTTATTGGAGTGAGGCTAAAGGTTAGAAATTTTTTTAAAAAGATTTTATTTATTTATTTGACACAGAGAGAGAGAGAGAGAGAGGGAACACAAGCAGGGGGAGCAACAGGCAGAGGGAGAGGGAGAAGCAGGCTCCCTGCTTAGCAGGGAGCCTGATGTGGTGCTCGATTCCAGGATCCTGGGATCATGACCTGAGGTGAAGGCTAATGCTTAACCCACTGAGCCACCCAGGCTCCCGAAGGTTAGAAATTTTAAGAGATTTTTCCAGAACCCTGTAATGATCATTGAGTTCAGTCAGCCTGATGATTTTCATTGGAAGGAAAATGAGATCCAAATTTCAGACTAAAATCCTGGACTTATAAAAATCAACCAATTAGACTCAGGATGGGTTGCCCACATTGCTCCTCACTCCACGCATTAGCATCCATAATCACTATCACATCATAGGATGCAAGCAAGTAGCACCAAGTTATCATAACTTAGTCACAGACAGACCATTAGGAGAGTGACCATCATCACCTGCATAAAATGTTAGTTTATGTTCTCATAGTAGAAATAGCAATAAAAAAAAAAAAAGGCAATTACCTGGAAATAGAAATCTTTGTTTAAATGTTGACCCCCACAAATGAATTGCAAGGTAAATATGCAAATCAGATATTATAACTACAATGCCATATTTTAAATTACTGATCAGGACTACATGTCTAAAAGCAGGCCCAGTGTCTCCTTTGTCTCGTTTTCTTAGGGACAGAAGAAATACATATTTAACTTGCTAGTCCATATTTTTGCATTCCTCCAGAGGAGAGACTTTTGGTCTTGACTCTCTACAGGTGGAATATAATATATAACCAAGATACTCATGGCAAATGTGGAGGTCCTGAAAAAAACTGACCTGCCTGCAGAAGTGGTCTCTTGAGTTCAATAGGTAGGTGAATCTGAAAGGTGTCACATGTACAGTTCTGACTCAGGTGTAGTTATAACAGAGTCACTAGAAGATGAGCAAAAGCTAATAGTCATGGAACCAGTCAGAATCCAAAAACTTGGGTATTAGTAAGTCCTTTGTCTTTCAGCCATAAGGACAGGGTTTAGTGTAGGGGCTTTCGTCCTGGAGTGGATTTAAAATGCTAGTCAGAAGAACCAGTTGGAATAGGCAAGGTTACAGATTTTGCAACCAGAAGGTCTATGCTTTAGTCCTATCTGTCTAAAATAGCTCTATTGTTTTACTAGTACCCTCTATAATACAGTTTTTTTTTTTTTTTGAAAAATGGGCTAATTTTGAGACGAACAGAACGATTTGGGGACCGTTAACATGTGGAAGGGTACATAGAACATAGTAAGCTCTACTTGTTTGAAATATTAATGCTACTACTTATTGTTAAGAATTCTAACAACACATAATAACAATAATAAAAACATTATTATTATATGTTATATATATTATTGTATTACATTCAATTTTATTTGTATAACTACCTTGGGGACACCTTTCTGAATCTCTTGCTTATTCATTAAATATGTTTAATAGTACTCATCTTACAAGTTGTGTAAGAATTAGAAGTTATAGGAGGTGCCTAGCATGGAGTTTGGGCTCAATAGCTTAATTATTATTCCTAAAAAGTAGTAATCAAAACAGATTAAGAATATAGAAATTTAGCAGCTGCCACTGAACAATAACTTGTGTGCTCAGTTTCCTCAATGGCTCACCAGGTTTCAGGTCTTGGTGGGAAAAAAACAAAACAAAACAAAACAAAAAAACCTGATTTCATTTTAAACTGAAACCGATGGAATTTAGAAAGATTCTGAAAAATTGGAATTGCCTATGCTTCAGTCAATATTGGCTCTGGAATTTTGGTTAGATGCCATTCCTCTATCCATCTTGAGAAAAACTTGAAGATGAGGCTGGTAAATATTTTGAGCTCAGAATTTCACAGCTAGTCTAAAATGGACAAATATCTTGCTTTGCAAGAGTGGGTAAGAAGAAGATACACCTTACTCAGTAATTCTTGGCAAATATTAAAGCACAACTTAAATTGAGTTTAATACAATCAAGAATGTACTATAGTATGCATTGACATGTTAAAATATTGCCAAAATAATATAAGGCCCATCAATTTTGATGCACCTAATAAATACGTCTTTTCTAGCATTCTGTAACTGCAGTGAAAATTTCATATATATATAAAAAGACATTACACATAAAGGATCTTGCTGCTCTTAGATATCTTTTATATGCTTATTAAATTATGAGAAACATGAGTCTTTGGCAAGATTTGAATGCAAAGAGGTCCATAGTATTGAGTTTCTGTAGGGCATCCAATAGCAATGATTCCTGGGAGTAGATTTAGAATGTATTCTCAGTTTATCATTCCTTCCATACCATAAGCTACTTACCAAAAGAACCAAACTTTTCTATAGAGAGAATGAGAATATTAAAAATGAAAACAGATTTCTGATTTCCTTTTCATACTTAAACATTAGAGCTAGTCTGGTCAAAAGAAAGAAAAAATAAGTTTCTTCTTTGAATAATCTTATTTTCCCCAAATGGTCTACCTACAGATAAAACTTTTCCTAGAAAAAGACAAAAATTTGAAACTTGTGGCCTCCTACTTCTTTCAGCATTTATTTTTTTAAAAAGATTTATTTCTTTATTTGAGAGAGAGAGCACAGACAGAGGGAGAAGAAGAAGCAGACTCCTTGCTGAGCAGGGAACCTGATGCGGGGCTCCATCCCAGGACCCTGGGTTCATGACCTAAGCCGAAGGCAGAAGCTTAACTGACTGAGCCACCTAGGCACTACTTCTTTCAGCATTTAATAGATGGAAAAAATTGAAATCAGAATAAAAATTGGGTACTTGATCAAAATTTCAGAATGATCTATACCATGCGTTATGAACCCTCAAGTGAACAACTAGTTAAGCTATACGCAATTAAGCATTTATCTCTGTGGAGTTAAAGTAAAACATTAAGATGCAATTATGAATCTATTTATTCATTGAATTGAACAGATCATTGTTTATCACCTACCACATAACAAAGTCTATTCCAAAAAACGATGAATAAAACAGTCTCTATAAAATAATATATAAAGGAGTATGCATTTTTAATTCAGAATTTGCAAAGTATAAATAGTCTGAGAAAAATATATAGATGTGTCCTTTCATATAGGTACAGGACACAAGAAACATAGTATATTAAGAATAGCATTAGTTTGGGGGCAGAAACCTGTATTTCAGCTGTGGAACCTTGAGCATGGTTACATGCAGATATATGAAAGGGCAAATCACAGTGAATGGGAGATTTTGAATATAGAAGCTAAAAATGGAAAAAGTCAGTCAAATGATACAAACTTTAAGATTGATCATTATAATTGGAGTAGTTCTGTAGATGCTTTTTTAAAATTTTATTTATTTATTTAATTTATTTTTATTAGTTGGTACTAGTTAAAAATAAATATAAAGTGCATTATTATTTCTGCTCCTTCCATTTGTTTTACTTTCCTCCCATTTTTCTCAATCCCAGAGCAAGTAGGAAACTCATTTTGATGTTCTTCTGATACAATCTTTGTTGAGGTTCTTCATCTGATATGTTAATCTCACCCAGTTTAACAAACTGGTACTTTCCCAGCTATGGACCAAGATGCCCAGTTATTTTAGTCCTGATAAAAGACAACTGTCTAGCTTTAGTTACAACCAATTTAGGAACTTCTCTGTGCTTGCTATTTCTGAATACACAGGAGTTGATTAGTTATTTATTTTGCAACGATCAAACTACTTGCCTTCCCTCTGGGAATTCATTCAGTACTCAAAACATATTTGCAGCTCTGCCTGTAAATAGCCACATGCAAAATCCTAAACTGTCAAATTATTATCCAAACTATAGTAGGATCAAATGTTGTTGCCTTTATTTGTGCTGAACTAAATTCATATTGTCCCCAATTCCTATGGATTTGGTCAAAACCCTACAGATGAGTGTAATTAAATTATTTCCTCCAATGTTAATAATTAATTCAGATATTTATATGTCCTTATGTCTTAGACACTATTTTATGTACAGATTCTACATAATTATTTAGTTTTAATAATGAGAATGATTCAAACAGTTGTATGTTAAAGTGACTCAATATATTTTTTCTTCACTAAGCACATAGTCATTGTTTTCTTGCTATCTGTCAGATAGCAGAGAAAATATAAAAGACACAGTCATTGATGTAAATTAATTTTCAAGACATTTATTATAGAATTGAGAAATTAAAATTAAGCACAATAAATTCTTTGCTAAAAGTGAACAAAAGATACTAACGGAAATTGAAGGAGGCTGACTTGGATTAGCATCCTGGCAGACATTATTACTGAGCAGATATATTTTCTGGAGGATTAGATAAATATGGAAAGAAGAAAGCCCAAGTTAAACAAACAACAAGTGAAAAACATGCAGTTATTTAACAAGTGTGGCACCTTTAAGCAAACTCAGGTAGTTTGTTTTTACTGGAAAGTTGCATTTACATTTAAGATAAAGAAAACGTGGGGGTGCCTGGTTGGCTCAGTGGGTTAAAGCCTCTGTCTTCAGCTCAGGTCATGAATCCCAGGATCCTGGGATGGAGCCCTATAATGGGCTCTCTGCTCGGAGGGGAGCCTGATTCCCTTTCTCTCTGCCTGCTTCTCTGCCTACTTGTGATCTCTCTCTCTCTGTCAAAGAAATAAATAAAATCTTAAAAAAGAAAAAGAAAACATGATATGTAAAAGGAGTCTTTTTCATGTATGCCAAGAGTTTGTGATTTAATTTGAATTTAACTTGAAACTAATAAGTACTCTAGAGGGTTTTATGCAGAACAACATGATGATATATGGGTGAGACTTAACAAATCTAAGGATGGAATAAAGGCTAGAGTGGAGCAGTGATGGGGAATCAAAGGCTGGAGACGTGTTAGTATAATCCTCGTTAATAAAGAGTGAGGATATACAATGGTGCATCTACTTCTGAAAGCTGTATGATAGATTTTTTTTTTTAAAGATTTTATTTATTTATTTGACAGAGAGAGATCACAAGTAGGCAGAGAGGCAGGCAGAGAGAGAGAGGAGGAAGCAGGCTCCCTGCTGAGCAGAGAGCCCGATGCGGGACTCAATCCCAGGACCCTGAGATCATGACCTGAGCCGAAGGCAGCGGCTTAACCCACTGAGCCACCCAGGCGCCCCTGATAGTTCTTTGAATGATGAAACAAAGTTACCACATGATTTGGCAATTCCACTGCTACTTACATCCTCTAAAACAATGAAGACATCTCCACACAAAAACTTTGACACGAATAATTAGAGCAGCATTAATTATAGTAGCCCAAAGGTGGCAACCACCCTGATGTCCATCAACTAATGAATGGACAAATAAAATATGGGATATTCATACAATGGAATGTTTTCTAACCATTAAAAAAACAAATGAAGCAAAACAAACTAAAGCACAAAGTGAAGTACCAGTACCAGTGGCTGCTTGGATGGAACCTGAAGCTTAAAAACACTATGCTCAGTGAAAAGAGGACATCACAAAAATCTAATTTTATATGTGTGCATTCATATGAAAATCAAGAATAAGGAAATCTATAGAGACGAAAAGTGGATTAGTGCTTGCTTAGGGCTGGAGAAGATGAAGAAACAAGTTGGTGATGGATAATGTATATCATGTTTGTTTTTGAGGTATGTGAACATATCAAAAATCATAGAATTATACATTTTAAATGGATAAATTCTATGGTAAGTGAAATGTATCTCCGTCAAGCTGTTTAAACAGGAAAAAAGAAAAACGTAGTAATGAGAACCTGAGTAAAGGCAAAGCATTAAGAATAAAGAGGAGAGAACTGAAAAGTTGACAGATATAAAGTGTTTTATGGCACACTGGACTTCCCAGCTGGCAAAGCGTGGTGGGAACAGTAAGGGAAAAAGGAAAAGTTGGGATGATAATCTGGTTTATTGTTTGGGGACATAACAGTGATGGTGATTCCAATTATTGAAAAAAATTGTAAAATGTCTATAGGAAATTAAGAGTCACTTATGGTTTGTCTCCCTCCCAATCCCATCTTGTTTCATTGATTCTTCTCCTACCCACTTAAGCCCCCATGTTGCATCACCACGTCCTCATATCAGGGAGATCATAGGATAGTTGTCTTTCTCTGCTTGACTTATTTCGCTAAGCATGACACGTTCTAGTTCCATCCATGTTGTCGCAAATGGCAAGATTTCATTTCTTTTGATGGCTGCATAGTATTCCATTGTGTATATATACCACATCTTCTTGATCCATTCATCTGTTGATGGACATCTAGGTTCTTTCCATAGTTTGGCTATTGTGGACATTGCTGCTATAAACATTCGGGTGCACGTGCCTCTTTGGATCACTATGTTTGTATCTTTAGGGTAAATACCCAGTAGTGCACTTGCTGACTGAGGGTTGCTGGGAGGAGGCGGTTTGGGAGAAAGGGGTGGGATTATGGACATTGGGGAGGGTATGTGCTTTGGTGAGTGCTGTGAAGTGTGTAAACCTGGTGATTCACAGACCTGTACCCCTGGGGATAAAAATATATGTTTATAAAAAATAAAAAATTAAAAAAAAAAGGCATAATGATGAGAAAGCACCCATAAGAGTGGAACATTTTATGCTTGCCAGGAAGAACGGAAGCACTGAAACAGAAAAGCAGTCTGATTTTCCAGCCCAGGTGCAGAACTTCAAATAGGGTTTTCAGATAGAACTCTCTGCATTTATATGAACTTGTTGCATCCAAGGAAACAGGACCTTGAGTCTGTTATTGAACGCAGGCCTCAGGACGATCATTTATACATAGTCCTCCTTGGCTCTGAGCCTATCAAAAGCCTATTGGTTGGGGTGCCTGGGTGACTTAGTTCACTATGTATCTGCCTTCGGCTCAGATCATGATCTCAGCATCCTGGGATTGAGCCCAGAGTTGTTCAGTGGGGAGTCTGCTTCTCCCTCTTCCCCTCCCCCTGTTCATGCTGTCTCTTTCTCAAATAAACAAATAAAGTCTTTAAGAAGGAAAAAAAAAGTCTATAGGAATATTACATATATTTAGAGGTAGTGAGCTAATATACAATTCTATGCCTTATGTGTTGAGGTTAAGCTGCTGTATATGTAGGATTGCCAGTAGGCTATTTAATATGGATACACCACTTCAGCTATCCTTCTAAACTATAACTGTAGATTTGAGAGTAACCAGTAGAATATAGAACCGTAGGTATAGGCAATTTCTCCAGAAGGACTATTTTGAGAAGTGTGAGTAAAGACAATGTATTTTGCAGACCACCGTGGCAGACAGAGGAAGAGGAACTTGGCTAGTGTTATTTTAGAGTTGATCCACTTTGAGTAGGATTTTGAATTAAATAAGATATTATATATTGTCTAGTACAGTGGTTTTCAATTATAGAAGTAGATGACATAGATCACTTAATTCTCATATAATCATAATAGAAGTCCAGAATATAAAACAAGTAAAACAGCTACTCTATTCAAGATAGAGCATGTAAGGATGAACTTCTGGCTGTCCTTACCCACTTTACAGCCAAAGTCAATGAACTGCTTGCTGAAATCCTCTTAGACCTCTGAGATTGCAATGTGAAAAATGCCTGCTTTTACTGACACCCTTATTTTCCTTAGGAGAGAAATCATGCCTCAATTAGAGGTCTGAGAAGCAGAACCACAATCAGCATGACTTAATGAAGGACTTATTACAGGAATTAGACCTACCTAACTGTGAGACTAACTAGGGAAGGAAAGGCCCCAGAGTGGAAGCTGGAGAATCAGAGAAGTCATCAGTCAGCTCTCCTGAAGCAGACGCAAATGTCCAGCTTTCACGATGAAACAAGAGGGAGAATTGGTGAAGTCTGTGAAAACAGCCACTACATCGGTAATGGACCGGGCAGCCAAGAAGAAGAGCTGAACACAGAGCAAGGCAGCAGGAGGGCGTGCTAGAATTCACCCGCATCTCTGCCTATCTTTCACCTTCATGGAATCAGGACAACTTTTAGAGAGTAAGCTGCTATTCCATTCCACCTTCTAAATCTCATGCAGAGTTCCCTTTTGGGCACCTTCCATTCTGGAAAGTGATCTCTGGGAAATATGGCTTCTGTTTAGGTAGGTTGACCCAGGAGAAAAACACCACAGTGACACTGACAAAACTTGAAGACAGTCTTTCACTGAACAATTAATTAATGCAAAAGCTGGCTATTTTAATCATGGAGTTCATTTAAAAACTTATCTAAGTACAGTTAACACGCAATGTTATGCTAGGTGCAGGTGTACAACATAGTGATTCAACAAGTTTACATGTTACGTTATGCTCACCACAAGTATAGCTGCCATCTGTCCCCATCTGTCCCAATGTTATCAGAATATCATTGACTACATTCCTTATGCTTTGCGCTTTATGCCCCTGACTTATTCAGTCCCATAACTAGAAGCCTGCACCTCCCACTCCTCAGAATTCATTGTGTGTGTGTGTGCAAGTGTGTGTGTGGTGTGTGTGTGTGTTTAACTCATAAAAAACCTCTTTTTTGTTCTTTGAACTTTTTAAAAGATTTTATTTATTTATTTACAGAGAGATCACAAGTAGGCAGAGAAGCAGGCAGAGAGAAAGGGGGAAGAAGGCTCCCTGCTGAGCAGAGAGCCAGATGTGGGGCTTGATCCCGGGATCCTGAGATCATGACCTGAGCCTAAGGCAGAGGCTTAACCCACTGAACCAGCAAGGTACTCCCATTTGCACTTTTTTTTAAAAAGCAGATTTTTTTTTTCCTGAAATTTTCTCTTGGGTCCGAGAATAGTAATTAGAAATATATTAAAAGTCAATCTTTGGTTTCCTGAATTATATGTTTCTATTCTTTTTTGTTAAGTCTGCCTATTTTGCTTATACTTGGGTTTGCATTCTATACTAATTCATTTGCTCATGCTATTTATTTTTCTCTAATTTACTATGATCTTTATTTGAGTGTACTTATTTACAACATATGAGGTCTACTGTTAGTATAAGTAGCTAACACAGGCTTCTTTTGCAGTTCCCTGAGACTATTTCTCCATTTCCAGTTTAAAATGGAAATATGAGTTATTAATTCCATTAAGTGAAAAGAGTTCATATGGATTTTCTAGGTAAATACCCATAATTAGGAAAGAAAAAAAAAGGTATTTCTCTTAGGATAGGAAGATAATATGTTGTTCCACAGTCTTTATTCAAATTTTCTCTCCTGTCCCAACACTTTCTCTAGGACTTAAACACATCTCTCCTGCTCTGTAGAAACCACTTCTTATGCTTTAGGTTGAAATTAATAGCCAATATTGCCAGCTCTTCTATTTTCCCTGAGAAAGGGACACTATTAACCACCTACCTATACAATGATCAGTTATTTTTTTAAAAGATTTTTATTTATTTATTTGACAGACAGAGATTACAAGTAGGCAGAGAGGCAGGCAGAGAGAGAGAGAGGATGAAGCAGGATCCCTGCTGAGCAGAGAGCCCGACGGGGGCTCAATCTCAGGACTCTGGCATCATGACCTGAGCTGAAGGCCGAGGTTTTAACCCACTGAGCCACCCAGGCACCCCTTACAGTGATCAGTTATAAAATAAATTATAGAGCTGCCTGGGTGGTTCAGTCGGCTAAGTGTCCAACTCTTGATTTCAGTTTGGGTCATGATTTTGGAGTTATGGGATTGAGATCCACATCGAGCTCTGCACTCAGCATGGAGTCTACTTGTCCTTCCCCCCTGCTCATGTTTGCTCACACTCTCTCTCTTTCAAATAAAAATCCTTAAAAAATAAAATTATATTGACAATTATTCCCTGATTTTGTCAAGTTATTTATAGATTGACGTTAACCCAGAGTTTCCTTAGGAAAGTCCATGCCCATAATACCCATGTTCTCCATCTATCAGATTTCATATGTTTGCTTCCTCACATATCCCTAAGATTTATGGACAACCGATGGCCCCTATTATACTTTTTTGACACTGTTAGAATTTAAGGTTCTTTTGTAAATATTATTGTTTTAAGTCTATTGCCAGATAAAACACTTGGTAGATATAGAAGTATGTGCCACCATATTTAAACTAAAGAACTCTGTTGGACTTCATAGAAATACTACCCTGACAGATGGACAATTTGGGGTCCTTGGCCCATGTCTCACACCATGGTACAACGAATCCTTTAGAATGCTTTCCTTAAAGTGCTCTAAGTTCCCCTCTAGTGCCTGGGATCAGCCAAAGTAAAAGAGATATGAAGACAGGGTTCCCAGAGAAAGGACAAGACCACATTTTCTTGGGTCACAATTTACATGTATTGAGAAGCTTTCTAACTTCTTATTCCCAGCTGCCACATGCTGGATCAACCTGAGACATTGCAAAGCTCTAGAGACCTGGTAATTTGCTGCATCCTGGAAAGGTAGGCTAGTAAGTAAATCACTTCCACTGGGTTTCCTTTTTTTTTTTTTTTTTTTTTTTGGTGAGACCCATTAGGTTTATAATGTTTCTAACATGCTGACTTTAGATGATATTTGCTCACACTGGATACAAGACAAGCTCAGGGCTTTGGAATATGAATGGTGTATTACTGATTTGCTCATCCATGAGTCCCTGTCTGGGTTTTCATCCATCCCTACTCCTACTATCATCCTGGTGGTGGTAACAGCCATGGTTTACCCTGAGCAAGCTCTGCATCACATGTCAAGGCAGTCACCCAGGCTTGTCTGTCCTTTATCTTCTTTGGAGGCCTTTGCTTTGCAATGTCAGTGAACCTCTCCAATAAATGTCCTTTCCTGCATTGAATCCATGTGGAAATGTTTTGCTCTCATGGGTGGATAAGTCATGCAAAGGTGAGACAGACAAAGAGAACTTTGGCAAGCAGAACCCCTCTGATTTTTCCATCAGTGAACTCCTTCACCGTCCTCCTTATTGGTAGTGATGAATGCAAGGCAGGGTACAATCAACACTGAGATCACATTCAAGAATGGAGTGATTATGGCCTAAAGACTTCAAGATGTTGTTGGAAGCTGTGGTGTTCTACCTTTACATTATAAAATTCTGAACAGCATATTTAACATGACCAGAAGAAGAATTATTGCTCACATTTTCCTGAATATTCAGGCTAAGGCTTTTATTCCTGGTTATTACCAACAAAGCATAGGGACAACCTCTGTAAGAATCACTAAAAGCTAATATTTACCAAAAGCATGAAAGATGATACTGTATCATGAGAAATGATGTGCCATTAAATAAGTGCTATTAGAGAACAGCAGAAACTGAAGACCTATATGGTTTCAATAAATACCATATTTGAAGCGCTATGGTATTGCAAGTAATACTAGTTGACTACTTTATCCCATGTGTATTGTAGTTTCCTAGGGCTGCCGTAACAAAGTAATACAAATTGAGCCACTTAAGTAATAGAAATGTATTGTCTTACAGTTCTGGAGGCCAGAATTCCAAGATGAACGTATTGGCATGTGTATAACCCCTCTCAAGGTGTTCAGAGACCCAAATAATTCCTTGTCCTGTGGCAGCATAACTCCAATCTATATATGGTGTTCTGTGTACATCTGTGTCCATATGTCCCCTGTTTATAAACTTATCAACCATACTGCATTAGGAGCCCACCCTACTCCAATGTAACCTCACCTTAACTGGTTATACCTACAACAGTCTTATTTCCAAATAAGGTCATATTCTGAGGTACAAGAAATTTGGGCTTTAATATATGATTTTGGGTTGACCTGGTTCAACCCCCAATATCAAGTATTAGGAGATACAAAATTATCTAGCAACAGTCAATTTAACAGTAAAGAAATTCAAGATATTCCTGGACATGAACTGTAGGAAGAGTTATCCAAACACAGTGAAAGACATTCATGTGATGGGACAGTAAAACACGTGAGTTCATAACTCTTTTCTTTCAAGTGTTGTAATTTTAATTATGTAGGTTGCTAGTTAAGAAAATGGGCAAGAAATTATTACTTACAGTTTAAGTACACTATTTGATATTTTTCTAAATTTTCTATAAGAAATATTTCTAAATAAAAAAGATTTCCTCATGTCTTCCTAAGTTAAATTATTTTAATGTAGGTATAATTCCTTATAAAGTCATGTTTATATAAGATTAGTGTTTAGTGAAAAGGAAATTTTAAAATGGAGAAAAACCTTGCTGGGATTTTGAATAGTTTTAGACCCTCACATAGATCTTGTTGACAAATCCCTCTTATAGAGTATTTTTGGCATATTGCTTGAGCCAAGGACAGCATTTGGAAAGTCTGTCTGTGTATAAATTTGGAAAGTACAAATTGACAATATGCTTGATGACATGTCAAGAAATATTTCCAAATATTTCTGGTGTCAGCACAATTCATATTCAAATAAGAATTTGTCTGACACAAGACCACTTATATGTAAACTAGTAAATAAGATGGAGAAAAAAGATGAGATGAGCTTTGTCACCCACGGCCGGATTTCAGAGTAATCAGTACATGTCCTGTACAAAATCATCACTTGTCACAAGGCAAACAAATACAGAACATTTTGGTTATCTGTCCAGGCAAAAAGAGGCACAATGATTATGCAATTTAAAAAATTATATACTGTCGCCCAGAATATATTATCCAGAATCTTCTTTTTAATGATATTTTTCTAGTGAGCTCATTAAGTAGGATCCCAGGACTACTTTTGGGTGTAGTAATTTGCTCAAATTTGATTAAATTTGCTCAAACTTAGCTCTGGAAACTGATATGACTCCTTTTGCCTTTCTTTCTTTCTTTCTTTCTTTCTTTCTTTCTTTCTTTCTTTTTTTCTTTTAAGAGAATCAAAGAGACAGAGAGAGCACAAGTAGGAGAGGCACTGGGGAGGGACAGAGAATCTTGAGCAGACTCCATACTAAAATGGAAATCAGATCACAACCTGAGCTAAAACCAAGAGTCAGACACTCAACTGACTGGGCCACCCAAGTACCTACTTCCTTCTTTGTGTTTTAATTCAATTAACTGGAATGAGACTTAACATTGAATAGCAGATATCTTGAAGGTAAAAGATGTTGAGTACTTCCACTGAGTATATCCAAGTAAAATTCTAGAGAAATAATGTCTATACATTTTAAAACCTTTAGCAAACAAAAATAAATTTTTAACATCCTTAAAATTTTTTTATTTATAAAATTCCCCCGCCAAATTATGTATTATTTATGGAATATTTTCTGTGTGTTAAGGAACTTTTCTCTTTTCTTAGGATCCACTAGACAGAATAGGTGGAATGCTGATCTATGATCTAAAATTATAGATGGGGAAGGAATATTATAAAACTCGGATAAATTTATTAAATTGATTTCAAATAGTAATAGATGGTATGAGAAAATGAAACTGTGTGATAGGAAACAATGCAACAAAACACCTCTTGAGATTGAATGATCATGTAAGGCTTCTCAGAGACATAGCATATAAAATGATAATTTAATGAAAACGAACATGTAAGTAAAGAGTTATATCAGAAAGCTCAGGGGAGGGGGGTGCTGGGGTGGCTTAGTGGGTTAAGCCTCTGCCTTTGGCTCCGGTCATGATCCCAGGTTCCTGGGATCGAGCCCCACATGGGGCTCTCTGCTCTCCAGGGAGCCTGCTTCCTCCTCTCTCTCTGCCTGCCTTTCTGCCTACTTGTGATCTCTCTCAAATAAATAAATAAATAAATAAAATCTAAAAAAAAAAATTAAAAAAAAATAAAAAAAGAAAGCCCAGGGGGAAAGAAGTAAAAAGGCCCTAAAGAGGAATTAGCTTGAAATATTTGTGGAAAATGAATCTGATTAGTGAGTTTCAAGCAAATGAGACATTGAAACAAGGTGTGATACGGGAGGCAGTCTGGAGCCAGATTTTCATAGTCCATACATGTCAATATAAATGATTTGGACTTTAATAGAATTGTGATGTTTGAGACTGCCACAGTGACATAAGTTAATATTGGATTGCCCCTTTTGTAAGACAATTCTAAATTCTGGGCAAAATATAAAAAAGAAAGAACACTCAAAAAGCATAACTGTCTGAAGGTAGTGGAGTATGCCCAAATGCAGGCAGAGTTTGGAAGGATATCAAGACTTAGAAAAGAGGATACTCCAGGGTGGGCTTCCCATTTTACACTTTATGGGCTGAGGTGGGGGGACATGTTTGGCAAACCAAGAATGGCTAGAACTCTAATTGAAAACTTGCTGTTATCTTAACTGTGTATAACTATAGGTAAGATATTTTTCTTTGGCTACTTTAAAGATTTTTTTTTTCTTAGTCTTTGGTTTTTGGAAATTTAATTATGAGGTGGAAGCATGAATTTCTTTGGGTTTATCCTGTTAGGGGTTCACCCCGTTTCTTGAATCTGTAGAGGCTCAGCAGCCCACTTGGCTTTGCTGACACCAGGAGTAAGAAAGAGAGAAGTACTTACTAAACATAACCTGAGGGGTGCCTGGGTGGCTCAGTGGGTTAAGCCTCTGCCTTCAG
This sequence comes from Mustela nigripes, assembly GCF_022355385.1. Taxonomy (NCBI): domain Eukaryota; kingdom Metazoa; phylum Chordata; class Mammalia; order Carnivora; family Mustelidae; genus Mustela; species Mustela nigripes. The sequence continues at coordinate 16,401,930 of NC_081557.1, forward strand.
CTCAGGTCATGATCCCAGGGTTCTGGGATGGAGCCCCACATCAGGCTCTCTGCTCAGCAGGGAGCCTGCTTCTCCCTCTCTCTCTGCCTGCCTCTCTGCCTGCTTGTGATCTCTCTCTGTCAGATAAATAAATAAAATCTTAAAAAAAAAAAAAAACAACAAAACATAACCTGAATTGTCTTCTTCAGCCTTATTGATGCTGGATGGGACCCATGGAAGCTCTGCTCACCTCCACACCCAGCTGATACTACCTTCATGAGGCAATTAAAGCACTTTTGGCTGCTGCGAGGTGGGGAATTGGAAGATCAGCTCCCTGCTCTGCACTCCCACTACCCCTAAAACACACTACCCTCATAAAGTTATAGCAGGCAGAAGATAATGGAGCAGATCTCCACTGGCCTGTAGACAGCACCTGGCGAGAAACTGTAGTGTAATGTCTATGGCCATGGTATGGGGAAAGGGAGAGGATTGGATGGAAGACCTACTTCTTTCAAAGCCCAATGAAATTGCATGGAGGAGTGCCGTTTTCCTTTGGGGTTTGACTGAAGTAGGGCAGATATTTCCAAAAACATTTTTGTTGTTTTTAGGCTACTCTTTTCCTGGTCCTTTAGCTGGAAAAATCGGGCTCGTCTTTGTAGCCTGTGTGTGTGTGTGTGTGTGTGCGCAAGCTTCTTGACAGTCATAGGTTGTAGGTTTCTATACCACCCTGTCCAGAATATATGTGAAGGAGTAAGAGACCCAGGGAACTCAACACAGTTTGTTTTCCAAGTAATGAGGTCTCCAGGTAAGCCACCTTCTCTTTAACCACCTTCTAGTCTTTTTACATTTGCTTGTCTTATTGTGTTCAAGTTTTGTTTGTTTGTAACTGGGAGGACGTGGAGGAAAGAGGCGACTCTTATATGGTCGTTTAGGGAGTTATCACATTTAACTCTTGTTGGCAATAAAGGGCACCATGTGAGGGTGATTAGGCAATGATGCAGTGCTCTGTGATGAACATGTTTTTTAACATGGGTATGTTTTCTAAGACAATGGAAACATATTCCAAATATGAGCAAAGGCTGAAAAGATTGAAAGTGCAGATTGGGGAATGGTTTATAGTTTATAGTCAGGGGATGACTATAGCAAATACTGCATGAGTCTACCCAAGTTCCCTCACTCATGTCTACATACAGACACTAGCAAGATGGAACCACTAGAGATTTAATGCTGGAAGCAGCCAGTGACATTGTGGGAGGTGGTATATAAATACCTCAGCTTCCTCACCCACAGTTGAGATAACTGATGTAAATTCCACATTGCCACCAGGGGTTTTAGACAGAGGTCTGTAGGACACTGAACTCAAGCTTCCCACACTGTACAATGATTATTGAATTAGAAACTCCATAGCATCTTTTTCACCCACCTTCACTTTGCATTTTAGATTTGCTAATATATGTCACATCTCCATGATGTTAGAAACTACCTGCAAAGCTGTTCACACTGAAATTAAATGCTGGATTATCCATCTCCTCTCTTCCTCCTCACATAGAGAACAATAGGGACATATGAAAAATTTAAAATTTAAATATGTATTTGCTTCAAAACATTCCTTCATCCTTTGAAAGTTCTAAGAAAACCTGGGGAACCAAAAAGGCAGTGCTGGGAATCCCGGGTTGAAGAAAAATGTTCTTTTGTAATCAGTCTTTTCTGTTGCAAGGAATATTATTCAGCATTCATCTAATATAAAGGTCATTTGGTACATTTCTGTATAATCTATTCCAGATCTAACTTACATAAGTCAGACTGACGCTTGTATATGAAAATATCCTTAGATCTTTGTCCTCTTGAATTTACAAGGAATAAATGATTAAAATGACCTAAAACATAATAGTCCTGAGACTTAAACCCCACATTTGTACATTAATTGTTTAAACCAGAATATCAATTTTCTGGGGCTCCAGTTAGTCCTTAAATTTTCACTTTTACAGTATGATGGATAAAGTTAAAAGATGAGCTTCAAGATAGACTTTATCTTTCAAGAGCCTATGTTAATGGGCACATTACTTCATCATTACGAGCCCCAGCTTCTTCATTTTTAAAATGAAAATGGTAAACTTTTCCTGTCTGCCTCAGAGAAGTGTTACCCAGAAGAAATGAGATCATTTATATGAGCATATTTTCTAGAATATAAAGAGTTCTTATAGAACATTTTCTTTTTATCATCAATATTAAAATTATTATTAAGATGACTTCCCCAAAGGTTAGCTAGAATATTTAAGCCATCCCTCAGGCTCACTGTTTTCTATCTGAATTTGACCTAAACTTGCCAAAATGCTACTCACAAATTAAAAAAAAAATGAAAACAACAAAAAAAAACCCTCTATTTTGAAATTATTAGCTTGATGACTCTAACATACAAATACAGAAAATGTAAATGGTAGATTCATTAGCTGTGGTACCATGGAATATACTGAGGCTACAGTTAACTACCAAATAAACACATATTTTCTCTTGTTCTTAATTGTCTAGGTTACCAAGAGGCCTTACTGACTGACAGTTTCATTTACAATTTCAGAAAAATTCTGTACTTCAGAACATTTATACCTGTGGCCTTGGTCACAGTTGTGTTAACTCAGGTGATCACCTATGAGAACACGTTTTGATGGGCTGATGAGGAAAATATTTTCTGTACTTCCAAATTATTGAAGGTTCATTAGAAAGAGCAAAGATTGGGGAATGAGACTATCATGGGTTCAAATCTATCCTCTGTGAGTTACAACTTCTGTGACCCCTAAATCTCATTGTTAGTAACAATGAGATGATTCACACAGGGTTGAAAATTTTTTGGTAGTGTTTGTGGCATGTAATGTTATCTAAAATACCATTAAACTACATGCTTTAGGTATCTTGATGATACTGATTAACTATACATTTCTTAATAGTCATGGGGACCACTCCATTTGTATGAGCTGAACTTACATATAAATATGTAACTACCTTAAATTTACCTAATTAATTCATACAACAAGTACTTGCTACCTGCTAAGTTTTTCTATATGAATTCCATATGAAAACCCAATTTGTAATATCTTTATTTTTCAATTTTTAAAATCAGAGATTAAGACACCTGCCCAGATTGTCCCTCTGAGTGTAGAAATATATTGATTGTATGATATATTTTATTTAAGTAAAATATATTTCAATTTCATTGGTCAATGTTATTTTGACGATCTCTAAACATTCTGACTAGTTCTAGCTTTCCACTGTTTTTAATTAGGCTTCCTTGCTTTTTCCATATGATAACAAGGTTTCTTAGTGATGGAAGAAAACCTCAGAAAAATCCAATCAAAGACATTTAGGATAAAAAAAAAAAGGTATATTCTGTTTAGAAAAAGTCTATAGTTTTAGTAGAGTGAAGTTTCCAACTGACAAAATCTCCATTCGACTAAGGGGGGAAATGTGTTTTTGGCAAGCCGCAGAGTCCACAACACAAAGTGTTAAAAGCAACTTTTGTGTTATTTGCCAACTTTTGTGTTATCTGCCAAACTGATGGCATGGGGCCCCAAATCTCGGCTCTCTGCACCCCTTGACGTGAATGGGGCCTGGATTTCTGCCATCCTTTTGGTGGTAATGGTTCCCACTCATGTCCCATAAACCCTGTGAAATTATTGAGATTCTAGGAGAGAACGTGAAATCACCCACACCGACAATCTAGAGTCTTCCAACGTAACTGTTTATATACTTCTGTATTCAGATATTTTTATTTTTACCTAAGTTATGAAAATTTTGGCTTAAGCAAATGCCTTAAAGGAAGTTATAAATATTAACAGATTGTACACGCAGCCATGAGAAACTTTGTGCAATGTAGTAATTTTCATGTTTTTCACTGAAATACTCGTATCAGCACAGGGCAGTGAATGCATACCCCCGGAGATCAAGTGCCTAAGCCTGAAGCAAACCAGATAGAAGAACAAACATTCTTTGAAGTCTCCTTTTTCATATTAAAATTTCACATACTTTTTGCATTCTGCTCCATAATGTATCTTTGCTTATTTTAATATAAAAGTAATGTGTTTTCTGCAAATCTTCAAACAAAATTGATGTTTCAATACAATGTTTTGAGTCATATCGTATAGTGGTTTTGATTACAGATTCTGCAATGGGACTGCTGATTTGAAATGCCATCACCATTGTGTACTTGCTCTGTGCCTTTGGGAGAACGGGAATGGGGAGGGATAAGGAGAGATAGAAGAGAGAGATCGAGAGAGAGAGAGAGAGATGGAAGAGGGAGATCGAGAGAGATCGAGAAAGATTTATTTTAAGGAATTGACTCATGAGATTATGGAGACACAGGGAATAGCCAATGTTTTAGTTCAGATCCAAAGGCCATTGTCTAGGGCTGCCCTAACAAAATATGACTGGCTTAAACAATAAAAATTAACTTGTCAGTTCTCGAGCCTATAAGTCCATGATCAGTGTATTGGCAAGACTGGTTTCTCCCAAGATTCTTTCTTTTGCTTGCAGATCTCTGTCTTCTTGCTGTGTCCTCACATGATCTTCCTTCTATATGTCTCCTTTGCCGGTGTCTCTTTTGTTTGTTTGTTTTTTGTTTGTTTCTTTTTAATATTTTATTTCTTTGAGAGAAAGTGAGTGTGAGCTGGGGGAGGGACAGAGAGAGAGAGAGAGAGAGAAGGACAAGTAGACTCTCCACTGAGCGTGGAGCCCACTGTGGGACTTGATGTGAGGCTCTATCCCAAGGACCCTGAGATCATGACCTCAGCTGAAGTCAGAAGCCTTAACAGCTGGGCCACCCAGGCCACCCTCTTTTGGTCTTCCTGTAAGAAAGGTAGATAAATGATGCCTGGAGAAGAATTCTGCCTTAAGACTGTAATACCAACTCCTACCTCAGTTTCCTGTCTGCTTGCCCTGTGGATTTCAGACTAGCCAATCCCAAGAATCACAGGAGCTAATGCTTTTAAATAAGCCATATACTTATATATAATATTTATATATTAGGTAATATTATATGAGAACTCTGATTGATATATTCTAAAGTGGAATTAAGCCTTGAGAAGGAATGGAGTACTGAGACTCGCTAAAGAAGGCATGCAACTATCATGCTAAGTGAAAGAAAAGTCACAAAAGAACACATAATTTGTGATTGCATTTGCATAGAATACCATATTAGGCAATTCTGTGGAGAAAGATAGATTAGAAATTGCTTAGGGATGAGGATGATGATGAGATACGGGAGTGATAACTAAATTGCACAGGATTAGTAGTTGAAGTGAGGAAAATGTTCTACATGTTTCTATAGTGGTGGTTACACATAGCTACAAATATATTTAAAAAATAACATTTTATAATATATAATATTATATATAATACTGTTTTTAAAAATGCATTTTTAAAAGTAGATTTAGTGCTAAATCATAAGTGTATTTGGCTCATAAATTGTCAGTAGTGAGAATATAATTCACACACACACACACACAGAAAGGTAAGGAGGGAGACTCTGTGGTAGAAGCTAGCTAGCTAATACGATATCAATTTATAAGATTAATTTCTAAGAATTTTAATGGATCTGACCTATAACTCAATTTATGTCAGTGTTTCTTCTCTCAAGTTGACCTCATTGAGGTCAGGCCCTGAATCCCTTATTTGAGTGCATTACCCACTTGAATAAAGGAGTCACGTAAAATGATGGCCAAGCCCTTTGTAGTTCTAACACTGTTAAGGTTAAAAACTCATCTTCACTGGACTACAAGGGCTGTTTTTTTTTGTTTTGTTTTGTTTTGTTTTTTTTTTTTTTGGTAAGATTTTATTTAGTGGACGTTTGGGTGGTTCAGTAGGTTAAGCCTCTGCCTTCGGCTCAGGTCATGATCTCAGGGGCCTGGGATTGAGCCTCTCATCAGTCAGGCTCTCTGCTCCGCAAGGAGCCTGCTTCTCCCTTTCTCTCTGCCTGCCTCTCTGCCTACTTGTGATATCTCTCTCTCTCTCTCTGTCAAATAAATAAATAAATAATCTTTAAAAAATTTAAAGAAAAGATTTTATTTAGTTATTTGAGAAAGAGAAGAAGAGTACATGAGTGGGGGGAAAGGTACAAGGACAAGAAGACCCCCTGCTAAGTGGGGAGCCTGACATGGGGCTTGATCCCAGGATCCTGAGACCATGATCTGAGCCAAAGTCAGACACTTAGCTGACTGAGCCACCCAGGCACCCTGGAATACAAGGACATTTTATTGAATATTGGATTGCTCTATGTAGAAGGAAAATAATCACCATATTACTCTATGGAGAATATGTAAAGTATGTTATATGCCTCAAATACGTGTTACATGAACATCACATTTTGTCTTCTATTTTATTCTATTAAATAAATGTGGGGTACAATTTTCACCTACCAGATAATTATTATGTTTGGATGTCTAGGTTATGAAAAAGAGGAATTATTTTTGATACCTTAACAATATAGGGAAGAACCATATTAGACATTTTAAACTTTCATGTCTTTTTTTTCAAAATAAATTTGGATTTTGCAATAGATATTTTACAGTGATGAATATACTTTCCTTCCCATTTTATTTGGTGTGTATCAGCATCTTTTTAACAATTTTAGGAATGTGCCAGTTGATTTTCTCATCTTATAAGTACATATACAAATCTTAGCTCTTAAGAATTAGTTTAGGGCTAAATTGTAAGTTTATTTGGTTCACAAATGGTGAATAGAATGACCACATATTTGGAAATGCAAATATCCAATAAAAGACACTATTGTTATCAGAGTAAAAACTTGATGTTTAAGGCCTAATTAATTACAGTGTTCCACCAAAAGGATTTTTTCACACAACTTTTTTGTAGTTTTCTTAAATTATAAAATCATTAGTAGCACAGAGATTCAATGAAAAAATAAAAATTCTGCCAGGAATGCAGATACTAGAAGATAGATGGGACATACTTGTCTGAGAACTTTATACAGTTGTTCAACCATCAGAGGCAGAGAAGAGGTTTCATCCCCGTGTCCTCTAAAAACACGTATTTTTGAAACCCAGGTTATGTTCAAGGTCATTAGAGTCAGTAAGACTGAGTATCAAGAGACATAAACTTACTTTGTTGTAAGAAAAAGAGAGAGAATGTCTGCACTGATGAATTTTCTGAAATTCTCTTTGTAATAAATATGGATGTGATTAATTTGTTCTTTTATAAGAGTTTCATTTGGGTCTGAGTAAGTGGGGGCCATCCCATAGACATATAGAAAGCATGCTTAACTGGTTTGGAATATAGGCTTTCTGATGAGAGAGAACTGGAGTCACCCCAGACTGAGCCACTTAATTCATCTGAGCCTTCCTTTCATTAATCATAAAATACCTACTGTGTAGGTTTATTGTACAAAAACACATATAAAGGACTGAGAATATTTATTGCCATATTGAAAGTGTTCAATCAGTGGTGGTTGCCTCAAATCCTTGTTGTCAAAGAACAAAAGAGGATTAAGATTTTTTAAAGGATTTGAGGCTTGGAACTTTCTCTAGTTGTTAATTCTGTGAAATTGAATAATTCATACACTTTTTACTCTTGAAAGAAGTAACATAGGAAATCACTTTTTTATACTTCACGGCAAACTAAGGTCATTTATTATGCTTTATATAGTGTGTACAATACAGCTGTACCTCAGAGGTAATACAGGTTCCATTCAAGACCACCACAAGAGGGGCACCTGGGTGGTTCACTGGGTTAAGTCTCTGCCTTCAGCTCAGGTCATGATCCCGGGGTCCTGGAATCAAGCCCTGCATTGGGCTCTCTGCTCGGCGGGGAGCCTGCTTCCCCCTCTCTCTCTGCCTGCCTCTCTGCCTACTTGTAATCACTGTCTGTCAAATAAATAAATGAATAAATCTTAAAAAAAAAAAAAAGACCACTACAAGAAAGTGAATTTTGCAATAAAGTGAGTCAAATGAACGTTTTGGTTTTTCAGTGTCTCTAAAAGTTATACTTACACTACACTATAAAGTATTTAACAGCATTATGTTTAAAGAAGACAATGTACATACCTTAATTTAAAAAATACTTGATTGCTAAAAAATGCTCACCATCACCTAAGCTTTGAGCAAAACTTTGCTGGAGGGTCTTACCTTGATGTTGATGGCTGTTGACTCATCAGGGTGCTGGTTGATGAAGGTTGGGGTGATTGTGACAATTTCTAAAAATAAGATAACAATGCAGGTTGCAACGTCAATTCAGGCTCTGCTTCTAATTCTATTCCTTGTTTTTTCTACTACATCTGCAGTTACTTCCTCCACCCCTCCAAGACACTCATGAGGGCTGGAATGAACTTCTTCCAAATTCCAGCTGATATTGATATTTTGACTTCTTCCCATGCATCACAAATATTCTTAACAGTATGAAAAATAGTGAATCCTTTCCAGAATCTTTTCAATTTACTTTTCCCATCCATCAGAGTAATCTCTATCTCTGGCATCTTCAGCCTTATGAAATGCATTTCTTAAATAGCAAGATCTGAAAGTCAAAATTACTCCTTGATCCAAGGCTGCAGAATAAATGTTGTGTTTGCAGGCATGAAAATAACATTAATCCCATTGGGTATCTCTATCAGAACTCTTAGGTGACCAGGCACATTGTCAAAGAGCAGTTGTATTTTGAAGGAATCTTTATTCTGAGCAATAGGTATAAACAGTGGGTTTTAAATATTCAGTAAACCAGGTTGTAAACAGATGTGCTGTCATCCAGGCTTTGTTATTTCATTTATAGAGTTCTGGCAGAATAGACCCAGCAAAATTCTTTTTTTTTTTTTTAAAGATATTTATTTATTTATTTGAGAGAGAGAGAATACACATATAAGCAGGGTGAGGGGTAGAAGGAAAGGCAGATAATCCCAAGCAGACTTTACACTGAGCATGGAGCCCCATGTGGGGCTCTTATCTCATGACCCTGAGCATGACCTGAGTTGATATGAACAATTGGATATTCAATAACTGAGTCACCCAGGTGCCCCATCCAGCATAATTATTAAGGGAAGTAGGGTTTCCTTAAACCTCATGAACCAACTTCTGCTAGCTTCAAACGTTTCTTCTACTGCTTCTTCACCCCTCTTAGCCTCTACAGAATTAGAGAGTTAGGTCTTGCTCTAGATTAGGCTCTGGCTTGAGCAAATGTGTGGCTGTTTGATTTTTCTACCCAGACCACTAAAATTTTCTCCATATCAACAATAAGACCATTTTGCTTTCTCATCATTCATGTGTTCATTAGAGTAGCACAGTTTTATTTCTTTTAAAAACTTTTCCTTTGCACTCACAACTGGGATGTGATTGATACAAAAGACCTAGCTTTTGGGCCTAGGTGGGCTTTGGATGTGCCTTCCTCACTAGACTTAATCATTTCTAGCTTTGATTTAAAGTGAAGGACATCCCACTCTTCCTTTCACTTGAACACTTACGGGTTATTTCAGGGTTACTTACTGGCCTAATTTCCATATTTTTCTGTCTCAGGGAATAGGGAGGTCCAAGGAGAAGAAGACAGATAGGGCAAGGCTGGTCAGTGGAGCAGTAAGAACATACACAACATTTATTGATTAAGTTTGCTATCTTATATGGGTGTGGTTTATTGTCTCCCAGGATACTGTTGGTCATACCTTTGTCATCTTTATTAGGGTCATCTTCCATAATCTTTAGAATTGAATAGTTAATTTCTGTTCTCACTGTCCTTCCCCAAGTGGGCTTCAAAAGGGATTTGAAAATGATATTCAAATGGCATATTAGATTGTTTTAGGAAACTTAAAACTGAAATGTTAATATATTATGTGGAATTTATAAAGTAGAAACTTAGATAAATAAATGGGCAGATTTTTAAAAATTTTATGATCAGATATATTCTCTCTTCATTGCTATAGAAAAATAAGAGGTCAATCTGAATTAGTTATGCAAGAATGTAAATAATTTTAAAAAATATTCACTTTGATTATTTTTTAAAGATTATGAACCAAAAAAAAGAAGTCTATTGCTCATCAGAATAATAACACAAATCATGGTAACAATGACACTTACATAATCCTGGGTGCTAGGCACTGCTCTAAGAACATTCTTATTAACATTCATATATTAATGAATTTAATGTTCACATATATTAACTCAAGTACAATTGAAGAAATGTAATGAAATAATAATATTAAATAGTCTTCATTTCATTATGACTATGCACCATAAATAGTACATGAATTTCCTACTTTAAACTTATTCTTAAATCCTGTGTACATTTTTCTAAACATAGCTAGAAATTTCCTACTTAAATAATCTTCCTATTATATTCATCCTGCTTTCACTTCCTGGTGAAGTTCTATGAACATTTCAAGAATACAGTCCAAGTGGTCACTTTGTATCTATCCTATCTTTTTGTTTCTAATATGAAAAATATAAAAATAAACTATATACTCATCTGTTTAGCTTCTGTATTACTTTTTATGCCACTCTATGTCATAATACATTATAATTATTTGATTGATTGTCCTTTTCCTTTTGGTAGGTCTAGTCTCCACAAATTACATACTGTCTTTGGCACACATAGAACAATGTTTAAACTTGATTTGTGGGACTATACAATAGAAAATGTGTACTGTCTCAAGTAAATGCAAAATCGGCAATCAGTTTCCTAGGAAAACACAGAAGATTCTACTCCTTTTAAAGCTGAACTCTTTGTATTACCTTTAGGCCGTGCTCCTTGAATATTTTTGCGCTGAAGCTAGCTGTCCTCCTATGTCAGTTTATGTCCTTATCAAATATGCACTGATAAATCTTTTTTCTTTTTCTGTAGGCAGGATTTAGTTTTTGTTTCTCCTAGCTATAACATTTAACAACAACAACAACAACAACAAAACCATGTAGTAGCAGATTTTAGAATAGATGGATGCCAAAAGGATAAGGGACCTAAACAGAAGTTGGGTGGAAGAGGATGAGTGCTATACAAGTGGTCAATTTATTTTTTTTTTAAGATTTTACTTATTTATTTTAGAGATAGTGGGCAGGGCTGGGGGGTCAGAGAGGAGCAGAGGGAGAGAGACAAGCAGACTCTGCTGATTGCAGAACCTGACATGGGGCTCAATCCCAAGATCTCAACCCTGAGATCATGGCCTGAGCTGAAATCAAGAGTCGGATGCTTAACCAACTAAGCCACCCCCCCAAGCACTCTACAAATTGTCAATTTAAATATCAGTGGTACTTGGCAATTTTAAGAGCTGAGAATTTTCTTTTGCTTGAACTATACTTCAACGTTCAAGATAGAATGGAATGAGGCACTAGTGAAGATTCTGGGAGGGTAGTAATGAGAGAGAATACAATGAGCAAAGTAATGCCTTTGGCTGGCTTGAGTCAAATAAAGAGCACTAAGTCAAGAAATCCTTTCATAGTCTAATATATTTGACTTATCACCTACAGTCAATGCATTTCTCCTCTAACCAGATATGGAATCTACAGTTTTGTCCTTGCTTGTTTGTTGCTTGCTTTTCATTTCTTTGTTTTTACCCTAAAATACATGAACTTGTAAAAATTCTCAGGAGTCTAGAAATTGTCTTAATTGAGATGCTACTAAGTAATTAATGTTAATTAAATATTGGTTCTGAAGTCAATACATTCCCAAAGACAAATCTCTTTAAATTTTCAGGAAGTAGCATTGGAAATAAAAAAAATTAAAATAATGAAATCCCCTGACAAAGTGTCCTTGGCATAGGTCTGACCAAGATTACTTATAATTTCAAACTAATTTCCCTTTTAGAACTGACAGTCTGAGTAAGAATGACTTACGTCAAGTCATTCACAATTATCCTCCTCCTCCTCCTCCTCATCATCATCATTACCACTGGAGTACCTGCCATGTGCTATGAATTTTTATATGGTAGATGGTTTATATACCCCCCAAATTCTTATAGCAACTATAACAATACTCCAAGATAAGTAAATAGATAAGTTTGATACAAAACCTGAATCATAAGACTTATTATGAGGATTTGGGGTGCCTGGGTGGCTCAGTGGGTTAAGCCTCTGTTTTAGCTCAGGTCATGATCTCAGGGTCCTCAGATCAAACCCTACATCTGGCTCTCTGCTCAGCAGGGAGCCTGCTTCCTCAGCCCCCCACCCCACCCGCCTGCCTCTCTGCCTACTTGTGATCTCTGTCTGTCAAATAAATAAATAAATAGATCTTTATTTTTTAAAAAAGACATGATTATGAAGATTAAATGAGTTGCTGTCTTTGTCTCTCTTAGTATGATCATGGCAAATATTAGCTGTTATTACTCTCCAGAATTACGGATGAGTACTGGAGCTCAGAGAACGACTAGTGAAATTTTAAGTATGAATATGATCTTTTGATGAACAGGATATAAAAGAAGAAATAAAGAAGTATATAAGGAATAAATTTTAGGCAACAACAACCAAATATGACCATAAACCATGTAGAAAAAAGTTAAAGATCAGGGACTCAAAGTACATATGTAGTTCTGTAACTGTATTGCTTTATGAATAATGACATGAGTCTATGAACAGTGATACAGAATTTGTTGGCAATCCATACACACATAGATGAGTTAGAATGTAATAAATTATCACAGAAATGTAAATTGGGCACTTATATCCCAAGGATTTGAAAACTCCATGATTGGTGTGGATCCTTTTTTTTTGAAGGAAAGGGTAAAACAGTTATGTATTTATCTTCATATTCATGTTATAAATATAATGATATAGAGATGACCTTTGGGATTACTTAACATAACATTTTGAACTAGAATGGGGTTTATTGATTATCTGGTATTTCCCACTGTATGGTCCATCAAGGGATGGAAGGAATGAGGAGTGTTTCATGATTAAAAATATTTTCTATGATAAAATTACCTTGAAAAGTGCTAGATGAGGCATAGTTTAAAAGGCATTTAATTTCTTTTTTGTATTTTGTTTTATGCTTTAGTATTTCTCAGACTTTTTATAAAAATAATGTAAATTACAGTGCCTATCAAATAGGTAGCAGTCAATAATTATTTAGCCAATGAAACACAAACTGCATAAAATAATAATAATATGAATTGTGATTTTCCAAAAAAGACATTGAAACAAATACTTTTAAAACTAACTTGATCAGGAAATTAATTTTGCATTATTTTTTCCCCATGACTAGTATGTAAGGCTATTTTGAGAAACACTGGTCACATCTAACCATGTGATTTTAACATGAGGAGCTGAGCTCTAAGTGAGGACAGTGATCTGTTTAAGGTCACTCCTGTATTTAATTTTTCTGGAGGCCTACCAGTTAACTGGAATAGCAACAACTTAATTTTACAATGTAGCTGCCCATGTTTTTAAGTATTTTTTGGTCTAGTCAATACCAATACAGATATTTGAAAAGTATTAAAAGAATCATTCATAACTTCCACTTTCTTTTAAAGATGCCAATTGTCTAATTGTTGCTAAATAGCTTGACAGCCACTTTTTCCTACTGTGCTATCTAATTTGACAGAATAAATTAAGTAAGATTTTAGGTTGTGTATTACACAGCTACGTTGTCCTATCAAACTAGTTATCATGATAAACTACTCATACATTTTACCCCCATACTTAAAACCAAGTAAAATAACACTGACTTGACATTTTGGGTTATTGTAAAACACTTTGTAAATATTAAATTCTGATTTGTCAGAGTTCCAAAATTAGTATATAAAATTCAAATCAACTGATGAAATAGAAAATCTTGAAAGATGAATAAGTTTAGTGAAATATGTCATAATGAAATACTTATTCAAATTCGATCTTTCCTCTTCCACTTTCCTTAGAAGTGTAATTTACTAAAACCATTAATAAACTATAACATTGATTTTTCTTCAATTCATTATGTACCCTGCATTTTTAAGTGTTTTTCCCTGTTCATTGTTGAAGAAAATATTTTAAAAAATGAACATTGAATTATTTATGTTGCACTTATTTCTTATTCATTCAGCTGCTTAATATTGTAATTGGTGTCTCCAGTTTGATATATACTTAAAGTGCTGCCTCCAGATTTAATTTATGAATATCCATCTAATCCTCTGATTAGATGACACAGAAGAGGGAAAGGACTCAACTAAGATTTGTAAAATATGTAAAGACACATAAAATACATTGAAATTTTTGCCTATTGGATGAAGGAAATGAATTATTTTTCTCAATATTGTATATACCACATCAATCAAAATTTAATAACCCTAGAAGGTAAAAGAATTAGAGTCCAGTATAGACTAATACAGTATAAAGATCATATCCTTCATGATTAAATGTGTTTTGATGTATACCTTAAATTTGGTAAATAGATATATATTTGAGAATGATAATTAATATTTCTGAAACCAAATTTCCTAATTTGGATGAAACGATTAATATCAAATATCCAAAAATCTTGCTGTGAGAATGATGTGGATAGTTTATTTATAGGGTCTTGAACTAGGATAAATGTCCCTATATCTTATGTTCCTAGGATATAGGGACATTTAATAAATGTCAGTTCTAGGAATTTCCTTCTTCATATCAGGATTCATATCCTTCTGTCCCAATATACTACTGTAAACATGACTGCATGATGAACATGGCACACAGAGAATGACAAGAATCAGGATTTGCAGATCACATTTTTATGTTCCTTTTCTTTATATTTACATAGATTTGACCATGCCATTATCTTCTAAATTCTAAGCCTTTTAAGGATAAGATTGATACATTTTATATATGAAATATTAACTTATCCTAAAAGCCATAAACTTTTTATGAGTTTCTATCCTCTGGATTCTTATCATATGGAAAATTTCAGATAAACTCAAACATACATTGAACATCAACTATGAGCCAAGCATATTTGATACTTTCTTACAGTACATAGAATAAAGCTAGAGGAAGAAATATTTAAATTGCAGCTTTGGGGGTGCCTGGGTGCTTCATTCAGTTAAGTGTCTGAGTTTTGGTTTGGGCTCAGGTTGTGATCTCAGGATCCTGGGATGGAGCCCCACATAGGGCTCCACACTCAGTTCAGAGTCTGCTTGTCCCTCTCCCTTCCTCCACTTGCTCTTGCTCTCTCTCTCAACTAAAAAAGTAAATAAAATATTTTAAAAATTAAAAAGCTGCAACTTTAAGAAAAAAAGGGAAGTTACCCATCTACAAGTATTAAGGGAGTTATTTTCAGGTAAAGGGAATTAATTTGAGTGGGAAGTAAAGAACAACAAAAAGTTAAATATGTCTTTCATATATCTAGATTTTGTAGCTAGATTTGTAGGTGCTATCTACTATAATGCACATGTTGTGGGGAGCTTGAAGTTTAGCAAAAATAAAAAGTAATTTTGGACATATTAGATTTTGAAAGATCTCAGAAAACAGGCCTTAGCTAAACTGTGTTTGATTAATACTAGGAGCCTAGAGAGAAAATACTAATTGAGTAGAATAATTACAACATAAAATAAGTGCTGAGAAATCTGATATTTAATTAGAAGTGTAGAAGAAGAAAGTGAAAAATAAAGTGGACAGAAAAGTAATTGTAACTCAAGGGAGAATGTGATGCCACAGATATCAAATACTTGTACTGTGATAAGGAGCAAGAGGTGTCTGGTCATCACATGGGCTACAGAGAACTTGAGTATCACTGTAGTTGAAAGGGTCTATGGGATTTTCAACATGGAAATCACTGGCTTTAACATAATAATTTGATGGACTATGCAATGCAGGATTCCTACTGGAGTCAATTTAACAGTGTTCATAATAACAAAAGAGAAAGAACTCAAGGGCATTATGCTAAGTGAAATAAGCCAAAGAGAGAAAGACAGATACTATATGACATCACTTATATGTAGAATCTAAAAAAGCTGACCTCATAGAAACAGAAACCAGAATGGTGGTTAATAGGGGTTGGATGTAAGAGGAAACAGATGTTGGTCAGTGTACAAAGTTCCAGCTACAAAACAAGTGAGTTCTGGGGATCAAATGTACAGCATGGTAATCATAGTTAATGATACTGTATTATATACTAGAAAGTTGCTAAGGGAATAGATCTGAAATGTTCTCAAAAAAAAAAAAAAAGAAATGGTAATTTTGTGATGTGATGCAGGTGCTAACACTATGGTAGTAATAATATTACAATATATTAGTGTATCAAATGTTTGAAGACATATGTCACAGCACATTAAGAGGTAAATCAAGATAATTTTTGTAAGCTGGCATAAAGTGATCATTATTAAGCTTTGAAAAAAAGAACAATGTGGAATTTAATTTAGCAGTATTATAGCTATAAAATAGGATGCTGGTGAGAAGTTATAAAAAATAAAATATATTAAATACATAATTCAATTACAGTAATCTGAGTGTAACTTGCATATGAAGTAAATTCAAACCAGTAATTAGGGTGGATAGTATTTAAAGGAAGCAAAGATATGTCAAGTTTTTCACATTAAATTGAATCCAGAAAAAAGATAAGCTTGTAATTTGAGAAACATACGTTTGTACATACTTAGAACCTTTGACAAAAGTAGACAACAAAAATACATATTACTTTAGGAGTTGAAAAGTATTTTAATTAAGATGTCAAGAAGGGCTAAGAAGGAGTCAAGATGACGGAGAAGTAGCAGGCTGAGACTGCTTCAGCTAGCCGGAGATCAGCTAGATAGCTTATCTAAAGATTGCAAACACCTGAAAATCCATCGGCCGATCGAAGAGAAGAAGAACAGCAATTCTGGAAACAGAAAAACAACCACTTTCTGAAAGGTAGGACTGGCGGAGAAGTGAATCCAAAGCGACGGGAAGATAGACCCCGGGGGGAGGGGCCGGCTCCCAGCAAGCGGCAGAGCAACGGCGCGCAAAATCAGGACTTTTAAAAGTCTGTTCCACTGAGGGACATCGCTCCAGAGGCTAAACCGGGGCGAAGCCCACGCGGGGTCAGCGTGGCCTCAGGTCCCGCAGGGTCACAGAAGGATCGGGGGTGTCTGAGTGTCACAGAGCTTGCGGGTATTGGAACGGGAAAGCCGGCTGCAGAGACAGAGCCGACAGTAAGCTCGCAGCTCGGGGTGACCTTGAACTGGTCGCAGGCTTGGTGAGCTCGGAGCGCGGCCAGAGGTCAGGCAGACGGGAGTGACTGGGCGCTGTTCTCTGAGGGCGCACTGAGGAGTGGGGCCCTGGGCTCTCCGCGGCTCCTCCGGACCGGAGACCAGGAGGCCGCCATTTGTATTCCCATCCTCCAGAACTCTACAGAAAGTGCTCAGGGAACAAAAGCTCCTGAAAGCAAACCGGAGCAGATTACTCACCCTGGCCCCTGCTAAGGGCGGTGCAATTCCGCCTGGGGCAAAGACACTTGAAAATCACTATAACAGGCCCCTCCCCCAGATATCAACAAGAAATCCAGCGCAGACCAAGTTCACCTACCAAGGAGTGGGGTTTCAATACCAAGGAGAGCAGCAGAATTCCAGAGGAGGAGAAAGCAAAGCACGGAACTCATGGCTTTTTCCCTGTGGTTTTTTTTTAGTCTTGCAGTTAATTTAATTTTTTTATTTTTCATTTTTTGTTTTTTTTTCTCGACTTCTGGTAAAAGTTTTTTTTTAACTTTTACCTTTTTCTTTTTTAACTTTTTTTTTAGCCAGTTTATCTAATATATGTATTTTTTCTTTTTTATATTTTTCTTATTTGTTTTCTTTTTTTTAAATTCTTTTCCTGGGCACCTGGGTGGCTCAGTGGGTTAAGCCACTGCCTTCGGCTCAGGTCATGATCTCAGGGTCCTGGGATCAAGTCCCGCATCGGGCTCTCTGCTCAGCAGGGAGCC